>NW_003345195.1:1211891-1341549 GCF_000150975.2 Nannizzia gypsea CBS 118893
TCTCCTCTCTGAGTTGAGATCTTCATTTCTACATCCTCACATCCTCCTTACTCTCTATCCTACTCTACTCTACTCTACTTTGCAATGAGCTAGACAACAGACTGGTCCATCTTCGCGTCCATCTTCTACTTATCAAGAGCAAGAGCCTATACTGCCATCCTCTTGCCTCTCTCTCTTCTCCTTTTCCAAGGTCGAGCCTACAGCAGCTCCCTACATCTACCAATTCCTCTTCTACCTCTCTATCTCGAGCTTTACCACGCCCTGCCACGCTCTGCCGTCCTCTACCAACATCTATCAACATCTACAGAGCCTATACAGCCATCCTCTGTCTTCCGTTTCCTGTCCTGCTCCCTCCTGGGTGACCAGCCCCTGAGTCCACCCGAGCAGCCCTCTCCACAGCCTCGAGCAGGCCAGATCTCGAGATTCTGCATATTCCACCATCTTCCTCGCCTCAAACTACGCCCTCCCACCCGCCTGGTAGGTCCTCTCCCCGTCGTTGGTGGTGCGTCTCCTGTTCTGCGTTCTGTGTGGCTGACTGTCGCTTTAGCTCTTGTCTTGTCACTTCGCAAGCAAAAGCCTCAAAACTCCAAAAAAACCATCTCCAACCTCAACTCGAGGGAGAAAAAAAAACCACCAGCCAACCACCGCCGGACTGCGCGGTTACCGACATCGCCAACTCCTCGAGTTTTGAGCTGAACAAGCCAACTCGATCGAGAATACCCTCAGTGAGTGATGGTCTCGGCCTGCATTTACGTGCCCTGAAGCTAACCGCGTGCTCTACAGTTCTTTTTGAGGGAAAAGAGCTTCGACAAAAGAACGAAGCTCGACGAGATGGCTCCTCGTCTCCGGTCCTCCTCGCGCACAACCTCGCGCAACAACACCAGGCCATCATCTCCTCACAGTGCGCCTGCTTCCCGGCCGTCCTCCTCTTCCACCTCAGACACCGCGCGGCCAAAGAAACAGCGCAAGACCGGCACCGAAACGCGTTCGCCGGTAGACGTCGTGGAGGAGGAAGAGCGCCAGGCCGAGCGCAAACCAGCTGGCAGTCAGATGGACACCGTGCTGGAACAGCCGGAGCAGGCCGTCGACCCCCAGATGGCGGTCCTGTCTGGCTTCCAGCAACTGGCTACGGCTGCTGGGCTGTCCACGAGCCAGGACAGCTCCCAGTTTGCCGGCCAGTCGTCGTCTGTTCTGCCAGCTCCAGAACAGAGTACCGAGCCCGAGCAACAACCAGTTCCCGCCGCAGCTCCGCGAGCGGATGAAGAGACATGGGTGGAACCACCCGTCGCCATTCCAAAAACCACCTGCCGCGGGTATGGCTTGAATAGGGGTGGCCCTTACGGTTCCATGCTGCCCCTAGGCACCAGGCCTACGCTGGCCGCCCGCCGTCGAGTTGGCCTCGAGCCCCCTGCTCCCACCACCACCACCACCGCCGCTGCCAGCAAAGTCACCAAGCGGAAAGGGGGCCGGGCCGCGAAGCCAAAACAGACACCGAAGAGTGCAGACGAGCGGCCTACCACCGCTTCCACTTCCGCTGAGGACGCAGCCGCCCTCTCTGATAGTTCCCGTGCGGAGGGAATCATTCAGGGCGTCCTCGAGCGCGAAGAGCGGTCTCACCAACAGCCGTCTGCGCCTGCGCCAGCCAGCAGAATGACACGATCGAGAGCTGCCGGCAAGGGCAAGCTTGACGACTCGGCTGACAGCAACCACTCAGCCGAGCCAGCCGTCCCTTCATCGAGGAAGTACACCTCGGAGAAGCTCATGGACATCCTCGGATCAGCCATCCTGCGTGCGGAGGAGTCTGATGACTCCAAAGTCGCAGGTGGCCTCCGCTGGATCAAGGAGGCTTCGGCCTCTGATCCATTTCTCCTTGGTGTCTTGGAGGGCGCCATCAACAGATCGGCGGACGCTCACCACCGATCCGCCTTCCAAGCCTTGATCAAGGACGCAGTCAAGCGCGCCCAAGCCCAACCAGAAGAGCAGCAACAACAACAACTGGACGACAGTGCCGCTGCCACAGACATGGTACGCACTGCATCGGCGACTACCACGTCGTCGCTCTCCACGGCCAAATCCCTAGATGCCGATGCCTTCGCCCCTGTCGCGGCTGAGCCGGACTCAGCCAATGCACCTACTACCACCACCTCATCCAAGGGTAAGGGAGCGAGAGCAACCAAGTCCCGGGCTCGAGGCGGTAGAGGTCGTGCTGGTCCCTCGAGAGCTAACGCGGCCCTCCCAACCAACTCGGCTTTCTCACGGAAGCGCAAGTTGGAGGAGGACCCGGAGTTCTCGGAAGAAGCTGTCGCTGCGAAGCGCAGAGCACTAGAGGAGGCCACCATCGCCGTGACCGACGAGGCCGAAGAAAGCAATGTCCGGACAGCAATGGAACCACCACAGGGTTGGGTCTTCCCGGGTCCTTCTGTCCCATCAGACAGCGAGGGCCAGGGGTCGACCATACCAGCTCCTGTGGCCCCGGCGCCCAAGGACAAAGCCGCCAGACAGCCTGCCACCGTCGGAACCAGCTCGACTTCCAAGAGAGTTCGCAAACCGAGAGTACAAGCGGATGAAATCGATAACATCGACTTCTGCCGTGCGTGCGGCGGCAACGGACAGCTTCTATGCTGTGACGGCTGCGTGGACTCTTTCCACTTCACCTGCCTGCAACCCCCAGTCGACCCCAAATCTCCACCGGCAGGCCAATGGTTCTGTCCGGCTTGCGAGAAGAAGGGTCTTCTGGGCGGGCTCGCAGAGGTGATGGAAAGCGTCCCGCAGACCGGCTTCTCGTTGCCGGCTGAGGTGCGCGACTTCTTCGCGGAGGTTGAGACCGGCCCTGGAGGAGAGTATAGGGATGTGCGTGCACTTCCCGAGGGCAGCACTCGGGCTACCAAACCAGCTCGGGGCAGTCGCGGAGGCGTCGTCGAGGAGATAGATCCCTTGCGGGTTCTTGATGCTCACGGCAAGGTCATCGCCTGTGTTCGCTGTGGCCTGTCCTCAGAGAACCGGCGACCGGTCATCCTCTGCGACTACTGCCCGTCCGCCTGGCATCTGGACTGTCTCGACCCGCCGATGGCGAATCCCCCTCGCCAGAAGCCGGGGAGTGACAAGCCCTACCATTACTGGAGATGCCCGAATCACCTAGAGGACGCCCTCGAAGAACACTACCCGGGTAGGGTCCGACGACCCCGTAACCCCAAGTACGTGGACATCGATGTCCTGCCGGAAACTGACGAGGAGAGCGTCATTGACGAGCAGGTCCAAGAGGGCGTCGTTCTACGCGTGAAGGAGAGCGGACTCGTCCAACGGTTCATCACGCATGTTTTGAGCGAACATGCGGCGGAGGAGGAGGCCAGAGCAAATCTACTTGGCGATGAAACTTGCACCCAGGAAGCTGGACAGGATGAGGCGCCGTCCGCGGTGCCCTCCTTCTCGCAACTTGGGTCGGCCGAGCAGGACGCCGTGGTATCCCTTATGGACATAACAGGCAACTCGGGGGCCAAGCGAGCGGAGCAGCTCATGTCTGGCCTCATTGCTGGAACGCCCGATGGGTTCCGCACCTCCTCCAATGAACTTGATATTCTTCGAGCTATTCAAGAATTGGTAGGAAAGCGCATAACTGCGCTTACTCCGACCTCTGAACCTACCAACTGAATGCCGCTTCCCCCTTTTAAAGGCTTCAGCATCCTGCATATCCTACATTCTCCCAGAGAAAAGTAGAAAGAAAGCAGGTTTGGTCTAGATTCAGAGCTTTGTTCCAATGCTTCTTGCACTGGTGCCAATTCAACGAAGTGTGCTCGAAGAATTTCCTCGATCAATATGTGTCTCTGCTGGCTGCGTCTGCATTCTTCCATAGGTACGGACCAATCCCGCCAACACTCTCCCACAATTGGAATGATGTGCCTATTGTCTGTTTTGGCCTCGTCATACCCGCTGGCCCACTCATGTCTCTTCCTCTCTGCTCGCGGCAAATACGCAGCCCATCGTGATTAACTTGGGTTTGCGTTGATAACAAGCTGCGGCTGTTACTGGTCGGGCTCCTCTGTTCGGTTAACTGTGAGTTGAGAAGATGTTCCTGGTGTTGCATCCTTTCACCCCTTACCCGCTTACTGACCTTACTTACCCTCTTGTGCTTTTATATCCCCTCTCAAGAAGTCACTTTTACCTCTCTTACTGTTTATTATTGTGTTCTTGGTTGACTACAGGGTGAAGACAGGGAAGCCAAATAATTACCACTATCTATCATCTCCTTCGGCGGATATTCAGCGGCATCAGCCAGCGCCAGCCTTCCAGTCAACAAGCCTGCATTGCAGCATTCCAGGACATTCATCAATCTCAGCCAAAACAAGCAACATCAACAAGTCACAAGTCCAGCATGACAGCGTCAAGTTCCCTGTGGCCTTTCAAAAAGGGTTTCAAAAAAAGCCAATTCCAAGCCCTTGTTCATCTCCATGCTGCCAACCTACCCACTCTAAAAAACATAGGCATGGAGCGCTCAACTTGGTGCCCGTTACAGCATCCTTTCGACTTCCTCAGGTAGCGGGCCGTGTGATTCCTCTCAGAACCATGACCGTTTGGCCTTGCATGGCCTCCTGCTCCTGAGGTCGATAACAGAAAGCAAAAAAAGAGCGCAAAACAAAAACCTTTTCTGCCAAACTCCCATCGACCTACAAATACCCACATATGGGATAAGGGCAGAGAATCCACCCGGCTCAGCTTAACGATAAGGCAATAATAACCCATGAGATTGGCCTCAGGTGCTTGTTCACTGATACCCACTTCCACAATATGCTATTCGACCAAGTGACTTCCAACAAAATATTACCGACTACAGCCCCTTTTAAAGGGATGCTCACCACAAATAATAACCTGACTGCGAGATACCACCTCACCATACTATACATACCTTCTACCGCCCGTCATATCAACCTCTCGAAACCGACATAAACCTGGCTTCCCCGTCTTCATCCTGTTTTCTTCCGGAACTGACGTATTAGATTGAGCGTCATTGCATGGGCCTACCAAAAAGGCGGAGTTTACGGCACTTTGTTTATTTCCTTGATCAAAGCATGCATAGCATTGCTATTTATCTTTTCTTCTTTTTTCTCACGGGATTCTGAAGCGAATAAAAGATGGCTACGGCGTTATTTGTCCTTTTCCGGGTTTGTTGCTGGTCGTTTGTCTTTATACCCATTCTTTTTTTGACGCTCTCTTTTCATGTCCATTCTACCAGAGTATTCCCACTCTTTGCTGACTACAGCGAGTTTGGGGTCTACATTCCGCCACACCCATCCAGAGGACATTGTTTTGACTTGATATGGTTGTATTTGTTTTTACACTTGCGCTTGCTTTTCCATTGTCCCATTATCCTGTACATTATTTTATCAAAAGCATCACCAATATGACAGCGAGCTAAAGCTTGCTATGTCTCACGCCACATTGTGTTTCTTGTTTGTTTGCTGTTTTTTGGTTCTTTCGTAGTACTTCGTAGGCCGTAGACAGTAGGCACGTAGTTATTAGATAGGTAGTTAGTTAGGATAGCATAGGATAGAACAAATATAGCTTATTGAAAATCAAGCCTTCAAAGTAGCGAAAAAGGCCATTTGTACACGGCGTAAAATGATATTCAAACAGCAGGTTGTTAGTAGTATACAGGCCCAGAGGCAATGAAGCAAAAAACAACGTCGTAAAACAATATGGGAAAGACCATAAATCGAACAAATGGATAGAGTATGAAAGAAGGCTATAAGAAGAACGAAGCTGTAGAAAACCCGAGAAGAACAAAAAGCATGCAAGCAAGCTAGCTACGTAAATAAATGCAAGACATTATATGGTTGATTTGTTTGCTTTCCTTATCTATAAGAACTTCTTCGGCATGCTGGCTCTACGTTTCTTGTAGACAATGTAAGCGACTGCGAGAAGAAGCTGGACAGCAATAATAAGGATGATGAAGAAGCCCATGCGCGGTGCGGCTGAGATGATGCCTTTTTTGTATTGTATGTTAGCCCAGCCTTGAGAACAATATGTATTATGAAAAAAAGGTACATACGATGAGATGAATCGTGGAGGGTATCCAATAGGCCGGAGTGGGAGTTATGCAACAGATCCTGCAGCTGTTTGAACTGGTTATGATAATCCTTGCCCTCCATCTCTCTCTGCATGGACTCGACCACACGTTCTACGCGCTGAAGTCTCTGATCCACACTGCTCACTTGGTCACGGTGCGCAACTATGCGGATGACTTCCTTCAGCCTATCTTCATTGGTTCTTGATAGAGCTTGTAATTCGTCCATTAGCTTGTTGGTTGTACTGGAGATAGCTTGAAGGCGGGCCTGGAGATCTTTGATATCCACGTTGCCGCCGCTGGGAGCCTTGTCGTTATTGGCCTGGCCGGCTCTGTTCGGGGGTTCTTGGCCCCTTTCCTGTTGTTTGGCATTGCCACCAGAGTAAGTGGTCGCTACGAAGCGGAAGGCCTCGAATGAGTCAGGGCTATCAGCTGAGGCGGCAGTGAGACCAAACAGGTTTCCTGGAGGAACGAAGACCTTTTGCTATAGTTAGTTTAACCGTTATCGTAGATTTCCCGAGGAAGCTTTACCTTTGGAGATTTGAAACAAGTGTTTCCATCTATCAAGACTTCGAACTCCCGGCTCGACTGCTTTACCTGTAGCTTTGAAGGCCGGCCCAGATTGCGGTACTGATAGTCACAATGTCCGAAAGCTAGAGCGTCGACATTACCACTAGATTTGTAGTCTATGGTTCCGTCGTTTAAAAAGCCTCGAATGCCAGCCTAGATACCAAGCATGTTAGGCCGAAACGAAAAAAAAAAATTCTGGCCGTATAATCAGCGACTGGACTAACCTTGCCTCCATGTGTGTCAATGGTGATAGCCAGGCCGTCAAATTTCCCCACGGTATATATGCTCGACGACCCAACAGCCTCCTGCTTCTTAACATACCAAAGCTGTAGGTTTCCGCCGCTTCTCTCCTCTCCGTTTGCTCTGAAATCGAAAGCCACGTGCCACTCTGACTCGGGTATTCTGTGTACCCAGTTAGCCCCTGTTATATGAGATGAAGCTTCTATAACCACAAATAGTCCCTACATGTCATCAGCCCATAGTGCGCCTCTTTTATTACCGGGGTAGGGGGGTGTCAGAATAATTCTATCAGATAACTAGACGAGCAAGTATGTGTTAGCAAGTGGTACCACGAATGTTACTGTTGGGTGATGGGAGAAAAACCGTACCATTTCTGGGAGATAGCCTAAGCCAGATACGGTCCATCCTGGCAATCCATTGCCAGCATGGGACATCCTACATCCAGCCAACCGTTAGCCATCAGAAGCCACTTCTTGCGACCAAGCAGTTAATTCCGCTCCGAGCGCACCTTCGTCCATTTCCGAAGCTAGATCTCTCCATTACTGAGCTTGCTTGGGAAATTGTGGCGGATATCAAAGCCCAAATAACCGTTTTACCGGCGCTCTGTGATCGTGTCATTTTGTCAAACTATCTCGAAGTATAGAGCCGGCCGTTGGATGCAAATTGGTAGTGGCTGTGCCGCGGAATGAAAAATGAAACGCAAGGAGCCTCTTTTTATGGATATATGCTCTCGTTTTATGCGGTGTATTAGGAATGCGTAGTCCTATTGTCTTGTGTTCGGATAGCTGCTTTGCCGCCGTGCTGTTGTGCAGTGGCTTCTAGTAGGTAGGATCTAAGTCTCTCCCCGCGGACAATCGATGTAAAACGGCGTAAACGAGCTACCGGGTCCAATCGCCTCGTAGGACCGTCTCAACTACAAAGAGCCGTCTATAAATCAAAAAAAAATCAAAAGAAAACAAAGGAATTGCTCGTTCCTCTCCGTCTCGTTCAGCCTGTTCAACCTCACGGCGTCGTTTGTTGTTTTATTAGTCGAGCCAGCTTGTCCTTTTTGGCGCTGCAGCGGTGCAAACCGCGCAAACAAGCCAAGATAGGCAATTTAGCACCCCAGGCCTTCTCTACTTTTGCATCTTCTCTATTTTTCCAGTAGAAATCGAGGTTATATAGGAGATATTACTAGTTATGGCGAATGACAACAAGCCATTGAGATATCTTATCAGGTCGTACAGCGGTATGAGAGGAAGTTAGCTTGTTCGTTAGTGAAGATGTGAAAAAGGGGGTCGCGCTTGTGGATATTTAGTTCGACTTCACACTGAAAATCAACAATCAAAAAAAGTCCAACATCAACAATCACTACTGGACACCAACCAGGCTCATCTCACCTCTGGGCTCCAGGTCGAAGTCAGGTTAGCCATGACTAGCTGACCATGGCTGAATTCTATCCTTCATTAACTCAATGCGCCCTTGTGGCTGCTGCGTTTAAGATCCTCTTGTTCCCGGCATAGTATGTCATATTTCATTCCTCTGGGTCCGGCGCATTCTATGTTAAATAAGAAGCACAGAAGCAATAGGAGTGAGACTGACAGGCTGGGTTGAAAGTAAATCTACCGATTTTGAAGTTCACCGCAACTGGCTTGCGATCACTCATTCTCTCCCGGTTAAGGAATGGTACTACGAGGTATACAAAGTAGACAGTCAACGCGTACAAGACATTTTGCTAACCAGAATAAATTATGTATAGAAAACATCAGAATGGACCCTGGACTACCCTCCGTTCTTCGCTAGCCTGGAATGGTGTCTTTCCCAGGTTGCTGCATTCATGGACCCGGAGATGCTCAAGGTGCAGAACCTGAACTATGACTCCTGGCAGACGGTGTATTTCCAGCGGAGCTCGGTGATTGTTCTTGAACTGATGCTCGTCTATGCTTTAAATAGGTAAGCCAGTTACACATTATACATACATGGAAAATCGCTGACCAGAGTTAATTTGCTATTGCGGTGAAGATATATCAAGTCTGCACCAAACCAAGGAGCCAAGGAGCTGGCTCACGCCGCCAGCGTGTCGATTCTTCTCTCTCCTGGCCTGCTTATTATTGACCATGTTCATTTTCAGTACAACGGGTTCTTGTACGGGATCCTTATCCTCTCAATTGTCCTGGCACGGAAGCAGTCTACACTGCTATACAGCGGTATTACATTTGCTATTCTGCTCTGTTTCAAGCATATATACCTCTATCTCTCGCTAGCATGGTTCGTCTACCTTCTAAGAGCCTATTGTCTCCACCCAAGCTCCATGTTCAGGCCTCAGTTTGGCAACATTGTGAAGCTTGGAGTGGGGGTTGTGGGTGTGTTTGCTGCGGCTTTTGGACCATTTGCAAAATGGGGTCAGCTTTTGCAAGTCAAAGACAGGCTTTTCCCGTTTTCTAGAGGACTATGCCATGCCTACTGGGCACCAAATATCTGGGCAATGTACTCCTTTCTAGATCGAGTGCTCATACTTGGTATGCACGTATAATCTTGCCAATCTTAACACCCCACCGCTAACAGATCGTAGTTGCACCTAGACTAGGATTACCTGTCGATGCTGGTGCTTTGGCCAGTGTGACCAGAGGGCTAGTTGGAGACACTTCCTTTGCCGTTCTTCCGGAGATTACCAAAGAGTATACTTTTGGACTGACGTTTGTCTTTCAAGTCGTGAGTTTTTTTCTCTCCTTTAAACCAGCCCAAATAGAGGACTGCGAGGCTAACTATGTCCAGGTATGCCTTGTGAAATTGTGGTTCCAGCCCGACTGGGACACCTTTGTGGGAGCTGTGACAAACTGTGCCTTTGCTGCCTTCCTTTTCGGCTGGCACGTCCATGAGAAGGCCGTTCTCCTTATCATCATCCCGTTCAGTCTGTTGGCCCTTAAAGACCGACGATATCTGGGGGCGTTCCGCCCACTCGCAGTAGCTGGCCATGTCTCTTTGTTCCCACTTTTATTCACTGCTGCCGAGTTCCCCATCAAAACAGTGTACACAATCCTCTGGCTGGTGCTGTTCCTCTTCGTCTTTGGTCGCCTTGCGCCAGCCCCATTGAGACCCCGTGTATTCTTGCTAGATCGATTTTCGCTGCTTTACGACACCGTATCGATACCGCTGATCGTCTACTGCTCGCTGGTGCACGGAATAGTGTTTGGGAAGCGATATGAATTCCTTCCACTAATGTTTACCAGTGCGTATGCTGCTGTGGGTATCCTGGGGAGCTGGGCAGGGTTCATGGTAGTCTATTTCACATCGTAGGCAGCCTACATCCAAAGAAAAATCGATAGAGATATCTAATATACGGAATGAACTGTTGTGTGGAAAAGCATGTTCTACATTGCATTTCTTCCCGAATAAGGAGGCCTACGTGACTGTATGGGCATTGTAGCTTCTGATAAATTAACCCACCTTCAAGAATGTAATGGAAAAAGTAATTAGCATACGCTGATTGTGTGGAATCTTCCGAGCAGAATGAGTGGTTATACGGGGTGGTTATGGTGGCTGGGGGCGGGTGGATGGGGGAAAGTAGCTGAGAGCAGACCCTAATCCCCCCTAAGCACAGATCTCGGCAAACCCGCAGGAGGCAAAAAGGGCGCACGACAAGAGAGAAAAGCTCCATCGGCCTCATTATGCTGCCAGGAAGCATGGTAGCTCGTTATGTGTTACTCCGGTGGCGAGAAGAGGGCCTATATCTACGTGCCGTCACCATATGGCTTCCTTCTGCTTTTCCTCTTTAAGCCGATCAAGGAGACTTTCGGCCTCAGACGCCAAGTCTGCATGGTTACTCTAAGTACAAGCCGTACCTAAAAGTTGCGACAACCGGAGGGACTATAGCTGTAGGTGTAGCTGTAGATGAGCCAATAATGGAAAAGATAGTAGAAATAGCTGGATGGCCGGATAGTGCGGGCTAAGTGTCCCTGTCGAGGTGGTTTAGAGGTTGATATCAAGGCGTAGCTATAACAACACCCGAATAACACTCGGCATAGTGAGACCGCGAGGACTCGGCAGCATCCATGCATAAAGAAGCAAGAAAATAACCACTTCGGCTGCTACTGCTGAACAGCGCACGCTAACATCATGCATGCCCAGCAGCATCTATCTCGCACCTTTCTCGTCGTCCTCCGGCGTGCCTTGCCGGTCCACCTCCTGCCATGGACCACCCCCCTCTGTCGTCCTGTCCCCGAGTCTCTTGAGCTCCGCTGAAACCAGGAGTCGTCGTCGATCAGGAGAACACATCGACGAGCTTCAACAGCCGGCCCAGCAGCTGACTGCCTGCTACAGCGGATAACAAGTGCACGATGTATCCCTCGCCGCGTCTCCTGCTCGTCACCGTCGTCGATGTTATGTGTTCATGTGTGGTTGAAGCGAAGCAACTAAACAACTAGAGGAACTTTCCGCACTGACCAGGCTAAGGTTTCCCTCCGCCGCCTTCCCTTTTCCCTCTTTCGCTTTTTCTGCCGCTTTTTTTTTCTCTTCGTCTTCTTTCATCTTCTTAACCTCAACCTCAACCTCAACGACAACGTCAGCCACCACCACCACCGCACATGGGGACAGCACTCAACGCGCACGCCATCTAGACTCTCTCTTACCGGCGTAGCTGTTGCTTCTACTTGTATAGATCAGCTTCTCCCAGCGCGGTTACCAGGAGGCATTTTTTTACCTTTTTTTGGCCGACATTCAGGGCATGCAAGGCGCCAGGAACGACGCGTCCACCACCTAATTCAGCTGTGAGCAGATGCCATTCCCCTTCTCCAACCTACCCAGACCGGGTTTTATACGCGTCGAGATATCCGTGACAGGGCTAGACTTTCTGAAATTCACACTTTGCCCAGGCCGAAGCTCACTCTATTCATGATAGACTCAATCACTCACTGACCTGCGCTAGGGTATCACCACGAGATAATAAGCAGACCTCCTCCTTCCTGCTCGACACATTCCCTCCCCTCTTGACCTTTTACAAGCACTCCCACGCACACACCTTGCTATTCGCAAAGCTTCGAGGTTTTTTCACATGATTGGTTACCGCCCGCTTTTCGCGTTTCTGAGCTTGCTCCGGTCCTTGGAAGGGGTTGTGTGTTCTTGATCGCATGTGTTACCGCTTTCTACGTCTTTCCTCGATATATTCCAGTATCTAAAGTTGAAGATGGTATGTCCCGAATGAGTCTAGACCAGGTAGTACCATTGCTCTATATAACATAGCTAACACGCTTGTTTTAGGTGCTGTTTAAGCGGAAACCGGTGCAATATCTGCCCAAACCCACAATTGACGATGATAACTCTGAGGTTTGCGTTCACCGATATACCGCCTTTTCCTTCTGTGCTGTGGAGCCAAACCCATATTGACGTGTGTATAGGTCTGGGTTATCCCGGAAACCAATGAAGTGTTTACCAACTATGACCACTTCCTGCAGCGGTGAGTACCACCGATACTATCACTATATTTATCAATAGTATCCCTTGCTAATAAACCCGACATTTAGAATGAACTTTTATAAACAGGTAATATTTTATCTTATTCACGACGGCTTGACTTTCCGCTAAGTCCAATTGTTTTAGAGGCGATTCATTTGCGAAATCACTGGCCACTCTTCCCTAACGTTCTTCGAGGCCCTGACGAGCGAGGTATGGGGGAATCCCTCGGCCAGGGACAAAAAATTGCGGGGTACAGCCAGCTTATCGAATACTTTTTCGCAGACCGAAGGATCAAGAGAAGTCAACAGTGCATTCCCAGAATCCTTAAAAGAACCTGTCTTGCGTAGGGTTCAATTCTCCACCATATCGCGCATAGACAGTCTTGGTATGTGTTTCTTTGGGTTCTTGAGCTGTCGGTAATTAAACATGTTACTAACAAGTTCGATTGACATAGTGGATCAAGTATTCGAGGTCAGTAGATTTTATCTTGTCTCTATGACGGTAACTGACATTAAGTAGGACTTCAAGCAAGATTTCTACCCTGGGGAGCGCGTAACTGTTCTGTTGTCTAATGGATCGCGAATACATGGAATAGTCAGGGAGAAGGCAAAGTTCCCTGAAGTTATGCATGAAGGCAGGGTTGAGCGTCGTGCAAGCTCCCGCTACCTGGTCAAACTCACAAACCGCAATAATGAAGAGGCCCTGGTTGATGATGAACACCTTGTCCGTGACAGGAAAGTATTCACTAAACAGATGCTACGCTCCTTTATCAAGAATACCGTCACACGAGAGTCATGGAGCGGCGCCCCCTGGCTAGTCAAGCCTCAAATTGCTGAGCATTTCCACATCGACACCGAGGTGCCAAAACATCTACAGTATGGCAACAAAGCCGGCAAAAAAGCCAACGTGTCAGCCGAAAAGGAAGAAGATGAGGCCATGTTTGGTTTTTTTGCCTCGCAGAGCCGGCCGATAAATGCGAGAAATAAGGGCCAGAAGGCAAAGTCGGCACACGAACTCGCCAAGGCCAAGGAAGAGCAGTACCTAGCATACCGACGAGCGCTTAACGGCAACCCATCATTTAGGGTAGACAAAAAGGGGTTCAACAAGGATGTCATACCGCCTCCTGACCCTCACGAGAACTCCTTCAACGAAATCTCAATTGTCCTCAAACAAAAATCTCCAACGCCGCTACCACCTCCAATTAAATACCCTATTGAGGACTTGGACCTGCCACCAGTAAACGACCGCCCACCTCGGCCAGCTTTGAAATTTTTGCATGAAGATGAGGCCCCGGGGAGGAGGAATTTCAGCATCAAAGATGAACTCAATTGGCGCGCTCCCTCGAAACTTGGAACACTTTGAATGTCTACTGTGAAGTTTTCCAGCTGGACTCCTTTACCTTTGATGATTTTGTGGAGGCAATCCAATTTTCTTCGGACGACATGGATTGTGAGCTATTAGTAGAGATTCATTGCGCCGTGCTAAAGACATTAGTCAATGCTGAATCAGATCAAGATGGCGCAGTTCAAATCTCGCTTCCACCTTTACCCGAAGAAGAGTCCGAAGCGGAGGAAGAAGAAAGTGATCCGGAGCCGGAGCCGGAGCCCGAACCTCCAAGACGAACCACCAGGAGTAGCTTCGCAAAGGCACAAGCTGAACTTGCCGAAATGGAACAGCAGAAGGCTCCTGAACCCGATCCAGTGGAGGTCAAGAAGCATTGTGCAGCTGACATGTTCGTGGAGTATGACTGGATTGACCGCTTGCGGAAACGGGACTTCAAAAATGGTGGATGGGAGATCATCCTTGTTGGTTTACTAAATCGACTATCCTTGAAACCCAGGCTCAAGGAGGCTTGCGAGGAGATATTGATTCACATGGCACCTTTGGACGCAGCACCAACTCAGGAAACGGCCCGAGTCCAATACTCTACCCTGGACGTCAACCTTCGCATTCAAATTCTGCAGATAATCTGTATGCTGACCGTTGAAACAAGGGCGGTCAAGAATTATATGGAGGAGTGCAGTAATCAAATGACCGAATTCCGCAAGGAAAAAATCGAGCTTCAACGTGCTCGTAAAGTTGTGTAAGTGGCCTTCTAACTCTATGGATTATGAGAACACTACTGATTACCCTAACCGTGAGCAGTCTTGAGGAAATTCGGCTTCTCCATGAAGAGCGAAAGCAGCTCGAACCTGAGCAGCGGGATACACCAACTCAGCAAGACGAGGAAATGTTGGATGCTCAGATTGACGCAACAGATGACACTGAAAGTGCTGCTACAGATTCGGATGCACCTACTGGCCCTTCCCTAAGAGGAGGAGTCGACAGAACTATTGAACGTAAGCGGAAGCAGGAGGCCGAGAAAGAAAGAAAGGAGCAGGCTACCAAGGAACCGAAAGGCTCGAAGAAGTACCAGCGGGTCCTAAAGAAAATGGAAGATGAAAAGAGCAAGGTTGCTTCTATCGAAAGTGAGATCGCAGTCCTGGATAACGACCTGAGAGAAGCAGATTGCCCACGAACAAGGGTACTGGGAAAAGATCGCTTTTGGAATCGCTATTATTGGTTCGAGAGGAACGGCATGCCCTATGAAGGCTTACCTGACAGCTCTACTGCCTCAGCAAACTACGCCAATGGTCGTCTTTGGGTACAAGGTCCCGATGAAATGGAACGAGAGGGCTTTATCGATGTTCCTGAGCAAGTGAGTCAAGAGTACAAACAGCGATTCGGAACCACTGTTGCGAAACGGAAACAGGCTGAAGAAGGATCCTCCGGCGTCTCTTCTGCCCAAGAATGGGGCTACTATGACACCCCCGAAGACCTGGACAAACTAATGGAATGGCTTGACACC
This sequence comes from Nannizzia gypsea CBS 118893, assembly GCF_000150975.2. Lineage (NCBI taxonomy): Eukaryota > Fungi > Ascomycota > Eurotiomycetes > Onygenales > Arthrodermataceae > Nannizzia > Nannizzia gypsea. The sequence continues at coordinate 1,227,038 of NW_003345195.1, forward strand.
CGAGGTGTCAGGGAGCTGAAGCTTCACAAGGAACTAAAACTTCAGCGCAACCATATTGCCAAATACATGGAGAACCGAAAGACCTACCTCACGGAGAACAATACCCCTGCCGAAGAGCCCAACGAGCAACCAGCAATGCGCATGTCAACACGAACCAAGGGACAAGCCACAGCAGATCACAAACGTGGGTGTCTCAAATGGCGAAATTTGACTGCTCTGAAGGAATGCGGTCATTTGCACGTCGAATCAGCGCGGCCGACAAAACGCGCTAAGAAAGCTGCCGCTACTGAATCTGCAAAGGAAACGAGAATGACTAATCGCCAGGGCAGGCCTCTTGGTCGACAGGGCACAAGATAAATCATCTTAGCTCACAATATTTCTCCCCTTCTCTGTTTAACTATCCCACCGATATCCTCATCTTCATTTCGACCATCATCGCCCATAGCACGCCTGTTAACTGGAGCATTTTTTTTTCATTTGGATATTATCTTTATTTTGCATCACTAGACTTTCACAACCACGGGGCTTAACGACTTATGACATTTCTATTGGCGAGGGTGACTTGCAAAAAGAGATATATATATTGCTTTCGTTCATTTTGTTCCTGGGACTGACTGCACTTAGCGATATTTCGGTGTGGGCTGGAGCTCGCACAGTTTCCCCCTTTCGTCTCTCATATTGGAAAAATAAAACCGTGTATATTGTCTATCCTGGTAGGAGTAGTCAGGTGTATCTATCAGAACTGGGTTGGCGGAATATCAGTTGGTCTCTGCCTGTTAACAATAGATTTCTTGTACCTTTTTGCTGCCTTCTTTTGGTTAACTCAAATCTAGCCTTAGAGAAAAAAACCTCTCGGCTCTTCGGCACCGACTTCCGCTTAGGCTCACACACGTGACCCTTTACCGCGGCTCATCGGGAGTTTCTCAGCGACACTAAACTACATCTGGATAGCCGCTCACGTGCCATGGCCTTGCGCCCGCAACCACCCGCCAATCCCAGGGGAGAGAAAAAAAGAGAGCGAAGCAAAAAGAAACTCATGACGTTACGGACGGACAATAAAATAACTAATATCCGCGCATTGTTCTTTGGCACTCTTCTGCCTCCTTTCTTCCACCTTACTCCGCATACCGACAGCACTATTTGGCCTCTTCCATTCTTGATACCGGCCAGCCTGTGTTTACTACCGGTCTATATGATGTCGGCCGCGGACTATTCTTTAAATTCTCGTCTTTAACATCCCGCACTGTTTAACGAAGACGCGGAGTGACTGCGGAAAGGGCGCCCTGGACAAAAAGGCTGTTCTGGTGTCCAGAAGATGATGGCACATAGTCCTCTAGCGACGTCGACGACCGATCCCCGCTCGACAGATACTGAGAGAGGCCATGATCTTTTTACGTCGAGTCGTGGGACACATTCGGAACTGTCACCAGGTAAACAGACAGCCATGACAAACCAGGGTACTGTCGCGGTTCAGCCGGTAGATAAAAGAAGTTTGGACTACCTAATACGAAGCGGTTTAGCTGGAGGACTGGCAGGATGTGCTGTAAGTATAGCGGTTTTGTTGTATCGCACTTCAACTGGCACAATAAAGGCTGACGAAATGGGTGTGTTGAAAAATCTAGGCAAAAACGATAGTCGGGCCCTTGGATCGGGTCAAAATCCTTTTTCAGACGTCGAACCCCCAATTCGCGAAATATTCAAACAGTTGGTTTGGTGTTGCTTCAGCCATGAAAAACATCAATGATACTGAAGGTGTTCGCGGCCTATTCAGAGGCCACTCGGCTACTCTACTTCGAATATTTCCATACGCCGCTATTAAATTCATAGCCTACGAGCAGATCCGTGCCGTCATAATACCCTCCAAGAAACACGAAACGCCCTTCCGACGACTGATTAGCGGTAGTTTAGCCGGTATCACGTCTGTATTTTTCACATATCCCTTAGAACTTATTAGAGTGCGGCTAGCGTTTGAAACAAAGCAACGATCCAAATCGTCCTTGCGAAATATCTTCACCCAAATTTATCATGAAGGGAGCTCCGCTGCTGCCTCTACCGAGGGAGCCGCATCTACTACGGCTGCTGCGGTGGAGAAAGTCAAACCCCGATATGGGCTTGTGAACTTCTACCGTGGATTCTCACCCACGATGGTCGGCATGCTGCCGTACGCAGGCATGTCTTTCCTCACACATGACACAGTTGGCGATTGGCTTCGTCATCCCAGTATAGAGAAATACACCACCATCCCACGCTCTGGCAAAGACACCCCGCATGGCCACGAACAAACACGATCTCATAGACCGCAACTAACTGCCACAGCTGAGCTGTTTTCTGGCGCCGTTGCAGGACTCATATCGCAGACATCCTCATATCCATTAGAAGTTATCCGACGACGAATGCAGGTTGGAGGTGCAGTTGGTGACGGACATGTTCTCGGCATACGAGAGACGGCCCAGAAGATATTCCTTGAACGTGGATTCAAAGGGTTCTTCGTTGGTTTGACTATCGGCTACATGAAAGTCATACCTATGGTAGCCACGAGCTTCTTTGTCTATGAGAGAGGAAAATGGTGGCTTGGTATATAACCCTGGTATTTTTCCCTACCATGGTGTAAAACACAATCCTTGATACCTCCTCTTCCATTCGTTTCAAAATTTCTACTACCTCCTACATTTTTTTGGCTATGATTAAAGGCATGTTTGAGTGTGGCGTTTATTGGCATGCATTTACATCTTTCCCTAGGATAGATTTTTTATTCCCTTCCGGCCAAATAGCAACAATCTATGTTGGCCTCCTTTGTGCTCTCTCTTGCTACGTCTAAATACGGGCATATATCTAGCTCCTGTGTATATAAATCCATACATACCGCATAGAAATATTATTTAGTGTTATTAGCTTTACAATATTCTTCTGTCGCGACTGTATATACGTACTGGTTAGACTATGAGACAGCATGATTAATCTCGCTATTGTGAAGAAGTAATGTTGATACATTTGAAATATGTCTATACAAGGACCCTCCTTAGTCCATCTGTTCCACCTAGAACCCTTCGGCCTGTAATTGGACACCGTCCTTTCCCACTCTCCCATCTCCCTTCCCTGCTCTTTGTATCCTTCTCACCACTATTCTCGTTCTCGCCGTTATCTTTACCCTCGTCTTCCCACGCAGCACCATTTCCGGCTCCATTCATAAAATCAATTTGACGGTCATGCTCGCCGTTCAACCACCTGAATACGCAGGTGTAGCAGTAAACATATCCGGTCTGACAGGCAGTAGGATTAACAAGTGGGTTAAGGCATATTGGGCACGGTGCTTGAGAGGTATCTGGATCAACGGGGGGTATCGGGACGGTGAATATTGGTAGTAGGGTTATAGATGATATTGGGGACTTGGTGCGACTTTGCTTCAGCTTATTCGTCCCTGTTAGTGGCTGCTTCTCATCCGCAGCATCTGTTGCAGTAGGTTTTGAAGGGATTCCAGTTACTACTGGCGCTGGAAGTTCAATAGATTGGGTAGCTTGTTTAGCTAGTTGCCTTGAGAAGTCACTTGCATGCCACCATTCGAGAAATTTGAGAGCGAATATTGACGCTGGCAAGAGAATCTTAAGCGATCCTAGTAAATGAGGATATATGGCTTGTGGGTTTAAAAGGCTTAGAGCGTTCGGCCGTGAGCGTGATCTTGCCGCGCCTGTATGGGGTGTGTTGGCCGCCGTTGCCATTGCGATTGCTTTGTGATCCGCTGGGCTCAATCGCCTGATTCTAGTCCCTATTAGCCATAGGAACGGAGACGAGTATTTGGTGTTGTCAAAGAGATAGGCCAGGTTGAATGCCAGTATGGAAAAGTAATAGGCTCCATTTATCGATGGGTAAATATTCCTTAGGAACCATTTGTAATAGAACAATAACCGTTGCTTCACTGTAGGGTTATGAGGCATCTCATCCGATGGATGATACCGCGGACCTCCTCCAATCCCTGAGACAAGGGCTGCATGGGGAGCAGCATGTATATCGTATCCTTCATCAAGTTTTCGTTTTAAATATGGAATTCCGACCATAACTATCAAATTTCGCCATATATCCGAGTCGCGCAACTTTAAAGTCTCTCGAACAGGTCCTCCTGCTCCAATTTGAGCTCGAGGTACCTCCCCATCTTTTAATGCTAGAACGCGCTCTCGTTTCAAAGAGTAGAAGTTCTCTGTAAATGAACCGCCAAAGTTTCGTAGGTAGTATCCTTCAACAAGTAGCGACACTAGGGCGTACAGTTCATCGTAGGAATTTAGAATCCGCAGAAGATATCGAGGATGTCTGTGAGTCGCGACCGCAAGGAGGTAGCGGAGGGATGGGGGAAGAAGTGATGAGAGCTGTTGTTCGGAGAGGAGTTCTATTCAGTGCTGTTAGCTAGGGACAACCATAACGCGTCTGTCTGGGGGCCGAAAATACCAAATAGAGAAGGCTTGAAATCGTCAAAATTGTTCTGCAATGCTGACATATACTCCATCTTGAGGTTCCGAAGCTTTCATTTAATGAACAGCTCTTCTGGCCGTGATAGTTGACTGTGTTGGTTGAAGTCAGAAAGCCCCAAAAACATGGAGTGAAGATAAAGTTCAGCTGGAGAAAAAGATGCCGAGGTCCAAACTTGAGCTTTATGGGCTTCGTCCAACGAAGGTAAGAAAACAACCATTGTCAATGATCGAAATTACAGATAGCTTGTGGGTTCATAAATATTATTTCATCGTTTATTCTATATGGTACAAGAAGTTATTTTTATTAATACATGATTATTCAATCAACGCCCGGCTGAAATCTAATCCAACAGCTCATTCAAGGGGCTAAAAAAGGGGTAATAATACAGCAAGTCATGAGAACAAATGTGAATATGGTGGTTATTGGGAGTTGGCGGTTTTGAAGGACTCAAGGTCGCGCAAGCATTGTTTCCATAGTCGAGTGAACTGGCTCACAGTCCCATCATCAGCTTTCTGGTCAATGGCGGGGTCCGCTACTAACATGCAGGCCATGATGGCTCTTGTCAGTTCTTCGTCGAGAGCAACCGGTGGTTCTTCTCGGGTCATCATGGGTACCCAAGACGAAAGGCATTCAACAGCTTGACGTTGGTGGCCCAATTTGGCATGCAAGCGGAACAAGAGTAGGTAAAGTTCCCTTGACCGCGTGATTTGCATGAGGGATATTCGCTGCCATAAGCGCCAAAATTTGCTGTAGTTTCCGTGCTCAAAGTACATCTGGAGTAATTCTGGATAGTCCTTGTAGTTGAAATCAACACCGGCGGAAGCCATTAGTTTATTTAATCGATTGTGCATGGTAGTAACATTGTCCAATGCTTCTGCCGGTACTTTTGAAATAGAGTCGACGTCCGCAGAGGCGTTTGTTTCATCATTAGCGTCTTCGGTGGGAAGAACTGGGGATTTAAATGCTGATGCCTTATGAAGTAAGAAAAACACTTCGCCATTGAATATGTTTATTCCATGAAGGCTCATATGGTCCAGAACTCTCAATGCCAAGTCAATATCGTGTTCAGGGACGCGTTCATTGAGTGCTTTATCGGAGCCTTGGAACAATAACAGCGTACGAACTGTATCCATTGCAAGCTCCTCTGAGATATCGCATCCAGAAGTAGCCACGTTTTTAAATGCCTGATACAAGTTTTCTTTGCCATACGCGGGGTGTTTTAGCAGAACGGCAGCTCGGGCGAACGACAGCTTATCTATGAGTACTGTTTCCGTGTCAGATTTGGACACCGCCTCGTAGAACAGCCTTAAAAACAGTGTTGAATCTCTGTCACCGGGTCCAAGCCCAAGCTCTCGACGAGCTTCTTCTTCTGGCAACTGAGATAACTGTTCCAACAAAGCAGAGACACTTGGGGATGCCAAAGAGGTGCTTACTATTTTTGACGGCTGATCAGACTTGGAACGCTGAATAATATTGCCCAAGGTTTCCTGAAGGGCTGGTTCGAGGGTATCGGGTCGAGCTTGGGTATGCATATGCCTCCTTCCTGGGAACCGCTGGCTGAATGTAGATGCAATGTTGTCCCCAGATCCTCCAGAGGCACTTGTCTCAGAGGACAAATTACCCCAGACATCGGCACGGGGCCCTGTGTTCTTCTCTCCAGCCTCCGGGTTAAGAAGGCTCCCCCATAGAGCTTCGAGTTGAAGTTCGGCTCTCTTCTCCTCCACAAGCATTTGCACAACGATCCGAACTTTGTCTCCGGTGCCGCCAAATCCAATAAAATCCCTCTTCTGTGCAACATTGGTCTTCAGTGGGCCATTTTCCACATCCCCAACATTAACACATATCCAACCAGTTGTTATGCCATCATCTCGAGAGTTCAAAGAGCTCGCATCACCCGTTGCTTTAGCCTTCCTTGCCCGCCGTCGTAATTTTATCTTCAGTTCATTTCTTCCCAGGAGGCCGTCAGCGATTGGCCTGAGTTGATGCTTGCTTCGTAGCCATCTGCATAAACGGTCACCTGCAACATTAAGATGCTTCACACTTCGGGCTGTCCCAAGTATCATGATGAGATTTGCGCCTAGAGCTGGGGGAGGATCAAGCCCTCGAAGGTCAAGAAGCGAAAGGTCGTCGAGGCCGGCATCGACTGAGATATATTGTAGTAGGTTTTCTAATATGGGAGGCGGGTTCTCAGGGAGAGGTGGCAACTCTTGCTGCTTCAGAGGGTGGACAGTCGGCTTGTGGGATTCATCCTGTAGATACCAGGGTATATGTGACGATTCAACGCTTCCCTCCTCGTTTTTTGTTTCAGCTTTCGCAGGTAAATTGCTATCCACTTGTGATCTCACGGAACTGAGGGCGGAGAATTGGCGTCTTCCAGCTATTCGAGCGACTGGCTGATAGAGCTGTGAACCAGGGTGGCCGGATATAGAGGATTGGGGTCGTGCGGAGATTGAGACGCCATTTATGGCAGCGAAGGAGCGGAATGCGGCATTTCGACAAGCATGGCACCTGAAGCCCTGCAACGCTATTCCACTCATCCTCTTGACTTGTAACTAAAACGTTTCAGCAAACCACAGATCTTCTCCTCTGTCTTGATTCTTCTTTTCCGTTCGATGTTTTTTTTGCTGTTAACTTTTCGATTGATATCAAAGAAGTTTTAGTTAAGCTTTTGCACGTGACAATTTTGATATTATTAGTAATTGATGAATAATTCATAAATATGACTAATTAACATGGCAAACAAGACAAACACTCCCCACTTAAGGAATTTTTACTTTTCCTCTTATTAATTCTTTTTTTGCTCCCGAATCGACGCTTTCTTCGCTTCTTCTACTTCTGCTTCTTCCTGTTGTATTCATCTTTTACTTCTTTATTCTTCTTCAATAAGGATATAGGACATTTTTTGTTACAACTGTCACCATGTCGATGGATCTGGACGCTCCGGTGTCCATGCAACCGGTCGAGTTTCACCCTCAACAGCAAGCTGCGACGTACGTTTCCCCCACCCATGAAATAATTTTCTTATCGCTGATAAGGGCTTTTTTTACAGGATTCTTTGCTGCAACTGCGGTGCCCCTATAGATGGAACAACTGCTGCCGGCGCGCTATGCGAAGACTGTATTAAACTCACGGTTGACATTTCAGAAGGCGTTCAACGTGAAGCCACCTTACATTGCTGCAAGGACTGTGAACGCTGGCTGCAACCTCCCACCCAGTGGATCAGTGCAGCCCTAGAATCTCGAGAACTACTTGCGCTATGTTTGCGTAAGCTGAGAGGCCTTTCTAAGGTCCGAATCATCGATGCTGGATTCATTTGGACCGAACCGCACTCAAAACGACTTAAGGTGAAGATCACCATTCAGCAGGAAGCATTCCAGGGCACAATATTGCAGCAAGCGTTTGAAGTTGAATATGTGGTTGCTTCCCAGCAGTGTGCCGAATGCGCTAAATCCTACACTGTCAATACATGGCGTGCATCTGTCCAAGTCAGGCAAAAAGTCCCTCATAAGCGCACTTTCCTCTATCTCGAACAGCTCATCCTCAAGCACGGAGCTCACAAGGATACGATAAATATAAAGGAAGTGAAAGATGGTCTGGACTTCTATTTTTCTGCCAGGAACCATGCTGAAAAGATGGTTGATTTCCTCGCATCCGTTGCTCCGATAAGAGTTAAGAAGTCACAGCAGCTGATTTCCATGGATGTCCATACCTCCTCAAAGTCCTATAAGATCACATTCTCTGCCGAATTAATACCAATATGCAAGGACGACCTTGTTGCACTGCCCATAAAACTTGCTCGATCCCTTGGAAATATATCTCCACTCACCCTTTGCTATAGAGTTGGCACATCTATCAACGTGCTGGATCCCGCAACTCTTCAAACTGCCGATATACCTGCTCCAATTTATTGGAGGTCCCCCTTTGCAAACCTAGCGGATGTCCAAGAGCTTGTCGAATACGTTGTTATGGATATAGAGGCCATTGGCCAATCTAGCGGTCGGTATCACCTTGCTGAAGCAACTGTCGCTAGGTCTTCCGACTTGGGGGTGAATGACACGACATATTTTGCCCGAACACATCTAGGTGGTATTCTCCATCCTGGAGATACCGTCATGGGCTACCACCTAACTGGAACCAACTTCAACAACACCAACTTTGAGGAGATAGAAGCGAGCCATACCTACGGTTCCACAATTCCTGATGTGATCTTAGTCAAGAAACATTATCCAAGGAAGAGGAAGAACAAGAAGCGCAACTGGCGCCTCAAGCGTTTGGATAGGGAAGAGGAAGATGAGCGGCCTTCCAAGAAACAAAGCAACAACAATAGACTGGAAGACGACTTTGAAATGTTCTTGCGCGACGTTGAAGAGGACGCCGAGCTGCGAAGCACCTTGGCACTTTACAAAGCAAAACATAGCCAGAAACCGAAGAATGTCGAGGTTGATGCTATGGAGATGGTGGAAGAGGAAGACGAGCAGGAAGATGACGAAGTCCCTGAGATCAATGTGGACGAGCTGCTAGAAGATTTCGAGGAGCTTAATGTGGACGAGTAAGAGAGAGAGGTGTCTGCATGATTTTACGCAAAAAAGGGGATATAGCATGGGTGCAACCTGACGATTTAATGACTGGGCAGCTCATGCACTGTTTGCTTTTTTTTTTTTTCCATTTCTATTCTTCACCTCTATTTCACACGCATGGTGGGCATGTGGTTAAAGATTCCAAGAGTTGGTCTTTTTTTCAATAGGAGCGCATAGCGACGTTGGGTTAAGTCGTTATTTGTGATTTTAACAAAAGTACAATATTTACCGTAGGCAACATTGCCTGCTACGAGCATAAAATAAATACAGCCGTACACCGCCTGTGGATATTCTAGTACGCTTAATGAATTTGTAGATTATTAGGTAGTCAACCTAGAGGGCCAATATCTATGATGATTCAAGCTCTATAGGCAATTTCTCTTCCTAGTCACAAAATCGTACAACGTGAGGTATACTAAGCGCGGGTGAAGCAAACTATGAGAATTTGATATGAGATGAAGTTTCCATGAGTTCATCCTCGCATGTGCCTTGGAGAAGTAGCTTTCGCGTTGGAAAACGTTACACCTCTTGGGAATCCTGACAGAGCCGAGTGTCATAGCGCCCTGTACCTATGATAGGGCTACTTCTAGCAGCTGAGACTTGTATACCCTGCTTTGCTGGGTAGTCGTTTTGCCCACGATTACCGATGAGATTCTATCGGACTCAGGCGGAGGGTGACTCCTGCATACCCTGACGGGCGGATTGGACGAAGTTAGCCTTAGAAAGGGCGTTATTCCAGGAAAGAGGGCAGATAATAGCCGTATCGCATCGAAACATTCATGATTAGAAAATTTTCGATAAGACTCTTTGCGTATCAGAGTCAACCTTCTTTGAACTGCCAGGGTCACCAGCAGAGCCACCGCTGCTCCCCCTGACCTCATTTTGCCTGAACACTCTCCTGATCTCCATCTTCTTTTGCGCCGGCTCTTCATTGTTACCACTGTCGGCCTTGAGCTGCTCCTTGGCTTCTCTCTTTTTCTTTATACCCTCCACTATCTTCCCTTGTTCAAGTCCCTGCAAGAACGATTTCTCTTCCTTCCTGGCCTTGGTATCCTCAATACGTCTTCTGGCCTCTGCCTCTCTCTTCTCCCTCTGTACTTGTTCCATGAGATCTGTCCATTTAAAACCTCGTAGATACTTCATATTCCATACGTCATCGTGGTACCATCCGCCCTTTTTACCACCAACAATGGATGCGTTGAGAGCCTCTGCGCATATTTTTGCAGTTCTTTTCGATTCAAATTCAACCCATCCGTCAGTGTACATCCTCCGCTTATTGCGACTCGCTTTTATAGCGGCCCTGGAAGTGCTGGTCGGAGGAACGTAAGGCGATAAAAAGACTTTCGTAATAGGGCCAAAACCTCGTGCTACCAGCATAGATTTTAGGGCGGACGGCTTTAAGTATGGCGGCAAGGAGGACATATAAATGACTCCTGTTTTATTTTTGCGGGTTTTCTTCGTTGCTTTACGTGACGATATCGGTTTTGAGGCGGTGGATTCGTCTGTAGGCGCTGGGTCGGCGGATGCGCGAGTCGAGGTATCCCCATCTCTTCTGGCTTGAGCTACATCGTCAATGGCAGATGCTGTATCCAATATATCCGATCCACGTTCATTATCACTGCCGTCAGATTCATCGTCTGAAAGCCTTCGTCGTTTTGACCGTAGATCCGTGCTCTTGTTCTGACTTCTCTTGTTGAACCCCCTTCCCTTCGATTCCTCGAAGTCTTCAGAGTTGTAGCCAGCCTCACTCCCTTCATCATCGGATCCTATATCTAGGAAGTCAGCACGCCGTTTTTCCGCCATGGTTGCTGTCCTAACCGATATCTGGTTAAAAATGGTCTGTGATCATTCTTGCAATCGCATTTAAAGATTTTTACTTTTAATTTTGTTCCCAGAGTTCGACCTTAAATTTTCCGGCCAATCACGTTTAACATCTTGCTTGTCACCAATTTCAGCCTCAGAACAAGTCTATTCCGTAATTATAGATAAAACAGGCAAGACATCGACAAGTCACTTATATAATTAGATCAATATGTAGTTAATTAGTTATATTAATAAATGGAACTACTCTCATTAGACATATTCATGACGTACCACAAAGAACCAAAGCCAGGAGTAAAAGGGAGGGAAGTATGTAAAAGGGAGAGGAAAGGGATAAGCAGTAATAAAGCGCTCGACAGGTACTTATTCGCTAAACTTGGGCGTCAGAGGCAACTTTGTAAGGCTTTGCACCTTTACCAAATATCAAGTGCGGTTTATTCTCTGCCAGGTCAAGAATGGTTTGCGCGAAGACGCTGTTTGCCCACGCAAACCAGCTGCGTGTATATTTGGCGATACGGTTCACGTCCACACTCTCGTGGACTAAGCCTAGAAGGCATGAATCACGCACTATATTGATGGACTCCATAACCTCCTTATCGGAGTTCGCAGTCCGGGCACGTACAAGTACGGACATCGGCCATGCATTTTGCAGACCAACTATCGCCAAGAAGGTTAGATGCAGACTTGAGGAAATGGTTACTGGAGGAAGAAAACCTACTATGTGGTCCACCGATGCCATGAAACGCCGATCCGGTAAGGTAGTAAGGATTACCAGTTTTTGAGAGAATCATTTTTCGTGTATTTTTATAGACTTCATCATTCTGGTCGACAAATCCAAGCAGTGGTAGGGCAAGCAGTGAAGGGAGGTTGGCATCGTCCATGAAAATGCTTGATCCGTAGCCATCAACTTCAAAGGCGAACACTCGACCCCATGTTTTATGTGTCACGACCGCATGGTTATAGATACCTTCTCGGATCCGCTCGGAGTACTGCTTCAACCTTTGGATAAGCTCTTTAGCCCCTCCGGCTTTAGAGAGAGTCTCCGCCGTTTTTGCTAGCTCGACAGACATCATTGCATTGGCAGGAATGAAAAACCCTAGGATGGTGGTATCGTCGCTTGGTCGAAAAGCACTACGAACAAGACCAGTGCCGTTGCCCAGCGGGTTGCCAATACCCATTAGACTCAAAGTCTCTGTACCAGCATTAGTATGGCGCTGGAAGGTATACTCGTTGCGCCGGTATTGCCCGTTTTCATTGAAAGTAGGTTGGCTCTGTTCGTCTAGTACTCGCAAAACAGTGTTCAGAGCTTCGTACCACCTAGACGTCAGAAACGCCTTTGACTTGGTCTCCTCATAGAATTGGTTTCCTAGGGAAAGGAAGTTGGCAATGGAGTCAAGCTCATACTTGCACTCGAACACCACGCTGGGTTCATATGCTGGGTGAACCTGGTCCATCTGTCCATTGTTTGTCGGTGGTAAATTGCTCGGAGGCGGTGGTTGGAATGCATTGCAATATGGAGACTGGATCACAAATTCAGCCTGCGTATTTATAGCTCCTAGTATTAAGTTCTTTATCTTAGGGTCTCCGTTCGCCAGTTTTTGGTATTGCGCTAGCTGGTTCGTCGAATCCCGGAGCCACTCTGCATTTATATCACCAGTGACGATAAACGACTGGGGGCCTTCCCACACGCCGCCTGCTCGCTTGCTCTTCGAGCTTCGTTTTTCTTCTCCGTGCCGTCGACGTGCCACCGAACAGTCGTGTCGAGTGTGTTAGGGAACGCATTCTCAAATATCCGAGCGAGGTCTTTGTCGACCATGCGCGAGGTGATGTCCTTTATCACCTTCTCGACCAAGGGCGAGGAGAACGTCCGGCATTCTGGTATAGGTCGCTGGTACGAGAGCTTGAGAGGCCCTTCACTGTATGGAGGACTAGATGAATGTAGCGGTTAGCGACACTTAGTTAAGTAATACAGCACTGATCACAATCAGACGCTAACGCACTGTTTTGTCTGCGAGTACGCGACATAATCAGGACAGGCTTCGGTGATATCTTGTTTGCGCGTATGCAGGAGGTCAGTAGCTGATGCTTCGTGACAGGCGAGCGCCCCGAAGACGGCGATGTCGAGAAACCTCATTGCCGCCCGGAGACTACTTAGTTAAGGTGATTTTTGTTGAGATGCTTGAAGTCCTCCGAAACAAATGACTGGTTATTTAGCTAGATCAGGGGGCGAAGATGTAGAACCGCGACGGTTTTTCGACTTGGCTCTGCGTGTGCTATTTATCATCCTCGTACAGAACTGCTCCATCCCGGTCCTGCTCTCAGGGCGCGCAAAGCTCTTGACGTCCCAGAAAATACCAGGCCTGGTGGAACGGAGTAAAAGTGGTGGAGTTGGCGTGGAGAAGTAGCAAGGGGGTTTCCCTTGCTCTTTGCTTTTTCCTTTTGCTTTGCCGTTTTGCCTTTGCCTGTGTTGGAAAGTGACGGTACGAGATCAAGCTGCCATCTCTTATTATGACGCAGGTGTTATAGTCCTTCATTTACGGACGCATCGACAAGGCCAGGCCCTGCGCTTTGTCTACTTGATGCAAGTTTGTATGTGCGACGATGCCGGTTGCACCGTCTTGTGATCTCAATGTTCTTTTTCGATCATCGATCTGCAGGCTCGGAGGAGTCGATAAGATCAGCTTTCCATCCTTTAGCCGAGTTAGTTACATCGGTGGAGTAGATGTGAGATGGTTGCTTTATCCCTGTTCCTGTACTCTGTGCGAGATGATAGGTATTTGGTCACAAGGAGGAGGTTGATGTTAACATGTTCAACGGGACCCGTTGGTTTGATTTCTCTATAGTTAAGAAATAGAGGAGTATAGGAAAGTTTGCTTCCTATTCCTTTCGTACATGCAGAGTCACATCTCATGAAGCCGGCTATTTCTTACCGAAGAATGACATGATGCTACCCTGACTGGATTTCGCACTACTCTTTGTCGACTTTGCGGATGAAGATGGCAGTGGCTTTCTCTTCGGGGGTTCGGGTTCGTCTTCCGAGAAGGATTCCCATGCTGGCTCTTCTTTGGTAACTACAGGGGAAAAAGTGTTGTCAGCTTCTGATATTTGGACGCCGGCCGAGGAGGGGTGTCTGATCGGGCATGAGCCTACCTAGGTATCCTTCAGCATCCCTGGACACCTTCTTTTTCATCACCTGCCGTCTGCCTCTCCGCCGTTGACCCGTTGACCGTTTCTCTGACGTGTTGGACTCTGGTTCAGGTTCGAGCTCTTGCTTCTTCTGCGGTGGAGCTGGTGTTGACGCCGGGGAGGCCTTGTCACTTTCTTCTTGCGCTTCCTCTTCCTCAGGCGGAGATTCCGATGCATCTGGCATGTCCTCATCTTGAATTATGTTAGTATCACTATCTTTAATAATGAGGAGATATAATAAATATTTACCTTCCATCATCTTTCTAAGACGCTCTTCTCGTTCTTTTCTCGACTCTTGCTCTTTCTTGCTCGTTCCTTTCCCTGTATCCACGAAAAGGTCCTCTCTTTCCTCCTCAGACTCATCATCTAGCATAGCTATACAGAAGTTAACAAATGCCCAATTGGTTAGTTGCGTGTGATGTTTCGTACCATTTTGAGACTCCGTCGGTGTTGACTAACGAAAGTTAGCAATCAATGTCAATGCTCTAGGTGTTAAGCGGTTCCCTTACATCTGCTTCTTCCTCCTTTGGCTGTTGCTTTGGCCTTGTTTTAGCAAACGCCTTGAATATACTTGAAGAGTCACGTTTGAGTGCAGGTTTCCCTTGTGATGATTTGGATGTTGACTGTGAGCTTCCCTGTGTCCGAAAAGGTGTTGAAGATGGTTCCGGTTTCTTTTCCGTAGATTGCGTCGTGTGTTTCTTATCTGAAGGTTCTTGTTCTGCCTTCTTAACTATGGGTTTCTGTATTGGGTTCACATCTTTAATGGGCACCGGCATAACTACCGGTGCTCCTGACCGTCTCTATAATAAGAGTAAGTATTGCTTTTATATGATAAGCCAAATCATACATACCTTAACGTTCTTGTTCAAGATCATCCCGTACTTTTCATTGTACTGAATGGGGTCTTCTGTAGGAGAAGTAGGTGATGCCTGTCCGATATCTGCCAGTGCATTCAAGTCTGGGGGAGAAGTCGGCTGTACGCTGTATACAAAAATTGATAAAATCTTCTTGAACCGGCATTTCGCATCTATAATAGGGGTTAGTATTATCTCCGTCTTATGACCCAGCTCTAGAACACGTACCTTCTAGCTCTTCCTCCCGAACGAGTATTACAGAAGTAATAGTAGGTCCGTCCACAGCCTCTGTCGTCTCCGGCCGAGCTGGCTGACTGCTCATGAATGGACTGCTCTGCATAACCTCATCTTCGCCATCTTTCAAGTGACCTGCAGCCAGCGGCAATGCTTTGGTACATCCAAAAATTCCGGTCAGTAGATATGTCGCATGGACTGACTTTGGTTTCTTCTCATTTTCAGAGCGATGAAACTCGTATAGCATTCTGTAGCAGCATCTTAGTCTATGGACGGTATCTCTGAGCCATTAATACTTACCGCTTGGCCTGGTTGCTGTGTACTCTCTGCGCTCTACTGAGAGCTTTGTAAGTCACCTAGACGTTCTGTCCGTCAATGCAAGCTCGATACACGCGTGAAAATCTCCCCTACGTACAAATTCCTCATCGCTAAACACTTTCCCGGCAAGAAACTGTTTGTAACTTGTCCCCATCTTTGCCGTCGCCTCTCTTCTCCCACTTTCTTCGACTTTGACACCGTCAAATGTTTTGCTGTCGTTAAACAAAACGCGTGAGAAAAACCAATTAACTAACGCGTGTCAGCGCAAGTCTTGGCAGTCGCCTCAGGATGTTTTTCTCTCGAGCCTCAAGTCGTGACTTCGTCGTCTCCAAGTAGATTTTTACTCCATGACAGCCAACATATTACCATTTTATTTCATTAGCTCAGACAGCAAAGAGAAGGAGAGAGCTGGAGGACTCACCGTGGCTCTCGATGGACCGCAACTTCGATATACCTGATTCCACTGACTGGACAGCCACGCCACTCCCAGAAGTCGCTCGCTTCGAATCCGCCTTACGATGTCAGATATGCAAGGACTTCTTCGACAACCCAGTCATCACCTCTTGTTGTCATACGTTTTGCTCTCTGTGTATACGGCGGTGTCTGAGTTCTGAGGGAAAATGCCCTGTCTGCCGCAGCAGCGATCAGGAGCTTAAACTACGCCGAAACTGGGCCGTTAGAGAGCTGGTTGAGTCCTTCAAGGCAGCAAGGCCATCGATGCTAGCATTTGTGAGGAATAATGCGGTGCATACAACTCTAGTGTCCAGGCCTGGGCAAGAGGATGTAGTGGAAAGCCCGGCTACGAAGAGGAGGAAAATTAACCATTCGGGCGGAGATACTGCGATGGCTCTGGACACTGATAGGCGAACAAGATCACAAGCTAGGAGGTTAGAACACAGCATAAGGCTGGACCATGAGCCTGTGATTATACCTGATAGTGCAGATGAAGAAGAAGAAGCTGAGAAGGAAGAAGAAGAATATCAACCAGGTATGTACGAAGTTGCAGATCATCTGACGTCTCTCTCTATGGAGGTTAATTGTTACCCTAGATGACGGGCTCGTGGCTTGCCCCGTCTGCATGAGAAGGATGAAGAATGAAACAGTCTTTTCTCATTTGGATAACTGCACTGGCACGCCAGAGAAAGGAAATATCGCTAAGTCAAATGGGTATGGGTACGTACTTGTTCAATACCATAGTTGGATTATTATTGACACCGTTACCTAGAACTATTAGCTTTCAAGGATCAAGAAACTCGTTAAGCACTTCAAAGACGTTAACTCGTCTTCCGGCAATAAATTACGCCATTTTCAAAGATACTTCTCTACGGAAAAAGCTCAAGGAGCTTGGAATTCCAGATTGGGGACCTAAACTTATCCTACAGAAACGGCACACTGAGTGGATGAATTTATGGAATGCGAATTGTGATTCTTTGAATCCTAAATCAAAACGAGATCTTCTCCGGGATCTCGACGTTTGGGAAAGAACCCAGGGCGGATTGGCAACCTCGCAAGCTTTGTCGAGAGCCAATTCTGCAATAATGAAGAAAGACTTTGATGTTACTGCTTGGTCTGAGTCCCATGATGATGACTATAGAAAACTCATTGCAGAGGCACGCAGCATGAGAGCTAAACGGGCAGCAGTACCTGATACAACTGAGGATGGCCAGTCAAATGAACATGCCAATGAAACGCCATTGTCAGCACCAGCACCAGCGCCAGCGCCAACACCATCAACAGAGACTAACACGACTACCAATAACCCAGTTCCGGAAATGCCGAGCGAATTAAAGGAGATAGATGCTGAACAAGGGCATGCTGAGATAGAGCCTGATAGCACGGACAAATCAATGCAGGTTGCTGTAGCGGCGCCATAGCCGCGGTTGTCCCATGGAAGCTGCGGTGTTCATTCTCCTGGCTGCCATTGTCCTTAGGGGGTATACTATAGTGGTTCTGACCACGCACATATATACCTCGTAGAGCATGACTTCTCGAGAGGGAGGGTGAAAGAAGCCTACTCTACCGTTTCTGGTAGAGGTTTGGTGCCTTCCTTCGCCCTTTCCGTTGGCTTGTCGCCAATTGTCATCTGCGACAATTTGTCAATGTTCTCTTCCAGATCATCATTTGTGCCACGAGTGGCAGGAGTTTTTATTACCCCTTGGTTCTTCTCTAGCTCCTCTAGTCGTTGGCGAGTTTCTTCCGCTTCCTCCGCCTCTCTAGCCTCGCGCTCCTGGTCCTCTAGCTCTTGTAGCTCATCGTCTAATTCAGTCTCATCGATGACCGGTCCAGCCTCGTTGATGATGCCTCCGAGCTCATCCACATTGTCCATTTCCTTCCTCAGTTCTTCAACAACATCCTCAACCTTATCCACGCCTCCAATCTGGGAGTTGAGTTGCCGGAGAACTCCAGTACTTGTTTGCATCACCCGTACGATATCTATTTGGCTAGCAGCTTGTTCCACTTTTGAGTACACTTCTTCAAGCTGCCATAGGGTATCCGTGCGCTGCTTAAGATTGCGCTCAGCAAGCTTCCTAAGCCGGAGTGAGGATAGGGCTAGGATTCTATTTTTGTTTGCAAGAGCATTCTGTGCATTGGCAGTGAGCTCTTTTATTTTCTCGCCCAGGGTTGTTACCTGCAATGTTAGCCGGGCAATTGTTGCCTTGAGGGAGGCAATTGATCCATCTTCCACAGTGATACGGTCGGTGGTATCACTAGCATCCCTAAACTTCACTGTCTACGGTCTTGTTAGCGATCTTGAACATATTATACGTCAAGGCCATATTTGATGCAAATACATACCTTTCCATCGTAGAGTATAATATTCTTATCTCTCGAAAGGTATGTAAGTAAAACATTAAAGTCTGTCGTAGATAGCAACGTATCTTCCCCGAAGATATGCGCGAATTGCAACATGAACATCTCTTTAGAATATATGCGATCGACACTCGAGTTATGATGACCAGCAACTCCTTTTATAAGTCTACCTGCTGCTTGCTAGCAAAACAACATCAGTTTTCGTGACATACCAGGTTATTCATATGGGAAAACTTGTGTACCTTGACGTTATCTATGAGTACTAGCTCACTTGTCTGCAGCATGCCTGTACCAGCAAGATTATCGATATCCGAACCCATTACTAGGCCTCGAGCCTGTTTCATACCCCATGTAACAACCTGTGATAGACTGGGAGGGGTGGGTAACCGTAGCCAGCCGCTCCTGAAAGGACTTGTCTGGCTGTTTAGAAATGTATCGAGTAACATCATATGACCACTGTGTAATGCTTCATCCTACCGGCTATTAGTATATGGTTGTGTGCCGGTCTGGTGGGGCCTTCTTGCGAGCGAAGTACGTACGATCGCACACTGCAGGGATAGCGGCCTCCCCCACTCCCGTGTTTCTAGGTCTGCCATGAGAGCATTGCTCGTTCGTAGGACAAGCAGGTTGTTTCTGTGTGGCAGGCTCTCTTGCCTAGAGTCCAACTTTGAGGCAGAGCTGGATGATAAAGAGGAGACGCGACCAGCTAAAGCAGCATTTGCCAAAGCCCGCTGCCACGCCGTTACATTGCTATTATATCCATCAGGATTTGTCTGTTTCTGACGAGAAAAGTCGGAATATAACGATGGCAGGCGAGCCCTTTATATATAAAAAGCAGGAGTTAGCCTGATAAGAATTGACTCCATGAGAAGGAAAACAATGGTGTATTACCTGCGGAAGGCATCCTCGTGGTCAAGGATGTACGATAAAAGCTCACTCATCACGTTTTCATTGCAGTATGAGTGAAAAAGGGTAGAGATAATGCTACCAAAGTATACTCTTCTGGCCAGAGAAACGCGACCTATGCTTTAGTGGAGTTTGATGTTGACGTTTGGCGGCTGATGTTAAATGCCGCGATTATCTCCCCGCGCGCTTGCTGTTATCGCGCTTACACAAAACTTTAAGATTACCGCCCCAAAATTAGCCGCCTCTATCTTTCTTTGTACTTGAATTTCCTTTCCTACCATTCTATCCCGTGTCTTTGCATTGAATTCATTGCTCTGTGTCCTTTTAAGAACAAAAAGTGATAAAAATATAAGCCAAAATCAATTTTGTGGATAAAATGTGCAACTATGACGTCATAGCTAAATGGATATACATATATTCAAATGGCTGTGATGAGCTTTATAGCAACATAGATGGCCGAACATCCCTCCGAAGGTATGCCTAGTGGCCGAGTCACATTTGTGTCATTATCGTTTCACTGACATTTATCTAGATGCTCGGTTGGTTCATTAATGGATGGAGCTACCTGAAGGAGGGACACTGTCTTCAGGTGCACCATGCATACTCCAAACGTCTTACTTGAGTTCAAACACGGCTCTCGCAAGCCTATTTCAGGCTTCAAATCTCCGTTCTTGAACAACACAGATGGCGGGATTCGGGATTGGATGGCACATCATCGGTATCCAGGATTCGCGGAATCTACGTTTACCGTGCTTGACCAGCAAGCCGTTGACGAGGATGCATGCCGCACGTCTTACGCCGGGCCAAAAATGAAGGGCAAGAACACATTGATCACACATGAGATAGAAGGAGAACCTTTTGAGGGCCCGGCTAAAGCTGCAAAATTGAGGCATAGAAAGAACAGAAAGAAGTACGGCGTTCGAATGGATTAGCCAATGTATGAGGTATTAATTATGGAAGCATAGAGGGTGTCAGTGGTCTAGTTCATTCAAAGTCATCATCTTCAGGCTCCTCATCCTCCGTCCTTAGGAGCTTGGCTGACTGGACAGTTTCTAATGGTCCAACCGACCCGAGAATAGACCGCCGGTGATGACGGAAAGGGAGTTTCTCATTCATCTCTTCGGTAGCATCAGGTTGCTCGTCAGAAACTTCATCCTCCTCTGCCTCCAGTCCTTGAGCTTCAAGGCATCCCATCTTCACAGACAGTCTCAGTTCCTCTACGTATGTGCGTAGATCAGGAAAGGCAAATAGTCCCTCTTCCAGTATAGGTCCATAATGCCTTTCGGCTTCCTCCAAGCAGCTAGATGCAAGAGCGGGTTTCCCAATTGATAGCCAGTAATCAGCAGCGAGAAGTGACCACATCCCGGCCTTCCGCCGTCTGGTTCCCCATTTGGTGCCTTCTGTTGCAACCTTTGCGGCAAAACATGCAGAAGTCCGTTCAGAGACGAGAATTCGGCCGATAGGGCCAACGAGGTTCATGTTGAGGGCTTTCATGTTCCACTTGGCGGCATTTTCAGCAGCAGGGCCGCCACGAGATTTCAAAAGCTCAGCTCCAAGTATGATTGTGCGTAGCGTATTTTGGCCATCTGAACATCGAGTTAGATATGAGTAACATGCAATATCTAGCAGTTGATCGACAGCGTCAAGTTTGGATTTATTAGTTGAGGTAAGGGGGTTGAGTAGCATGCTTATAGCACACATCTCATGAGCTCCGGCATGGTATCTCCAAGCTTTGTCATTCCCAAAGTCGCTCCTGAGAAGGTCGTACGTTGACGAAGCAAGCTTAAAGTCACGAAGCATAAAAGAATAATCCGCCATCTTCCGTAATAGTGCTTCAGGGGAATCTGGCTTATAATACCCCTGGTAGGGATCATAGTTGCTTCCACTGCTACCGCCTCCAAAGGCGCCGGAGGACTTTGAACTCGAACCAAACCCGGTCCAGCGTCTGGATATCGACATGAAGCGGCCACTTAGACCCCTTCTTCGGGAGGCAACTTGTTCGTTCCACATGGCGACCCGGTTCTCCATGTGAGGAATAACAGACTGAGCAACCAGCTCCCTGATAAAGGATATAATGGCTGTAACATCGGACTCGAATATATGAGGAGATTCCCACCCCACATCTATCAAGGGTTCTGTAGACATACATGCGTTAGTTTTATCCTGGCAAAAATATGTTTACAATCATCCATAGGGGGTATACCTTGTTCTCTGGCTTCTATCAACTCTTCTCGCGAACTTTGCCATTCACATGATGGAAATGGCATACCATCGTCATCTGTTACAACGCACTGGTTACTTCGAAGCCGTAACATGTGACAATGTAGACCGAAGTGCCGTTTCATCTGATCAAATAATGCGGTTGATTGAGTAATGTCGTCTCTATCTTCGTCATGCACAAGAACATAGTATCGGAGGTATTCTGGATGGATCCAGGGTTGGGGCCCTTGCTCTCCATTACTTGTAACTGCGTAAAGCTGGCGTAGAGCTTCTAACGGAGACGGTGTACTGGAACTGATGGCTATAACGCATGTTACAGGGTGAAGAAAGGTTTCATGAGGGGTAGGAGCGTCTGCTGATAATAGCCGTCTTAGGAACAGCCTATATAGAGGGGATGACAAGGTCACACCCTTGGGAGTAGGTTGACCAGTAAATATTGCATCACTCGCGGCTCGATTAGATGGCTCTAGGTGGGTTTCCAAGACCTTTTCGATCTGAGCCAAAAGGGGTATCTTGTCTATATCCTCAGCCCCCGCGGCCGAAGTCTGCCGGCAACCATTCGAGTGCACAAATCGTACCCCGTAGTCATCCCAGCTCCGACTAGATCCCACTCCGTCTCGAATGATAACCTTGCCGGTAATTTTTTCGCCAAACGGCCGCAGGAGCTCGCAGAAACCACCCTTCAACCCCTTTCTCCGTACAAGTTCATTCGTCTCTTGCGAAGCGTAAACGCTGATGGCCGGAGAAAAGGCCCGGATTATCGTAGACCGTATATCATCTGCAGCATCGATCTGATGTCTAGCTGGCGAAAGCGTCGAGGATCTAGAGAGCCGCTGGGAGGAGCGAGAAAGCCGACGATCAGGCGAGCTGGCCCGGGATGAGGGCGAGGACTGTAGCTCTGAGGCCAGAGAGTTGTGCAGGGGGCTCTCAGAGAGAGACGTCAGCGCCGACTGCTGTGTATTCTGCAGGCGCTCCGCGTACCTGGACTTTGTGGGAAGAGGTGAGGCCGGCGAGAAGGAGGGCGGCGGTTTGATCGGGGGAGCATCCTCGGGGGTTGTCATGGACAACTCGGTCTGTTTGACGGAGGTTTGAGTACGCGTGTGCTAGATTGGCTGCTTTCCGTGAACATGTAGTCTATGCCTTGCTCTGTATGCGAGAGTGCGTCCGGAGTGTCCTTCCAGTCGTCGCGAGATCCAAAGTCGAGGCTGAGGATGTTGGTGTTGACGTTGACATTGAGCGTTGTCGTTGGTTGTTGTTCGCGAGCAAATCTGCCCAAGACATATAAAAACGAAATATTCTCTCTATGACTTCATCAAGCCCAGCAGCGTTTCTACCAGCGATTCACAACGGCAATCTACGAGATAACAATGCGGTTCTGCCGGTTATCGTCCGTCTTCTTTGGCCTGTAGCATAGCTTAGGTGCGGTTCTCCTGTCCCTTGTCCCTTTGGACGATGACTGTCACTGACTCACACACGTAGATGGATATAATAAGCCCGCTCCCCACGCAAATCCCACTAGAAAATTTATAGATTTAAGATAAATCTCTGCGGACGTCAATTCAATGCGCCTGTTGCTCAGGCAGCTGGGAACTTTTCGTCCACGAACTCTTTGTGCGCGCCAACAGCCTGGTGTGGAGGCTATCCGCCCTCTGGTGAACTTGAATCGATTCAACCACACACAGCAAGCGGCCGTTTTGCCTATGACTGACTATTCTGGTGGAGTTGAGAGACCGAACAAACGAAGGCGCATCGTGAATTCGGCTGTACCTGAAGGTGCAATGGCACAGGGAACTGAAGTGAAGGTGCCACGGGTGCAGCTAAGCTCAGAGGAAGCGCTCCTACGAACGCTGCTACTAGACACTGTGGAATACGTACGGCTTAAGAATAACGATGACCCCAAAGTGTCTGACCTTGTCCTTCGGTTTACTGGGGGCTGGGTACGTGATAAAGTACTGGGAGTGGGCAGTCAGGATATTGATGTTGGGATCAGCACCATGACGGGCTATGATTTCGGCCTGGCCCTGAAGGAATACCTTGATATCCCGGAGAAGCTTGAGAAGTACAAGGCTCATTATCCAGAGCACGCTCTCAAGGGAGTCATTGGCGGACTACACAAGATTGCCGCTAACCCGCAGAAATCAAAACACCTCGAGACTACCACAATCCGAGTCTTTGGATTCGACGTAGACTTGGTTAACCTACGGAAAGAAACCTATACGGACACTAGTCGGAATCCACAAGTCGAGTTTGGAACTGCAGAAGAGGACGCCTTTCGTCGTGATGCTACCATCAATGCATTGTTCTACAACATACATACTGGCGAAGTAGAAGATTTCACCGGTAGGGGGCTGTCTGATATGGGAGATAAACTAATTCGCACTCCAATGGAACCGTATCAAACCTTCAAGGATGACCCGTTAAGAGTCCTTAGATTGATCCGGTTTGCCAGTAGACTCGGATATACCATCGACCCTAATACTGAGGAATCAATGTACAATGATGATATCAAACATTCCCTGAGACTAAAAATAAGCCAAGAGAGAATTGGTATTGAGATCGAGAAGATGCTTCGCGGTATGTCTTTAGAGCTATGCCATATCACACATATTGAAGAATGTTTATTGACATGATTTTTTCAGGCCCTGACCCCTTGGGATCGTTGGAAATTATAAACCGGCTAGGCCTATATGACACAATCTTTTCAGATCATCTGAGCGAGATTGATGTTGATACATCATCGTGGCCAACGGCGTATATTTTGCTGAACAGTATTTTAGGCGAAGTAGACGATTCTAAAGTGTCTCTTGAGCTTCTGAAAGCGATTAAAGGTTTCCTTATCCGTGATAAAGATGAAAAATATCGATCATGGATGATTGCGGCACTTTCTCCTTGGGCGATGGTTGATGTCAAACACCCCCTAACTGAAGAAGAGGCTAGAAAAATGGCCCCTCGCCCAACGAGGGTTGCCCGGGATGGCCTAAGATGCGAAAAGAAATTAACAGTCTTGTTAAGTGTGGCAGTCACCCGTTATGGGCTGATATCTGATGTCAAAACGGAGTATGTTAGCGGGAAACTCAATGACTCTCCATCTGACGCCCGGTGGAAACTTGCAAAACTTCTCCGAACCCTAGGCCCGGATTGGAGGCTTTGTTTTGTTCAAGCAATACTACTGGATGTTATGCAAGGGAAAGCTGCTCAACCTGGTAAGTTTCACTGCACCAGGCTGGCACGTTTGAACAATACTAATTCCATGCGGATAGTCTTGGACGAATACCTAAAGGTGCTGAAGTTCTTGGAAGAGCAAAATCTCCTTGAAGTGAACAATCTTAAGCCCCTTGTGAATGGACGAGATATGATAAAAGCCTTGAACTCGAAAGCGGGAGCGTGGCTGACAACCGCTCTGGACATTGCCGTGGAATGGCAAATTCGGAATCCGGACCGGACAGATGCAGCGGGTGCAATAGAAGAAGCTATACGGAGAAAAGATGAGTATGCGTAGGCATCCGGCATACTTGCAGTAGCATAGCCCGGTGGGCTATTCAAGCAACGGCTTTGATAGACAACTAGAGCTATGAAACTTTTCTAGTACCGCACTTCCATGGCCGCAAATAGGATAACCTCGTATTCTTTCATTATCCCAAGTCCCAATATTAAGTAGATAATGATAATAAGTGTCTTTACATTGAAAGTTTTTGCTATGCGTTCTCATCCCCTGAACAAATTGTAGTTAATAAACACCTTAGGGTTACGCCCACCAGCGTCAATTTTCTCTTAGCGCCGCTTTGCCTTTAGTTACCTATGTTCAAGTCTAGTTACGTGCAACCTAAATACAATCTCTCCAACAGTACGCTATTTACGTGGTTGGCGAAGCAACCTTTATTTATGCTCCTGCATAGCTCATAGCTTCTTGGGAGTGTTAAATCCCGGTTTTCTATCCGCTGGCCTAAACATGGATGAATGTCGCGAAAATGCTCGAAAACTTCTAAAGACGACTAGGAGGAACAATGGTCCAGACATCTATACCCAAGATGTGCCAACATACAACGTTGAATTTGAGGAACTCTGGTCAGATATTAGTGGACGCAAAGACGATGGTGATGTTAGTATTTCCAGATATATCTCCAGGAGAGATATCTAATAATCAGTAGGTACTCGAAAATCTCCTCGTTGCAGAGGCTTGCCTTCGCGACAGGAAGGCTGAAAAGCCTGAAGACGACAAAAATATAAGTGCTGCAAACTCAATACTGCACTGGACATTGGGCGTTCTTCCTCCGGGAGAAGAGCTTGCATCTTCATGGAGTGATTTTCAGCTTGCAGATGGTTAGCGTTATGCCCTCTGTTCTCGCGTGGAAATGTCTGATTCTAACTGTAGGCAGGGGAACAAAAAACTTCCATAATATCAAAATACCGAGAGGATCGGCTCAAAGCAACCGTTGGATTACGAGTGCTACTTCATATACTTCCCATTGTTTTAGCGGATGGGACTAAGCATGCTGAAGATATCCTCCCAAGCCTTGCTATGTTCAATTCATCAAGCGACCCTTGGACAACAGATGAAGCTGCCCGAATGACGACCAAGCTTCTCCAAGAATATGAATTAAAACTGCGGGAAGAAGATTTATTTGGCACTATTATTGAAGACATTCTTCGCAAGAAGGTGAAGCCGGCATTCTCTAAAACGAAGACTCCAGCAATTACTCCCGCAGGACGCAAGGATATCCATCCAATTCCCCAACCAAGCTTTGACCCCACGCTATTTGATACAGGGACCAAACCGTGGAAATTCAAAGAAGGGTATATTGTATCAATTCTCAGCTGGATTGTCACACGATACCAGGTATGTGAGTCTGGATTGTGTTCGCTCTCTAGCATCTAAGCTAAGGTATCAATATAGAACACAGAATATAGTATGATCGAACGACACTTCCCGCTGCTTGTTCCTGCAATTTTATCATTCATTGATGACGAAAACATTGCATACAAAGCTGCAGGCTGTAGCTTACTCAAGGCCGTCCTTGGCCCACTTGAACGGGCCAAATCCGATATCTTACGCCGCACAAACCTTGACTCTGTTTTTCAAGATGCGTTGTCTCACTGCCTCTTATCTATACCTACAATCACCCCAGAGAAGGAATCGGTATATCTCCTAAGTTTAGCATATCCAGCTATATTCTCCGTTATCAGGACGCGGTTCGCTTTTTTTGCAAATTACAAAGGAGGTTTCAGCAAGCCACAGCCTACGAAACCCAAGGCTGAATTTGAAAGGGATACCCAGCTACGGATTGAATCACTTTCACGAATTGTCCGCCATCATATTATATCCTCGTATCTTCATACCAGCAGCCCGAGGCCAACCGAGGACACATCAATTTCTTCATATCCCCATCCATTACTTTCTACACTATTGCTGAAGCAATTGGCTGAAGCAGTGAGCAGCCTTGAAATTGAAGCTACGAAGTACTTGCAGGATGTTGTCCCTCTGCTTTCCTCAACGCTCACAAACCCTTTTGGGTTAGCATATATCCCATTACTCATTGCTGCTGGCCAGTGCTACCAGTCAGTTATTTTGAATTGCTGGCCGCGCTTATCAAGATGGAGAGGCGATATATTAGCTGGAATATGCACATGTTGGCTTAGGTTGTGTGATGATAAGGAGGATGGCATATTCTCGAATAAGGAGGAGTCGGATGACAGAGTACAGCTTCGGTCTGTTTTACAAGGCTTGGTGGTACTTTTGAAGGCTATTGAGTTGGAAAAAGCTGCCGATTTCGAAATCGAGCTTAAGACTATGGTAGATGCCGACGCTAGGTTGGAAAGTCTTCTGCTTATATAGGATCATCTATTGTTACTATCAGTATGTTCAAAAAAACAAGTATTTCTAGCTCTAAGGTATCAAGTTAACTAGGGTATCAAAAACCAAGAGTGTACGACGAACGCTGCAAAATCAATTATTAAAAATTGAGATATAATACCAGAAACATCATACTTCAACGCCTTGTTTAAATAAGCTCTTCCCCCTTAGCCATTGTCGGTAACGTTTGTAGCGCTTTTTGTCATAGTCATCCTGGTTAACGGTAAGCCCTTCATCTCCAACTGTTAGGAAATCTGTGTAGTCCACCATGCTACTCTCAGCGATCGTGCTCAAGTTTGCATTTTCCAGGTTACTCGTATTTGCGTATTCAAACAGATCTAAATTTGAGCCTCTCTCTTCCAAAGATGCAGCGGTCAGTGAGGCCTCCGAAGTAACAACCAGCGGCACCTTAAGCGGGTGATTAACATATCGTTCGTATTCTTCTGCCTCTGCGGAGGAGAGGGATGGGTTGAGAGAATCGGCAATCATTTGGCCGAAGCTCCATTGCGCAATCTGAGCTTTTGTGGCGTTATATGGAGGCTGGCTATATGCACTTGTGAGAGTCACTGGATCATTAGTGGTGTGGGAATTTGCAGCTTGAGCGTTTTGAGTCCCCTTCAAAATACCGGCTTGGGGAAGAAGTCTTCCGGATGAGGGCTGAAGCCAATGCTGTAAAGGCATGGCACCCGAGTAACCATTGTTTGACCCTGACTTCATATCCTTTAACTCGTCGGAGGGCTCTAGAATCGTGAGCCGTTTATTCGGCGCCTGTTTCCTATCACGTTGATGATCTGGCTCATGATCTGTTCTAACCACAAAGGGGCTAAGGTCATGCTCTCCTGGATGTATTGATTGAAGTTGATAATCTGGCAATTTAGTTCTCATTTTAAATGAAAACATTTTCGAAAAGGTGGATATAGCTCTTGGGCGATAGTATTCAAGCCAGTAATCATCAAATTCTCGAATACGTTTGCTTGCTAGAGCTGAGGAAGCTGATGGAGCAGGCGGCATTTCTCGCTTTTGAAGGTGTTCCTCGTTATACCAATTTATATAGTTTTGTTTATTTGTTGCAAGCCAGGTCCGTGGATCGGAATGATGTAGATAATAATCCGTGGAAAGGTTCCAGAGCATTGGAATATTTTTAGAGAACACGTAGTTTCCTAAAAATAAATTGTATGCCTCCTGTCTTTGAGCATCGAGGAAAGAATTGTTGTAATACCGTTTGAAGCTCTCCACCATATCGCGGGAGTGACCTGTCCACTGGTTCAGTTTTCTGTAGGTGGCCATAGTATTCACGAGATGTGAACCTCCGTATTGCACAGCAATGGTGTCTCCGTGGCCATGCCACATATTTGTGAACGTGTTGATAGCATCCGTATCATAATCAATGTACGTATGATCAATTAAACCAAGGGCTTGCAACTGATATCCTAGAGCGCGTTTTGCAATGACGAATTGAGCAGCATTTGTTCGGTCGAGGCAATCAATACAATTTGTCCTTGCAACTCCATTTTGCATACTCAGGCCCGATGCTCTGTCTTCACCGTTTCGGAAAAACCCTGTTTTTGGAATGATATCGTCTGCGATAGATTCTAATGTCCCAATAACGTCCTGGTCACGGCTTTTTGATGCTCTGCTCATGTCCCAAGCACGGTATATGATTTTCTTATCACTAGGGAGAAATTGGTTCAAATAATTCACGGCATTTGTATACTCTGTCAGCAGCTTGGATTCACGTGGAACCTTTTCCCGGCCTTTAATAAGATTGAGGACATAGACAGGGCTGCCGTATCTTTCAAAAAGGTTGTTGAAATGGAGAGCCGCAGCGGAATAGAAGGGGTCAACTAGACTCAATGAGATGTCAGGCTTGGGTGTGACTCCAGTGCTGTCTTGCGTCCAAGCTAGAGGAATACTCCCGCGGTGCTGGACATAGGAAGTGTATTGCGGATTCGCGTAGAGCTCAGGGCCGGGGGCATGGAAAGATGTGGTAAGCATATCAGAAACAATCTGCTCGGTCTCGACGTCGTTGGCCACATATCCAAGATCATTAACGCCACGTTTAAGATACCGAGCACCGGCAAAAAACCTGGACCGGCGAGCAATTAGAGTCAGGTATACAAGCCGTCCGTAAATCGATATAGCCGACTGGTCAACGTATCCGTGGGTGATTGGCAGAAACCAATCAAATGCGTTTTTGAGAGACTTGATGACAGGGTTTAGCAAATATTGGTTCCAAACGAACATAGAGTTGTGGTCACGGTTTCCGTAGCTTCTCTGGCCTGATCTGATCGCTTGTCTCTCCGAAACAATATTGTCTTGCAGGGTACGGGAGATATTATACGAATAGCTGAAGTAAAATGAGCGTGTCAAGTCGATGTTATTCATCACCGTAACGAATCGTGATTCGTCTGCGTGTTTTTCAGGCCTTTGCTTGGCCGTAGCAGGAGACTCCAATGGTATAAGCTCTGTCCCGTCTATTTGATAAATGTAGTGGCCCCCTAGCATTGCAACCTGGCTTCGTTTTGTCACAACAAGCATATAGTATGAACCTGTAAAACGTATAAACCCCAAGAGTCCCCAGGTGCTACAACGCAGTTTCAACCCGCCAGAGCTTTTGTTGCCATCGTCCACAGCATCGAGAAGTTGATTCATCTCCTTCTTTGAGTATATAGTCTCATCTTCTGCAAAGACAAGGTCTTCCTCAGGATCTGAGGTGCGATCAATCTTTAGCATCCGGAAGCGTCGGTCAAGGAGATCCATTCCAACCAGATAATACTTTGTAGAAGTTTCGTATAACGAAAATTTGTGCATTTTAGCGAAGGGAAGCTCCCCGTCTTGCCCCACGCCCCCGATGCTACTGCCATCGCTTCTAGTGTCAGGGTCATCTCGACCCCTATGCGTTGCATTAGTTGGCGAGGTGGTTCTCTCGAACGATTTAGCAACATGAGGCTCCTCATCACCGCCTTCACCATCGTCTTCAAATATCAGCATGCTTGTTGAGCCACGGCGTCCGTCAATGGAGTTGTCGATGGTCGTTGAATTGGCTGCGTGTTGTTGTGTTTGTCTATTTGTCTCCCCGTGTGTCCGTTGTGGGTCGTATTGGTTCAAGGCGGTTGCCGGGGAGTCAGATAGCGAGGAGTTGAGGCTATTATGGTCTTCTATAGCATTAGTAGCGCCCCCATCATCTTCATGTCGAGCAGCGTTATCAAACGACGTCCGCCTGATATCTGAAGGCTCGTGCGGTTGTGGCTGACAGGCAGCTGATTGCTCACTAAAGGAACCCATTTCTGCAACTGTCTTTAATGACAGAGCCACATCGTCGAAGCTCTCCATTGCCGTAATTTCCCAGCCATAGGCTAGTAAGACAAATCACAAAAATAAGTCCGGAAGAATAGGAGAGTGCAAGGCACTTGATTATTGCCTCTGCTATTTGACCGAATATCAAGCAAGGAGTTGAGGTCAGCATCGAGCTTAGTCATAGAGATAAGATAAGATAAAGCTACCCCAGCAGGCCAATCGAAGTGCAGTGTGTTATTGTCAGGTCGATATACAATATCATTGGCTATTCTCAGTCACATGACCCAAAACAACACATTACTAAGCAATGATTCCTGCTTCTGCTTCTATCAAATAAAAAAGATGGTGTGAGCATCTTCAACTCTGCAGAAACAACATGCAATTCTCGGCCAGAGCACTGACAAATAAAAATGTTTCTATTAGTATTAGCTCATTAAGATATTCTTTATGCAAAAAGATATCATGAGTATATATAATAAAGGCATCGTTATTCGTTAACTACCGAGTACGTGTGAGGTTTGTAGGGCCGTTGATAACCCTACTCAGCATTACCAGGAACTCACTAATAAGTCTCAAGCTCATAACTCTATTGGCTCGAGGATCCGATAAACTCATGAACTCCTCGGTTACTTTGCATTTCGTGCCAATAGGTTTACCCTCGAATCTGTCAGCTAGCCAGTTCAGGGCGCCAGGGGCACCGGTAAGAGCCAGGATAAGGTGATTTGTCTTCAAATCACGATTATAATGGACAATGGCGTCGTTATTGCAATAATACTCGACAAGGTCGTTGGTCTCTTCCACGGGGCTGACTTCATCTTTTTCGGCTTTATAGACAAAGAGTGGGATCCTAGGGATTCTCTTCCCCATGGAGTTTTTTTCAATGATATCTGCTAGTTCTGGTCGGTCGAAAGCGCCCGGGTCCTGGAGATATTTAAAAATGTCTTCGTAGGCGAAATCGAGGATGTTTGCGACAAAGCACTGGTCCGCTACCCTCAGGAAGTCCTTCTTCTTCTCTGGCTTTAACCCATTCTCGATGACCAAGTTGACCAAAGGGTAGTCTTTGCTTAGTCCGTAGATACCAGCTGGAAGTAAACCCGCCCAGACGCTCTTGTTGGTTGATTGGACGACTGTCTTGACTTTGGGAATTGTCCCTCCGAGAGCAGCACCGGCAATTTTCAGCTCTGGAGCATAGCACGGTTGAAGTTCGGCAGCGAAGCCAGAGGCAAGGCTGCCGCCTGAATATCCCCACATTGTGACAACGGCATCTTGCGCTACTCCAGTAAAGTAGCCAGAGGCAAGGGCTGCGCGAATACCGTCAAGCACAGCATACCCAGCACGGTAGTTGGCCAGCCATGAGCCTTCCAGCCCTTCAAAATCAGGGGCTGTTACTACCCACCCGCTTTTAAGGGCAGCAATTATCAAGAGGAATTCAGTTTGGGTAACAACTGTGCCGTACTTGGGTCCGACCTGATGGCCACTCTGAACAGCATAAGAAACACCACAGTTTGGAGAGGAAGCATCCTCTGCAACCTGGAAAGAGAGAAGCTTGCTGTGGTCGGCGTTTTCGGGTACTAGAATTGTTGTGACCGCGACTGTTGCATTGGAAAAGCTGTCGGATGTGCGATACATGACATGATGTGCACTTTTCAAGCTCACGGGAATCTTGCCTAGAGCAGCAATGGGGTTTGGAACTTTGCGTTGCTTCAAGATGGTACCGGGTCGAGCGCATTCATAACCGAGTGGTGGTTGATAGAAAGGGTCCTCAGATGGCAACGGTACTGAGCCACGCAAATCTGGCCCTGATGGCAGGGCTTGTGCGGCGAGAGTGAAAATTACTAGGCTGAGCCAGAGTTTGATGAAAATGACCATGCTTATACCAGCTACCGTGATCTTGAGGGCCGAAAATGAATAAAGAATGGAAAAAGCAGCAGTGAAAAAGAATGACGGGGAAAATAAATGAAAGGCTCCCAACAGGGGAAAGATTAGTTGGTTGTAGATGGGAAGTCCTCTGGACGGACGAGGTTTAGAGACGAGGAACTAGCTGCATTTTATATTCCATTGATCCGTATCTCACAGGAAAGGGCTGTTTGGAAACCCCCAGAACTTCTTGGGCTCATTTTTTAGCTCTGTCAAAACTCACGTAGAACGAGATACATAGCAAGGCTATCTTTGAATGGCTTAACCAACAGCGGCAGCGACATCATCTTCGCGACGAGGAGAATCAGTCTGACTAATTGCTATGTGATGCAGATGTTTGTGGCCACTCTCCTCGCTCTAAGCCTCGGTCTTAACTACGGAGAAGGTCTCTCAGATGATAGAGCCAAGAGCTGCCTGTGAGCTTCGAAGCATTGATCCTGTCGACTGGCCTGCACATTGAGAGCTGTACGGAGTAACTGAGGCTAGTGGCAACAATCGTACATGCATCTCCAAGGTTGATAATCTTCATGGACCAAGCGATAGCCGAGGCGTGTGAAGCAATATCTAGATGGAGCGTGAGGCAACTACCTAGGTATATTTTACTCTTTGGTTGAAAAATAAGTATAGATATGAGAGTGCAAAAACAATGTCATTGAGACTATTATGGATCAATATGGATCTCCGTGATGCTCTCTGCTGAAGGTTGAATCCTGTTTGGTTAATCTTATTTTTCGATCCTGGCTTCAAACCCCTGACCCGGGAAGTTTAGTTACTAGTTAGCGCCTACGGAATGCTACTATAGCAATTGGTGAGCCCCCTTAGAGCAACTGAGCATGGATTCACCGAGAGCTGGTTGAAATGTTTTTTTATACCTCTTTGTTTGATTTACATTGCAGCAAAAGCCTTATTGACAATTGATATCAATGCAAGCGCAGGCAGCGAAGTTACCGACTGCATCCACATATAACCAGCTTTAGTTTAGTTAATGGAGCCTTGAGTGGGCAAGACATATTAAAACTTGGTCTCTTGATAATTATGCCTGGGCCAACCACCAGGGCCGGACCATCGGGTTTAAATATTAGTAAGGTAAGGTCAAGGAAACATTGACGCAAGGAGACACTATTGAGGCAAGGGATAAAGAAGGTTGTTATTATCTATTTTGTCCATTGTTTTAGATAGAATTATAGGAATGTTAATAAGGATGTCCGGCAGAGTATTAGACAACGATTCGAAGACAGGATGGTGAAGGAGCCCGAGACTCATATGGGCATGCATAGCCTTCAGGTAGTTATTGAGTCCGTGATAGAAGGACTGTTGCCTCTAATAATTTAAATGAGTCTGACTGGGTAATAGATGTTTGATTATGCAACTAACATGGCCAAAAGCAACTGCTATAAGCTGTGTATATTATAGCTCAGTAAAGGGGTAGATGGATGCTAGGACGGGCGGAGCAGTGGGTGGGCTTCGGTGTTAAAAATATATTTATCCAAACTGATGAGATCCGGCTCGCTGAATAAGAGGTAAAAATATTTGAGGGTTTCGCCCGTCCAGAAAGACTCCATCTCGTCCGTGATGATGGGATGCGCTGCCGTGACGTCTTCAACAGCGCCGTAGCCAATCTCGGTTTTGGTCATTCTATCGATGGCAGTGAACATCTCCCAGCCTTTGTCCTGGAGAGACGTGTCTCCCGTAATGCGATAGAGGATGAACACTGATTCAATGGCTTCTGGTCTGTCGTGGATGCGATGGTTAGAATCCCATCAACTTAAGCGTACCTTGCCCAAAAAAGATCACTTACCGAAGATGATAGGCCGGGCTAGGGATGACTTTGAAGCCCGGATACATTCCCTTTTCCTTTGCCCGGCGTTTAAGCTCTTCTATTGGTTGTTGCTCGTCATCTTCGCTGTTGAGCCATTCACGAATTTTCCAGCTACATCCGACATGTTCGTCGAAGCAGGGAACGGCGTGGTAGGCTTCTGGCATAACCCCTGAAGGCATACTCTTGTATGCCCAGATACAGCCTTCTACAAGCTTCCTGCCAATATCAAGTTCGTCCGGACGGTCAAAAATCTTAGAGCCGATTGCCACCATCCCTCCGGCAAAGCACGTCAGGTGCTGGCTTTCTGGTTCTAGGCTTATTGACTTTCCTCTAGCACGCACGGTTCCGGAGATCAGGATATCATCACCGTTCTCCGTCATGGGGCGGAAGAACATGTGTTTCTTGGCCACGTCGATTGCCTTTTCGTACATAGAACGGTACTGAGACAATCTTCCGCCGAGAATAAGGTATTCCTTGATCCGGGTAAGTTACAACATCTCTACTGAGTGGGCCATAATATGTGCATACCTTGGGCAGATATTCATATAGAGAATCTGCCAGTCCGCCAAAAGAGAATCTATTATCGACCATAAAATTCGGCGTGAGGGCATCGATGGAGATAGGCCACAGGCCTGGAAGCGCAGTGTGGTCCTGGCTCTTATCTAGTACATTGGTGATACGCTGGATGGCATCATAGTACTTAGGATTACCTGTCAGCTGGGTCAGACGAGTGAACTCGACCGACAGGGAACCCAGCTCAGCTAGAACATTGACGTTGCTAGCTTCTTGATCTCGTTTCTCTTTGGAGGCTAACCAGAACCAGCGCAGCACAGGCATCCGGTTCGGCGTGTCGAATGCAATGTACAGGAATTCGCCCAGATCGACGGCCTTTTCGAGGAGAACTGGATAGGCCCCTTCTGTCAAGTCATGAGCCGCTAGTAGGCCACCAAGATAACGAATTGTGGTCTCGAAGATGTTGACGGTTAGGGTCTCAGTCGAGGAAAAATCGACACGGGAAACTGCAGCAACCGCTTCCTCAAATTCCTTCTTTAACCCCATAATCCAAAGTGTATCCAGGCTGTCGATCAAGGTAGCTCCCCATCCACCAAAGGTGTCTTTGCTCTTCCCGGACAAAGGTCCAACCTCGTCCATCCCCCAGGCATGCTTCTTATAACCATTCCAAGAATGCAAAAAGGCCGATTTTATTGCGTCTCTCCTCGTTTCTCTTAGTACCTTTGCAGCATCATCTTCTTCTGCAAAGTCGTACTGGATAGTGGGAATATCGGCTGGTGCTTGTGTCGGCAAGGGGATCATCGAGGTAACTGGGTGGTCCTCGACATATTTCTTCCACCAGTGACCGTAATGTCGGTGCCGGTGAGTAGATGCTGAGCCATTGGGGGCCACTGAGTTCGAACGTAGTAGGCAAAAGAGGAAAACGGATGATAATACTAGAGGTAGGATGAATCTTCGACGGATGAAGCCCATATCAAATTAGAAGAGAAACTAGGCAAAAAAAGAAACAAAAGTAGAGAGCGAAGAATCCGACATGTAAAACTGCGTAACGAGCGAGCAATAACGACAAAATACAGAATGAGTACAATAACGAGAGACGAATACCTACAAGAACGGAAAAACGAGAAATGACAGAGAGCGCAGAAAGTGAAACGATCACACAGGCGGCATAGCCGTCGTCATCAAGCAAGTTCCAGCCATCAGGAGAACAGCCAAGAGTCGCCGCCCAGGATGATGCAGCCTGTGGAGAGTTGACTCAGCCTGGCCCGTCGTCCGGACGCTGATCGATCGATCTCAGGGGAAGAGTTAACTCAGTTAATACCAACGGCGGAAAGTGTGGAAGTGTAGTGTGGTGGACGAGATGTCGTTGCAGCGATGAAGCTTGGGGTGGTTGAAAGTATTTAAATCGCTCGGTCTCGCCATGTGTTATTATTCGACGACCCCTGGCGCGTCCAGGAACAAGCCGAGGCTAAGACAAGCCCCTAGCAATTAAAACGCAAGAAAACAGCAAGCAATATAGTTGTTAGCTGTTATTTGCTGTGCGGTTGTATAATACGGTGTATATATCTAGATATTAAGGATGCAAGTTGGCCTTGCCGTGCGGACGGCTTCGTGCAGGCGGTTGAGTCACGGCAGGAGACCTCGACCGGGAGTCACTGCATGATGATGATATTATGGAGATTGGGTGGCATCTCTGTTTGGGGTCCTTTCAGGTCCGTTGTGTGATGATCCCTGTACTTAAGCAGAAGTGATTATCAAGATCCCAGGCTATATTTGAACAATTATCTCAACAGCCAATCGAATACCAACCTTTAGCTTCTCCATGATGGCAACTTTTCCGTCTTATAGAAATATACCGGCCATTCTGATGGCTTCAGAACACATGGCCCCCCGTACATTGATGCGTATCGCCCCGTTGGTCACCTCAACCTGTTCGTTATGGTACTCATTCGACCAAGACTTCCTCATGGGAGTCTTCCTTCACCCCGATCGCCTAGACCAGCGCGATAAACTTCTACCCTCCAGCTCCAGAAGCTTCTTTAGCAGTGGTTTCGTTCGTGTTGTTGGTCTTCTTGGCCTAACTCTTTTGTCCGGCGGTTATAACGCCTTCGTTGACAAACCTTCTCGGGAATCTCTATACTGGTACACTACCGGCACTCTGTTGGCAGCTAGCCATCTTATCTTCGTACCTTTTGCTGCACCCAACGTCCAGACTATAATTGAGGACAGGTCACAGGGTGTGCCAACCACGGGACTTGATAGCTGGTTGTTCGTCCATCGCGTGCGTACCTGGGCGGTCGACCTAGCTGCCTGGACATGCTTTGTCATTGGTACATGCTGTCCTGTGATTCCCACAGCGTGTTAGGGAGCAAGGGCCGTGGAACTTGTATGCATGGAAGCTGCGGGATCCATATTATCTTTATAGCCAAACCCTGGCACTAGCTAGAGACCATAGACCTCTCGTAGCTATACAGTGAATAAACGCCTTTAAGACTCCGTTTTGATCCCATAGTTACATAGAACCCGATCTGCTCTACCACGTGACCCTTCGATTTCGCGACGGCCTTTTGGGCAGCGTCCAAAGTTTTGATAGGAAAATCAGGCCGTCGTAGGGAATATATTATGCTGGGCAAGGGTATTGTGGATAGAATAGATGCACACAGTAGATTAGATAGTCTCCGCGTGATGGCCTTGCAGCCAGGCCATCGCCCGTTGGGAGGAACTGGCGGCTATTGGCGCTATATGATACGTTTATTATCGACAGCTTCAGGGGTCACTACACCGATTATTGTTAGTCCGCACCAGAAGGGCTGGCTGGCAACAGCCTGACATCTCGAAGCTAGCAGAGGAGCCTGCTGGTGTTGGCGGCTACGGCTGGAGGTGAAACTCGCATGAGCACGACGACTGGCCAGCCATCCAACCGCCCAAAGCACCAGATGACAGCTGCAAGACGCGTGGAAGATCCAGACAACGCAGTCAGGAGAAGCTCACGGGAGCCGCTTGTTGCCCTGACGCCGCAGCTTGTTTCCATGGAAGATACTCGAAACCCAGAGAGCGCGTGGGGAAGATCCAGCGATGTGTTCTTTTCTCAAGCCTCCCAAGTTTAAAAATAAAAATAAAATTTGACTCACTTTGGTCACTTTTCTATTTATTTGTGTTTACATCTAGGAGTGCCAGGAGTGAATGTTGGATTGGCAGGCCGCGCTTCATCCTCCCTATTGAGTCCTGCTATTCAACAAGATCCAACTTCTTTTCTTCTTCCCGTCTTTCTCTTCGTCTGTGTCGTGGCCAGCCATCTCGGCATATCCCTGTTCAAATGCGTTGAATACGCCTGGATGGACAGGACGAGCACTACAAGGAACTACTCGTTGCCCTGGCTGTCCTCTTTATGACTGACTGACAATGTCGAAATCCATGTTTCGATCGCCCCAAGATGACTCCTCTTCCTCAGAGTCAGGCTCTATATCTTCCGAAGAGGAGCAGGGGAACGGCCACACGCCTAGACAGGGTGGCAATTCCAGCTCTGTTCAGGAGATCGAGCCCACCAGTGGTAGCCTGGACACAGAGTCCGCGGCTGGAGATATACTAGGTGGAGGCGGCTCTCTCTATGGGGACCTAGGCTTCCGTGATATCCCTGATGTGGACGCTGAGGGCCATGCAGCTCTCATGACCGCCGCCCTGCTGGAGCACTACTGTTTGACCAAAGCCTGTGGCATCCTGAACGAGCAGTCCGGTAGCCGTGGGCAGTATACACTAGATTCACCGGAAGTCAAACTTCTGGGGCGGCGTCTTTATGCATACCAATCCAAGTTTTTGTCATCTCACGGTATCGTGGCTCCTGGAGTCGATAATGATAACTGGGAGAGTACACGGCAGTACTATAGGGAAGGTCTTGATACCATTGGTATGGCAGCGTTGGATGGGTTAGATTTAAATGCCAGAGCGGTGCAAACACCCATAGATACCCCTCAAGATCCCTTCATGGCACTGGGCGCAAAGGAGAAAGATGCAGGCGGTGGTGGTAATAGCAGGGTGTTTACAATGAAACAGTCGACCAACATTAGTCTCCAACGGCTGATAACCGGTAGAGCAGATGTTTCACAAAGTCAAAACCAGTTTTCTTCCGGGCTGTTGAATCGTCTACAGCGTCAGGCCACCCCTCTCGCACGACCCATTAGCATACCGTTCCTGTATTCTCACCCATCGGGAGTGGGAGGGTCTCGGTACGCAACTGAGTTCGAAGAAGAAGCACTGATCGGTAGAGGCTCCTACGGTGTGGTGTACAGAGTCAGACACCATGTTGATGGACAGGGTTATGCTGTGAAAAAGATCCCACTGAGCTCTAAGAAGCTACAGCAGTTGCGGGAGAGAGGCTTGAGGGAGGTAGACAATATTCTAAAGGAGATTAGAACACTGGCAAAGCTTGAACATATCAACGTCGTTCGCTACTACGGAGCTTGGGCGGAATATTCACCTACCCCTGTGACCTCTCGATCCTCTTCTCCTCCAAAACGGCAACAGACGCTCCTCAATACTCCTTACGCTGAGTATGACGGTAGTGCATCTAGCTGTGGCATTGTATTCGAAGAATCTGACCATGGGGTTGTTTTTGAAGAACCGTCTGGCTCATCGCTAGTACAAGAATACGAACCTGAACCGTCTGTGGACAGATTGTCTACCGGTGATCAAGATAGACGAAGAGGGAGCTTCGCAACAGTCTCCTCGGAGAGATCCATGAAGTCCTTCGTGGCCAGTGTCGAAGAAGATGAAACAGATACAATCGATGAAGAAAATATTGAATCCATTCCTCGCCAGCTGAGCTTTTCTTATTCAGGGCAAACTTCTGCAAGTGAATCCAGACCTGATATCTTTAGTGATGGGCTGGGTGGCGGAGGCTCAAATATGCAACTTGATAGAAAATCTAGGTCCGATACTGCGGCACCAGTAACACTACACATCCAGATGTCTCTCCACCCACTGAGTCTAGCGAAATACCTTGCTCCACAAGTTGTCGGCAGTGCTACGAACGTACCTCGTCATTGCTATCACATCATACCATCCATCAAACTACTACTAGGAATTGTCTCGGGAGTAGACTACCTTCATGCGAAGGGAATTGTTCATCGAGATTTGAAGCCTGCTAATGTGTTTTTATCTCCCTCGGATACAGAACGGGATATACATATGTGTCCGACCTGTAGCTATCATGGACATGACCACAAGATCTACTACTCGGTTCCACGTATCGGTGATTTCGGCCTGGTTGCGGAGTCGCCTACGTACGGGAAGGGTACGGCCCCAGAAGAGCCTCATCCCATACCCGTCCGACCAGTTGGAACAGAGTTCTACCGTCCACCAGCCTATTCATTCAGCATACAAGACTCGGCAGACCTACATCTGTATTCAGATAATTCACTTGACATCTATGCCCTGGGTGTCATCTTGTTTGAATTGCTGTATAAGATTGATACCCGAATGGAGAGACAGATGGTTTTGTCAAATCTGACCTGCTCTTCAAACAATCTTCCACAGTTTGGGGAATCTACCCGAGACAAGGAGCAATGTTTGTGCCCTGCTCTTCCGGCTGACTTTGCAGATAAGATTACGCGCAGCTGTACCGAACACAAGTGTCCCAAAGACGACACGAATGATGATGACATTCCCAACGCAGCGAATGAAATTGCAAAACGTTTGGCAATGTGCATCATGGGAATGGTGGAGCTGGATGTCCACCATCGATTGACCTGCAAGCAAGTCCGAGAAGAATTGGAAGAGATACAAGACCTGGCTGAGCGCCTATTGAAGGAAAGATGATTATTACCATGAATACATACATACTATTTTGCAAACGATTGATTAGTTTATCTTCACGGCGTGATACCCACATAACAGCTTGAGTTATACAATGAGCCACTGCACTAATACTTGAAAATACTAGAAAAAGAAAGCGGTAGTTAACCAGCTAATAAATATGATCCCCTCTCTATTAATTGAAATTTTTAGTTAGTATTATACAATGGTCTGTGGCATCATTATGGGGATAAGTAGAAAAATGACCAAAAAAAAAAAAAACCAAGAGACATAACGCTGTGTATCGGAATCGTCAAGGAACATGGGCAAGCGACTCCGATAAACCAATCATTTGCATAGGCCACTGGACCAACGTGCGCCAGGAAGGATGCAATGACTTATAAATAGCTTCAAACAAGTGCCGGCTCCAGCCTTCAGACCACCAGCACATATCAAGCCGACTTAATATTACACAGTAATGACCTAGTATCACTAAGGCCATGGGCTTTCGAGTATGAAGTAATCCCAGATATGGTTCGGGGACAACCATGGGCCATCTGAAAACACCTTCCCAACTTGATGGGGTCCGTTCAAAAGACATCCTTAATTCGCGGATTGCATGGTTATATATAGCTCTTTCCTCGGCAGGAATGTGACCTGCCGTTTCGCCATTGCAGCTATGGAGATAGTCGAGAGTATCTATAACGTCTTTGGAAAGCGGGTAGGCGGCGCTTGAGTCAGCAGGACGACGGACAAGAGCACCTAGTTTACCCTTGATGATGCGAGTCCACTGGGTGTGAAGGACCTTATCGACACCACGGAAAAGATAGAAGTCTTGAACAGCTTGCTCAATGTAATCTGCGGGATTAGAGCAACGTTCTGATCTCGAAAACGCAAACGCAAGTGCCGCGATAAGACTTGAAAAGGCGAAGACTGCGTGGCAATTTAGAGGTGTTATGTTGTTCAATTCAGGGCGAAAGGTAGCTAGTGCTAGGTTTTGATGCTTGTTTGCTAGTGCAGAGTACTTCCGGCGACTTTCTTCGTCGTCAGGATCGTGGCACTCGATTATGTGAAGGGCGGCCAGGGCTAATAGCCCATGCATCAGGAACGGGTGTTTTATAGCTTCTCCAGGTATTACGTTCTTCCAAATGTCCTCATGCTCGTTATTATTGGACAGTGTTTGGTATGTTTTTGTCGTGTAGTGGTGAAGTAGTTCTAGATCTTCTAAGTTCAAACTCTTGTCTTCCTGGAAGCGATCAGGAACTGAGGAGAAAATACTATGTCGTTCTATTCGGGAAGTCCAAGCCGGACTTGGAGGAGGACCTTGGTTTAGGATAGCCGGAAGTTGGGTCGCGGAAGGAGCAATTGTTCGAAATTGATTTGAG
This sequence comes from Nannizzia gypsea CBS 118893, assembly GCF_000150975.2. Lineage (NCBI taxonomy): Eukaryota > Fungi > Ascomycota > Eurotiomycetes > Onygenales > Arthrodermataceae > Nannizzia > Nannizzia gypsea. Next base: position 1,268,998 of record NW_003345195.1, read on the forward strand.
GCAGTGGTCGTTGGAGGGAGTGTTGGAGTATGCCTCGGAGCGCTGGCGGCAGGAGTTATAGGGGTATCCGTTGGGCCACTGGCTGGACCTACCGGAGCAATAGCTGCGGCCGGCGAATCGCTGGTAGTTTCGGCTTGGGTGGAAGGTAATGGAACGAATGAAGCATAATATGGATTTGGAGGCTGGTTCGGAAACTGGCAGTCAAAAACATTGTGTTTTCGACAGTTTCCACAGGGTGCTGGCGATTCATCACACTATGTATGGGCTAGAGGTCAGTTAATGGTGCGCTGGGGTCGGCAACACACGGTTTCGCCATGCAAGCAAACAGAGCATCCCGGTGCGGCATACCTTTATTCGACGTCGTTTGCATTGATAACAGCCTGTGCGCGACTTGCGATGACTACGTCTGGAAGACATGATGATAGTCTATAGCAGGGACCAAGAGCTGACTGGGGATAAATTCAATCATAATGGTAGTCTTTCGGTATGGAGTAGGTTGGAACAGCTTATCGTGGAACATTCATGCTTAAATGGCAGCAGAATCACATATATACGAGCTCATACTAGCCATGGCAACGCTGTCTCTTCTGTCGTCAAATGTGCATCGAGCCGTTGTCTGGTCTCGAAGGCTCTTGCTCTCGAGCTGTGGCAAGGACAAGCTTTGTGCCTAAAATAGGACGAACGTTTAGTCAGCGGTTTAGAGTAGGCGGTCGAATATTTTTCCCCGCCCGACCCGATGAATCGGGACTGGAATAAAGTATGTCCGAAAGCATACTTCAAATTATGACGTAAGCGGAGGCTCTTCCACCACACTAATCAACAGCCGCTCAAACGGTCAGCTTAGACCAAGAGCTCCGATGCAATTGCTCGAGCATCGCCATTTTGCATGTTTTATATGAAGCAAACTCATCTTAGCTTATATGTTTAGGGGAATTGATTTCTTTAGTATTGTAAACAATATTCTCTTTACGAACTACAGAGTACTTGCTCTCTATAGAATAATAACATGCCTCTCTTCTATCTCAACTTGGTGGGCTAAATATGGATGTTCCGGTGATATGTACGGAGTAGTCAAACCATGAAATTCTTATTCATAGGCAGCTTTCACTGTCCGTGGCTGGGCTTAATCGACGACGCGCAGCAGAAACGCGAAAACAATTTAGATGACTATTATTATATAATATAATGAGCAACTTTAATTGGACCATCGCTTAATGCTATTCCATATCCAGACTAGTGCCCATCGCGCCTGCGGATGCATCATTCAATTTAATCGAAGCACGCGTTTTGCAGAGATGGAAAAGGTGCAACCTCTTTGGAGCGCGCCTCATTCCTGACAATCCCACGGAGAGAACCAGCTTGTGTACTTTGAAGGTCGCGCGAATTGACACTATGGCTGAGTCTCTCAAACCACAGAAGAGAATCCTGGGCGATGCGAGTGTCAGCCGTCGAAACGTCCAGGTCCGGTCTACCTCCCCTGCCTCTGCCAAAAAGCGGAAGCTCGAGACTGGTCAACCACAAACTAGTGTCCGGGCACCGCCTTTATTATCGTCGCAAAATGGATTGAAAAGCTCGTTTGGCTCGGCTCAGCGGTCTCAGCACAAGAGCCAATTCGAGGATGTGTTGGAGAAGTTAACCCAGGATATTGGAGACCTGAAAGAAAATAATGCGGAGAAAGACCAGAAATGGGAGCGTCCACCTTTGGACAACTTTGATCCATCTAGAGACAACCTATGCTTCCAGCAGATCGACGTTGAGGAAGGTTACATGGCTGGAGGAACTGCAGTGAAGCTATTTGGTGTCACTGAGGTATGTTCATTGCTGGCACTCATTTCCTTTATACTGCCTTCTTTATCATGTCCTAACTTTTGTTTTATGTAAGAACGGCCACTCGGTACTTCTTCATGTTACAGGCTTTATGCATTATCTATATATTGCAGCCCCAGTCGCCTTCACGCAAGCCGATTGTGTTCCGTTTAAGGCCTATCTTGAGAATCAATTATCTGTTACAGAGCCCGTGATACATTCGGTTCAAATGACTATGAGAGAGAATCTGTACGAGTTTCAGGGAAATCAGCAAAGTCCGTACCTTAAAATCACAGTGACGAACCCAAAGGCCATTATCACTGTTCGATCTACCATAATGAGCGGCGCGGCCAATTACAAAGGCATGTGGAAAGGGGTTGAAGGAGAAATTTTAACATTCGACAATATTCAATACCTTTTGCGATTTATGATCGATACTGGGGTAAGTTGGATCGGTGCCATCGTTGTCTGTGGTACATTAACTAACAGTTGTTTCCATTTAGATCTCTGGCATGTCCTGGGTTGAGGTACCTGCAGCAAAGTATACAGTGTTACCACCCGGCAAATGCCATTCAAACTGCCAAATCGAAGCGTCGGTGCATTACCGTGATATGATTGCCCATCCCAATGACGGAGAATGGGCAAAAATGGCACCCCTTCGTATCTTGTCTTTCGATATAGAATGTGCCGGCAGAAAAGGAATTTTCCCTGATCCAAACATTGACCCAGTCATCCAGATTGCGAACATAGTCACTCGATACGGAGAGTCCAAGCCGTTTGTTCGCAACGTTTTCGTCATGGACACATGTAGCTCAATTGTGAACACACAAGTACTAGAGTTCGAGCAGGAAGAAAAAATGCTTATGGCATGGAGAGACTTTGTGGAAAGGGTCGACCCAGATGTTATTATTGGATATAACATTGCTAATTTTGATTTCCCGTACCTGCTAGAGAGAGCAGAACACCTGAACTGCCTGAAGTTCCCTTACTGGACACGGTTGAAGGGAGTTCCGTCTCAAGCTACAAAAACGTCATTTGCCAGCAAACAAATGGGCAAGCGAGACTCAAAAGCCACTAATACCAATGGAAGAATTCAGCTAGACTTGTTGCAGTTGGTTCAGCGGGATCACCACTTGCGAAGTTATACATTAAACTCTGTGTGTGCTGAATTTCTCGGCGAGCAAAAGGAAGATGTCCACCATACTATGATAACAGAGCTTTACAACGGAACGCCAGATTCCAGAAGGCGTCTTGCTGTATACTGTTTGAAGGATGCCTACTTGCCACAGCGACTGATGGACAAGCTAATGTGCTTGGTGAACTACACGGAAATGGCAAGGGTAACGGGTGTTCCCTTCAACTTTCTTCTCGCTAGGGGTCAGCAGATCAAATTCATATCCCAGCTTTTCCGAAAAGCTCTTGAACAAAAGCTTGTGATCCCGGACTTGAAGAATGACGAGAATAGCAACCAGCAATACGAGGGAGCAACAGTTATTGAACCTGTGAGAGATTATTATGCAGTCCCCATTGCAACCCTTGATTTTGCATCTCTATACCCTAGTATCATTCAGGCGCACAACTTGTGCTATACGACCCTTTTGAATAAACGCACGGTTGAAAAATTGGGGTTGAAAAAGGGTGAAGATTACATAGTTACGCCAAATGATGACATGTTTTGCACCACCAAAATTCGCAAAGGGTTACTTTCACAGATTTTAGAGGAACTTCTCACAGCAAGAAAACGGGCAAAGCGGGAACTGGCTATTGAAAAGGACCCATTCAAGAAGGCAGTTTTGAACGGCCGACAACTTGCCTTAAAAATCAGCGCCAACAGTGTGTATGGTATCACGGGTGCTACGAATGGCAAATTACCATGTCTTCCCATCGCTAGTAGCACTACTAGTTATGGACGTCAAATGATTGAGAAAACTAAGGAAGAGGTCGAGGCCAGGTACACTATATCCAACGGCTACGCACATGATGCTAAAGTCATATACGGAGATACCGATTCTGTTATGGTCAAATTCGGAACTGCTGACCTTGCTGAAGCAATGAAGCTTGGTGAAGAAGCCGCAGGATTCGTATCATCCAAGTTTATGAAGCCTATTAAACTGGAGTTTGAAAAGGTCTACTACCCGTATCTCCTTATTAACAAGAAGCGTTATGCTGGGCTGTTCTGGACCAACCCCACCAAATATGATAAGATGGATACCAAAGGTATCGAAACAGTTCGAAGAGATAATTGTCTCCTGGTACAAACTGTCATTGAAACCGTTTTGAACAAAATTCTCATCGACCGGAATGTCAATGGAGCTGAAACGTAAGTACCTTTAACTTGTTCAAAGAAGCTGTTTATGAACAAATGAAGGCTAATGGGCTTGTTTTAGCTATGTTAAAAACATAATTTCAGACTTGCTTCAAAACAAAGTTGATATGTCAAAGCTTGTTATTACAAAAGCCTTGACCAAAGAAAAATACCAGGGTAAACAAGCCCATGTGGAACTTGTTGAACGTATGAGAAAACGAGATGCTGGATCTGCACCCACCCTTGGTGATCGTGTTGCCTACGTTATTGTTAGTGGCGTCACTGGAGCCAAAAACTACGAGAAAGCTGAGGATCCGATATATGTCCTCGAAAACAACATTCCCATTGATACCAGATATTACCTGGAAAATCAACTTGCCAAGCCATTGACCCGTATCTTCGAGCCTATTCTCGGGGAAAAGAAAGCTGCTCAGCTACTGACGGGTGACCACACTCGTTCCATTACAGTGGCAGCACCAAGTCTTGGTGGACTAATGAAGTTTGCTAAGAAGACCCAAACCTGCATGGGCTGCAAGAAACCACTGGTTGGCAAGGAGGAAATGTCGGGAGCTGTCTGTGCAAACTGTCGGCCCAGATTGGGAGAGCTATATACCCGAACCTTGAACAAGGTTTCAGAGCTTGAGGTTAGGTTTGGTCGCCTCTGGACACAATGCCAACGCTGCCAAGGCAGTTTGCACGGTGAAGTCATTTGCTCGAGTCGCGATTGCCCTATTTTCTACATGAGAATGAAGGCAAAAAAGGACGTTGAGGATTCGGAAAGAGAACTCGCCAGGTTTGATCAGGATCCTGGTGCGTGGTAGGGAGCTTACCTATGCTGCTTTCCAATCTCGCACATGGCGGTGCACTCTCCGTTTTCTCCCGGCACTATGGTTTTGTGTCTACTTCATACCATGATATTATTTTGTATTATTTCAATGTTCGTTATAGATTCACTTCGAGTTATTGCATGGCTAGTTAGGCAGAGGCTGGGAAATTTGGTTTATGCTTTCTAAAATATTCTAATGAACAATGAAACGAGAATTTCTCCATTTATCATCCAGATAACAAACAGTACTGTGTTCGAGGTCCTTCACCTTTATCTAGCTTAGCCGCCTGCTTAGCGCTGAACTCATACTTAAGCCTGGAGCTAGCGCTTGGCGCCATCTCCACTTGTTACGAGCAGCTAGGTATTGTGCTAAAAACCCTTTTTTAACCTCACATATCGTTTCCTTCATTCCATCCATTAGCATTCTTGCTATGAATCAAGTTGACTGCGAAAGTACGTGGGCGAAATGAGAGCTGGCGGGCGCTGAAAACATCGATGTGATCATAGGCTGCAAAGCTATGACCCCTGCTGCGACTATGCTGGCGCCTACCATGGCACCACTAGCAACTATCACGCCTAGTATTTTCCTCTGCCTCTGTTCTTTGGCCTTCACAACGCTGAACCTCTCGTGCTGAAATTGAATCCTTGCATACAACGTCGTCCAACCTAAAGCCGGTAACCAACCACCGAGGAAACGGTCAATCATATTCATTGCCCTTGTCATTGGAGATCTGACGCCGATCCGAAGCTCGTGGTAATGCTCACTCGCAAAGTCCACCATAGTGTGAATATCTGGCAGTCTGAATTCTGTATAAGCATTTACAGTGCCTGGAGCACAGAATGGCTTCTCTTTTGGAAGGCCATTGCTACCCATATCCTCTGGCAAAGCAGCTAACCCGGGGTCACGGAACTCTTCGAAGAACACACGTACATCTTCAAGACCGGTAATCATGCCCATAGCATGGAAAGGTGTCATCGTGTGGCAGCTATCACCCAGGAGCACAGCGTTATCTTTATACCCAAGCTTCCCGCATTTGATCGACTTTAAAGGTATTTTTTGGTGTGCAAGGAATTGCCTTGTTACCTCCTCCACCGAAAGAAGATCTGGCACAATTCCAGCAAATTCTTTGACAAAAAAATCCGAAAATGCCTCCGGATGTGCTTCAAAATATTTAAGCTTTTCCGTGTCACAGACCATTCCGGCCCTGAAGGATCCATCCTATGGCTTGTTAATGGGCGTAGCAAAGCAAAGAACAGTGGGCAACACCTACTATATCTGTCTGAGCGATAACAATGCTTTGGTTAGATGGCCATATATGAAGGCACTTAGGATCTATCCGATAGTCACCGTTCTTATCTGGAGGGAAGATAAGATCACACCACATTGCGTTGGCGTAAGTTTGGGAGAAGTCCATCTCAAGGCTTCTCATCATGGTCTGTCGGACACTAGAATAGGTGCCATCCGCTCCAATAAGGAAATCAAAGTCCACCCGTTTGGTCTTTGATGCGTTTCCTTGCGCTGGAAATACATTTCCACACCCTGCTTCAGCTCCGTTAGGTATAGATGACACATGACCCAGGACAGCATTTGCAAGCTCTTGTTCCGAGAAACGGGACTTCTCTCGCCAAGTCACTGTTTCAAAAGTCGCAGTTTTTCCTTCAAAGTCGCATGCTGACAGCTTCTGGTTAAAAAAGAGCTTTGCCGTAGGCTCTTTAAGAAGCGCCAACATGACATGTTTGGTTATCTTCTCGCGTTGCAGAGTGTGAAGACACTATGAGTACCAATCAATAAGGGCAAATGCAACATGTTCGTGCATTACACGTACTTGTCCCTGTGGGCCGTATGTCATTGGGATCTCCATGTGCTGTCCCTGGCTATTCCATGTATGAACCATTCGTTTATACACCGGTCTTGAATTATCTAGAATATCTTCAAGCAAGCCTGGCACTCCTGCGCTGGAGATGGCTCTAATACCACGTTCTGAGAGTGCCAGTGGGATGACTGCAATATCCGGCCTAGCATTGGGATCCCCATAGTTTGGATCTAAATAACCCATTAGTTTGGTGTTTAGTTCCCTTATCGGCCAGAACCTACCGTCTCTAAGCTCATATAACTCGACCTGATAACCCCTTCTAGCTGCATAGAGCGCAGATAACGCGCCGACAGGGCCACCTCCGACAACAACTACCTTCTGGGAATGAGGCATTATCTCAAAGTTGATGAAAGTGGTCTTTTTTTACGCAAATCGAGCCTTGAATTGAAACGGCTCCGACTACACGGCCATTTAAATACCTCTTTTCTTTTGGGGCGATTGACAAAGTGGGATTGCTTTATAGGCTGTGTGGCTTCCTTGGTTGCTGAACTTGAGAGTTCTAGAGGCTCGATGCCATTTGACTTCATCATACGCCTCAATTTCATGGCATTGAAACCGGTTCGTCATCAGCCTCATAACAAATACCGAGTACGAACTAGGAACCAATCGGATCATGCTAATGATACGGATATGCTTACGCTTCGGCAGACCAGTATCGTGTGTGAAGGCTTTGTGATGTTATTTAAAGTTAAGAGGATTATGCTGGGCAGTTATTCGCTTCCTTATAACCTTTTACGCAATATATTGGATTCACTTCTGGAGTAGGAATTTGACTGTGAAAGGCAAGCCGCATTGAAATATCACACCCGAGGTGATATTTATGCATTAGCCGGTGGTTGTTATCGGCCTTACTTCCTTACATTGTCTAGTGTGACAAATGGCAGAACTGGCTGAGCGTGCCCATACAAATGCTCTATTTGGAAAGTTATGGAAACTTGTGAGCCTGGTTTTACCTCGCGTTTCGTGTTTGTATGTTGTCACACTCGCACAGCCTCCGGAAGGGCTCATCAGCGTAACCATCAGAGACTAGAGGATTAGGGTCACTGCCCATCTGACCATTAATATTGAATTGAAGACCCTGACATTTCGTATTTCCTTCGTGCGCACTATCCTTTACTCGGCAATTTGATTAGAACAGGAAGTTTGGCTATTTATCACCTTCGTACTTGATGTCAGCCGCTAAAACTCATCCTTCTTCCCTGTGAATATTGTCTTAGACACGCACACTCTCCTATCCACCACCTACGAATGTGCTTTTTATAACTGGGATGGCGCCGGGTTAGGAAACTGCGATGTAGTATCATCCTCCCAGCGATGGAGGAGCCGAGTTATTCATGGGTCTATGTGCCATGTGAGTGCAATGCTGCAGTTTAATATAGAAACCCTGCCGCTGGAAGCGATTAATCTTATATTTCCGCTAGTTAAAATTATTCCTAGATTGTTGTCAAAACATGGCTTCAACCTGGTAGTTATTGGGTGGGATCACTCCTCCGGTTCAGCTGTTTGGCAATCGTTTATTTAACTCCCCTGTATAGGTAAATCCAAACGGAAAATCGCTTGCGTACGGGGGGCGTTGCAACCTCAGATTTGCCACGACCGACCCCGGCTCAACAGTCTCAGCTTTTATTCTTTTTCCACTCCCTGACCTGCATGCGAGCCTAGCTATTATGCAGGGAACGGCTACAGCAGTTGGTTAATGCGGGGAAAACTAATAACTTACCAACTAGGCGGCTGATCTGGCTGAAATTCGAATCCAACAAACAGCTGGAGGATGATGATTCAATACTGCCCTAACCGGCTGCGACAATTTGGCTTAGGGAATAAAAAATAATCGGAACGACTATGACCGAAGGATAAACTACTTTGCGTGGCCTGTAGAGATTCCCATCAATTGCAAAAAGGAGCAGGATGGCGACCTCGGATAAGGATCGGACGTTAGATGAACCAGCTCTCGCGCCTATTGAGCTATTCCCCATCTCCACCGGACAAATTCCATCTGTGGAATCGGAGACTGCCAAAGAATGCCATTCTTCGGAAGACAGCAGAGAGGTGAAGGCGCCAGACTTGTCGAATGACCGGCGCCCTGGGGCCCTTGAAACTCCATCGGAGGATGGAGGTATGCCGGTACTTGAATCCCCCAGAATATCAAAGGCCAAAGGTGCAACAGTTATCATTACCTTGGCTGGCATAAGTTTCTTAAACACAATGGGATCTGGCATTCTCATTGCCGCACTACCACGGATAGCAAAGGATGTTGGCCTGTCTGAAAGTTTGATACTCTGGCCAGCAGCAGTTTATGCACTGGCTGCAGGCTGTCTTCTCCTGATATTTGGCGCTGTGGCCGATGTTATTGGGGCCAAATTGATGTGGGTTGTGGGAAGCTATCTCTTTGTTATATTCTCCCTTGCTATTGGATTTTCGCAGACGAGCATACAGATTATCCTTTTTCGAACTTTCCAAGGTGCTGCAATATCCATGTGTCTACCTACTGCGGTGAGCCTCATTACCAACACGTTCCCTAAAGGCCCATGGCGCAATGTTGCCTTTGCTATGAACGGAATGGGACAGCCTCTTGGTTATGCCGCTGGATTGGTACTGGGAGGTATCTTCACAGACACTATCGGCTGGAGGTGGGCCTATTACATGATGGCAATTATCAACTTCTGTCTCTCTACAGCTTCTATATGGTCCTTACCATCGGTTCACAAGTATTCCGATAAGCTGTGGTACCGCCGTCTTGCTGAAGATATCGACTGGCTCGGGGCGATGATTATGAGTGTTGCACTGGGCCTGTTGATGTACGTTCTGGCTATGGCTACCTCCTCCTATAAGAGGGTCGGGAACGCTCAAAACATCGCTCTTCTTGTTGTCTCAACCCTCTTGCTTGCAACCTTCCCTTTTTGGATGAGCTTCCAGGTGAAAAGGGCGAGACCGGCGCTTATCCCAAACAAACTCTGGAAGAATAGTGCGTTCACTTCAATTTGCGCATCGGTATTTTTCTGCTGGGCATCTCTTAATGGAATTGAGTACTTCACAACCTTATAGTAAGTATACTTCTTCAATGCTTTTCAAAGATAGAGTTTCTGATATAACGATAGCTTCCAAAAGGTAGAAGGCATAACAGCACTTCAAAGTTCCATCCGCTTCCTTGCTCATATAATAATGGGCGCGTGTGTCAATGTTGCGACAGCATATCTTATTTCCAGGGTCAAGGTTCAGACACTAGGCGTTGTTTCGGCTTTGATATCCATGATTGCACCTATTCTTATGGCAACGATTAAAATCGGAGAAAACTACTGGTTCTCGCCGTTTTGGGCATTGTTTCTATCACCCGTCAATCCAGATGGTACCAGCCCCCTTTTTTCTATATTTTTTTTCCGGGCCAAGCTGACTCGCGAAATGTTTAGTACTTTTCACAGTCTCCAACTTAATCATTTCTGACGCATTTCCGCCGGATATCCAGTCTTTGGCTGGAGGGGTATTTAACGAAGTTGCGCAGTTCGGAAACTCAGTCGGGCTTGCAGTTACAGCCTCTATAGCTGCATCAATAACAGACCACAAAGCCATCCAAGATCATAAAGAGGGGCTTATGCTTGGTTATAGAGGCGCCTTTTGGACTATATTTTCGAGTTGTGCTCTTGTCGTGATCATTACGTTCTTTGGTTTGCGAAAAGGGGGAACTGTTGGGAAAAAGGAAGAATAAATTTTGGCGTTGAACATGGCCAATGATTTAGTGTGGTATATACATACGGGAGTGCATATAAAATATTAATGGTGCTCGTATAGAAGGATGGATGGTTTAATTTCGCTTGCAAGGGAATAACACAAATTATACTTTTTCCTTTGGCTTCCACCAAGCAAAGAGCCGCAATGGCAGCACCAATCAGACGCCTTGCGTGTAGTAGCCGCCGGCTAACCAAAGCTTGATCAAACACCCGATTTTCCAGTTCTTCGAGGCAACATCGCAAGGCTTGATATTCTGCGCTTACAGGCTAGTTATTGAAAAGCTAGGACAATCCACCACTTATAAGATGAATTCTTCTTCCCCTGAAATCCCCAATGGGACACCACAGATCCACACCCAATCACAAACGCCACAGGATTCCACTTCGCTGTTAGAGGTAGGTCTTTGGCAATCTTGGATATCATAAGATTTATACTTAAGAATGCCACTTAACTCATGTTTTACTATCGAACATTGAATATTCTGACATGAGTTGGAGCGTTTAGCTGTTTTTGCAACATGAATCAAACATCAATACCCACCTTGAACTCTGCACCCAACTTCGCGGCCTGATACCACAGTCCACCATTTCGTTCTACGCCATGTCGTCGATGATAAATCAAAGCCAGCGGTTTATGGAAGAAATCAAGAAAATGAGGGAAGAGATTGTAATTGAGCCCTCTCCGAATGATTTTTCTGCGTTCACCAATCCGTACTAATTCGGTGATAGCTCCTTCGCAACATGCCAACAAGACCAATGACAAGGTCGAAGAGCTCAAGACTGTCCAGTGCCGCAACGAAAGGCACGACGGCGGGTGTGAAAGAAACTAATCCATCTCGGAATGGAGACACGCCCAACCCAATGCTAAAAACCGATGAACAATCATCTACAACCACTCAAGGGCCCCCGAAGCGCAAAAAGCGTTCTCGCCCATCAAGCGACTCTTTGGTTTCTGGCAGTAACGATATTGGGGAAAGAGCGGGTTTAAAGAGGCCAAAAGGGCGTTTAAACGACTCAACTGCGGAAGGTGCTTCCAACAAACCGGAAGACATAGCTCCCATCGAACTTGAAGATATATCTACTGAAGTCGAAGCACGGCTAAAACTCAGGGAAGAAACTCGGCGGAAAAAACGAGAGAAGCATTTAAAAAGGAAAAGAGACAGTATTGAATCAATAGGTGGTGGAGATAGGGTAAAGAAAGTGAAGAAATAGTTGACAAACCTCCTGAACAACGCTCCGTGTGTGCAGAGATTGGTGAAGGCTTGAACTCATGCCTTATGAAGGAGTTTTATAAAACTTCCAATCCTTCGAGCAATATGATGGGTGAACTAAGAATGCTTGATTCGAGCATATCAAGTCTCACACCGCGTTTGTTGCGTATTTTAATTGTATTTTTATATAAAGGACCCGTCAAGGATGCTACAGCTCGACATTTGCCACACCAACACTGGCAACATGACATGGATAGTGACATACCGGCCTCCAACTCAAAGGTGGTAATCACCACTTCAACCTATGTTAATATATCACTCTTCCTAAGTTGCCTGGAGCTTGGCTAGTGATGCCTAAAATAAAGTCTGTGATATTACCGCTCCCCTATTTCCTATTATCCTGTTACCTTTGTTACGTAGCGTTTCTCCTCAGTTAAAAGCCAATATCTATCTGAAATTACCAGCTCCCCCCAAAAGGCGTTAAACACAGCCTCCAGGCGGTTCAACAAGAGAATCCAACATGGACGAAAATATCTCTCTGGATTGTCCTATCCTTGTCCCCAAGTCCGCATTTACCGGGGAAAAAACACCTAGACCCCATAATTTTGCGTATATGTGGTCCTGGGCCAAAGAGATCTGGGGCGACGATCTTATGACAGTTACGGTCGAGGAAGCAGGAAAGAACTAGGCAAGTCTTTCGGTTGGCAACCGTATTGAAAAGGAGTCCAAGCAGGAGATTGATGAAAAAAGCCCTCGGGATCTAAACGAGCCAAAGAAAATGGATTCAAAAGCCTAGCTGGTGGCTCCGTAAAATTCCAGGTCTGCTTGACAATGCCCGTTGTATTCGGCCATGTGGGACGACCTCTCTGGCTTCTGTTGGTAGGAACTAGCATATTTCATGCATCTTGCTTCCCCATATGTTCCTGTCTCTTGCCAACAGCTCGAGTAGCTTTCTGGCCGTTTTCTTGGAATGTAAGGTAGACTTATGCGTATTAAGGGAATGAGTGGATTGATTAGATTGGCCTCTGTCAAAGAGTTATGATTAGTAGCCACTGCTAGCAGCAGCATTGTATAGTACATAGTCACAGCTTCTCACCAGCGAGAAGACCATGGAGTATCTTGGTTAAACTGGGCCCAGTATGCCACCAGTAATACTTTCTGCTGCCATCTGACCCAGACGTTCTCAGCTGTCTCCCTGAGAGAGTCTAGGTATTGCAGGTCCAATGTAGTATGATGTCCGATCAAAGACCAGTCTTCCCATGCCGAATTGGTATAGTTATTAGCAGTGGAAGGAACGGCCAACAACCAGAATGAATCCGTTAGCTCGTTGAACCCTTCTCTTGCTGTTCCGCCGGCTTTTTCTCTGCATTATCGCCTTGCTCGCCGCCCTCATCCATCCTCCAGGCATCTCGGATATAGTCCATTATGATATCAGCATATCCCTTCCCCTCTGCCAGAGCCTTTCTCTCTTCCTCTCGCCTCCTTTCCTGCCATCCTTCAGTCTCTTTGCCCATCCATAGCTTTTTGACAGACTCCTGCAAGGTGAGGCTCTTTTGCTCTTCCTCTTCACCCCTGCTAACTCTTAATCTCTCTATCTCCTGCTCCTGGGTTCTCGCGAGCCGCATACGCTCACTGAACTCTTCAGCCTTTTTCGTCGGGAGGTCACGGACAATTGATGGTTTGCCGGTCGGAAGGTAGCCCGCTATCTGTGAGACTATGCCTTTGCCTGTTCGTTCTGTAAGGAGATGGTCTGCGGAGATGATGAATGCCGTTGTTAGAGAGGCTGTGTAAAGGTCGAGTTTTCGAGGAGGTAGTGCAATAATAATGGGAGCAGCGACGATGAATCCAAGGGCTGCATAGTTCTTGAATTTCCTGAAGTCTTCTGCTCGTTGCTGGGCGAGTTCCGAGGGTTGCGACATGGCTGCTGGTTAATGGCCTGGCGACGTTCCAGCGATATTAAGGGAAGCGATGCCTTTTCCACCCGTTATATAGCTTTAAGCGACTTATGGTATCGCAATTGAGTGTGCGTATATCGTACAAATGTGCTGTTTCGGCGTTAATTGAAAGAGCGCTGGCTGTTCAACGTCGATAGAAAGGAAAGAAGAAAAAATTGGTTGATGCTTGGCTTGAATTTGGTCGATTTCTTTGCCTCCGTTTCTTCGCCGCAAGCAACGAACTCGATTTACTAACTAATAACTATTTAACTAAGTATGCTACGGCCTGCTCTTGATAGATTCGCTGGATGCAAGGACAAATAACCCATTTATTTCAACTCCCTAGGATAAGATATCCCATGCGTTTGTGGCAAGGCGGCCTTACCATTCAATCTCTTTGGCTCCCGGCGCAGCTTCGAAGCGGACGGTCCCATCATCGTTACGACCGGCAGCCCCAATGATTCCTCCAGATATCTCGTCGATGACCTGGCCGAAGTTTCTCGTCTGGTTGATCCTGCAGCGTTTGGTGGCAGACTCGCAATGCGCAACCAGTGCGGCGGAGGATTTGAACATACGCAGACACACTGGACAACTATACCATTGAAACATTGAAATGCGTTAGAAGGGAAGTGCAAAGAACATGCAAATAAAAGGATAACTAGATAAAGGTGAAACCTACCGAGCGACTCCTGCTGCGTGGACACCCGAGGCAATGTGCTGCTGGAGTGCTCCCTTGGTCTTGAACGAGGTGTCGCAGGGACAGATATAGGTGCCATGAACATCGCTGAAGAACTTGCTGAGCTCGCTCTCAGACAGGGTGATCTTTCTGCTGGCTTCATGCTCGGTCAATGTACGAGCTGGGATGACGCGAGACGTATCCCAGCCAGAGCCTGAGTCTGAGGCTGACGCACTTAGCGGTCCCGGACGGGGGATGACGGTCTCGATAGTAGGCCTCTCGTGGCCTCCTCTGCTTCTAGCATAGGACGCCTCTGAGAAGGCCATGAGGTCGTCATCCTTAAAATTAGAGCGAGACGAAGGCCCGCCGTGGTCACTCTCTTCATCCTCACCGTCTCCTTCACGTAGAGTAGGCCACTGCTTGATGCTGCGGACGGATTCGGGAACAGGAGCAAAACTATCGAACCGATCTCCCCCCAGCTCCATGGCACTCATCTTCTCGGTGATTGAAGCCTTCTTTGCTTCGATCTCGGCTGTCTTGTCCGGACTCTCTTCTAGCACGCTCTCGATGGTCACCCCGACGCCCCCGTCAACGCTAGAGGCAGCGGACGAGAGCAAGAAGGAGTGCTGCACAGTCAAGTGTTCGTTCATCTTATCCTTGACGGCCTTCTTCTCGACTCTTCGCATGCGATACTTGTCGAGGCTGATCTTCTCGCACTGGCCCTGCTCGACGTGCGCCATCAGGGGAGCAGCACGCAGGAACTTGGCCTTGCATCCGATACACTCGATATTCTGCTCTTCACGGTGGAACTATCAATGCAAAGCAATCAGTTTGAACCCTTTTCACTTCCTGTCTTTATTTACTGGTCTGGATATTTTCAGTGGTGTTGCTGGAAAAGGCCTACCTGCTGGATATGCATATCTCGGCCACCCTCACTGCGGAAATCATCAAAGCAGATGGGGCAAATGATATGCCTAGAGCTCTTCATCTTATGAAGTAGCAAGTCTTCTTCGAACTTGAAGTCCTCATCGCATCTCTCGCAGTATTCATGGTCCGGCGTGAACTTCTTGTGGTTGACGAGCTGTCCTGCAGACGCAAACGCCTGGAGGCAGCCCTCGTAGGGGCAAGGAAAGGCTCTCGAGCTGCTGGAAGGCTTTTCGTTCTCCATCTTTGCCTCCTGAACAGCTGCTGGGACAGTCAACAGAGACTTGGATGCTAAAGAAGAGGAAGATGCAGGTGAAAAGTGAAAGTGAAAGATTTCAGTCTCTTTTATGTCTTTAGCTCCGCATAACGGAAGTTGGAAGATAGCGGCGGAATCTACTCCAGTCACTAAGTAGAGGACCAAAGGGGTTTTTATATATTTATATTGTTATAGATATATTTTTCTCTCTGTGTTCAGTGATAAAGACAGTGAGAGAGCAGAAAGTGAATGAGTCTGGCCACTTTGTTGAAGCTGTAGATGCTAACTTGATATCCACACACAGAAAGCAGTCACAACAAGAGAAAGAGAGAGAGATAGCCTGCGTCTGGCTTCTTCTCCAGGCTCAGAATCGAGTGTACGGCAGCCTACGAGTAGCCATCAGCAAGATCCCACCGCGCGAGAGAAAGACTCGGACTCACCATTTGCCCTTCATCGTGACCACAGCCCAGGCATTGCCCTGGTCGTCGACCTCCTTGTCCACCTTCGTCGAGAAGGCGATGGCGCTCATGATGCCGTCTCCGAACTTCTCGTTCATCACGGCCTTGTACGCCTGTCCATAGTTCTGCACAATCTCGTACAGACGGTAGATGAGAGGATCCCGGGGAGGCATATCAACTCCCTTCCCGCGGTCAGGAAACCCCCGCAGACGCATCTTCAGGTCCGCTGGCGGGATCCCGAGCAGCGTGCAGAGCTTGTCGATGTCCTCTGGAGACGCCCTGGCATGGCCGTAGAAGATGGCTGCCACGGCCACTTCGCTGCGGCCAAGGTGGTTTGCGATCTGCTCGAAGGAGAGCTGCTTGCTGGCCTTGCCCTGGAAGAGCAGAGCGCAGTATTCCGGGTAGTTGGCGTGCTCGCTCGCCTGGATGTCTCTGGTTATTCTCGTCTATAACTAGCTACCTAGCTATATACTATACGGGGAAACAGGAGTACGCACGTCGAGAGTGACAAGATCCATCTTGGTTGACTCGGCTTCGCTTCTCTCGTTATCAATTATTGAATGTCAAATATCGAATATTGAATATCACATATCAATATCAGTGCATTTGCTGAGATTCAAGCAGGTCGCTGCGGGGGAAGCAAGATACGTAATTCTCCCTCTCCACATATTATTAAGAACCGCCGGAGCTTTGTAGTTACGTCGTGCAGGCATTCTTGCATAGTACAATGGGCAGAGCGATAGGCAGCAATGGTGCATACGAGAATCTCGCGATGGAATACGAGACGCCAGCTAGAGAAGCTCTAGTAGCTCTACGAAGCTATAAAAACGAGAAGAGTCATCTCAGGCCCCTCCAACTGACACTTACCCTCTCTGTCTTTCATGTAGATCATAGACAAACTACTGTGCAGCATAGATGTCGACCGAAGCCAGCTATCCGTTGGAGGGAGGATGTGACTGCAAGGGAGTGCGGTACCAGGTGAAGACGGCTCCCCTGATAGTCCACTGCTGTCACTGCACCTGTAAGTGCCTTTATACTCCTCCCTTGGTTATTATATAGGTTGTATGTATCTCTAATGCCTTTAATGCTCACAGGGTGCCAGCGTGAAACCGGCTCGGCCTTCGTCATCAACGCCGTCATCGAGTCCGACCGCCTCGTCCTGCTCACGGGAGAGACAGAGATAGTCAACACGCCATCAGCGAGCGGGAAGGGCCAGGAGATCGCCCGTTGCACCAGCTGTCGAGTCGCCCTCTGGAGTCACTATCCCAACACCGGCCGGCTGACGTCCTTCATTCGAGTCGGGACACTGGACGAGCCGAACTCGCTGCCACCGGACGTCCATATCTTCACCTCCACGAAGCAGAAATGGGTCGTCCTCCCGCCAGACGCTGCTGTGGTAGAGACCTTCTACCAGCTGGACGAGACCTGGAGCAAGGAGAGTCTTGCGAGGATGGAGGCGCTGAAACCGGCGGTCGAGAGGTACAAGGAGGATCTTGCAAAGCGCGGTCTCACCCTGTCGTAGCTTCATCACCCTTCACATCTTCACCAGCTGTAACTACTCCTGTTGATCTGTTGATGTTGTTGCTCTTGATGTATGTAGAAGCTGGAGCTGAAGCTGAAGTGGCGCTGTCCCCGCCGGAGAAAAAGCTCAGCCACGATTTCCCCCCGCGATAACGCATCACAAGCTGAAGACTCGCGGGTTTGACATCAAGCAAGCAGCCAGATAGATAAAGTGAACAGCTGCTCTTATTCTGTTCACTGCCTTGCTTGATGAATACACGATACAACGACGCAGATACACTTGTATAGCGTGAGAAAGTTGCTACCGCCTGTCTCTACCTCCCTCTTCCCCGCGCTGCACCGCCATAGACAGCTCCTACCTGGACGAAGGATAACTAAGAGATAAAGGAAATAGACAAGCCATGGCTGGGAACGATGACCATCTGGCATATGGACATGCTCCCGGACAGTCTGACCGCGGTTCAGGGAGCGGCAGCACCAAGGGATTTCTAGGAGACACTCTACGGACGTTCCGTAATAAGTACGACAAGTACTCGCAGCAGCATGGCCAGCATGGCCAGCAAGGACAGTCAGGGCAACAAGGGCAGCAATACCCAGTGAGTATAGCACTGCATCGATACGATCCAGCCATTTGTGTTTAATTATTGTTATTCTTTCTTCTTGACGGAACCGTTGGCTAACAGGCTTTAGGGTCAGCCCGGGAACCAAGGTTCCAACCCTCAGGGCCAGGCACAGTATCAACAGTATCAACAGCCACCACCCGGCCAGCAAGGAGGTCAATACGCACCAGATCCTACCCACGGACAGAATCCCCAGTACTACCAGGGCGCCGGCGGTGGTAATAACAGTGGCGGCAAGCCTCCAAAGACTGACCTAGTCTCCGGTCTATTCGGCAAGATACAGGGCATTGGCGCGGAGGTGGCACAGCGCATCGGATCTAACCTCGATCCTCATGCGTACGCTACATACGGTGCTGATACAGCTGGTGCCAATGCGAAGAACAGATACGGAAGCTTTGCACCCGTCCGACACCATGGAGATGCAAAGTGGTATGTTGACGGATGCAGCTACATGTGGGCTGTGTCGAGGGCCCTGGAAACCGCAAAGGAATCTATCTGGATTCTCGACTGTAGGGCCTCTATTTCCTTTCCTTGTTAATTGCTGATATTCGGCTAATCGATGGGTATTCTAGGGTGGCTATCTCCAGAACTGTACCTCAGACGTCCTCCGGCTCAGAATGAACAGTACCGTATCGATAGAATGCTCCAGGCAGCCGCCCAGAGAGGAGTTCGTGTCAATATCATTGTCTACAAGGAGGTTACCCAAGCACTGTCATGTAAGTCAACACTGATCGACCCTTTTAGCAGTTATTGTATTCGCGAAAGAAATACGCCGGCTAACCTGGCCATAAGTGTCCTCATCTCATACAAAACACCATCTAGAAGATCTCCACGAGAACATTGTCGTGTTCCGCCACCCAGACCATTTGCCAGACAAGCAGACCGTACACTCGGATGTGATGTCTTCCTTGCAGAATCTAACACTGAACGCTGCAGGTGTCTCGAAGCTGTCTAGCGATGCGCTTAAAACAGTGTACGGCCTTAGCGGTGGCGTTGTTCTTTTCTGGGCACACCACGAGAAGCTCTGTATCATCGATGGCAAGACTGCATTCATGGGTGGTCTTGACCTCTGCTTCGGACGTTGGGATACATATCAGCATGCTATTGCTGACGTGCACCCAACTGACTTGAAACAGGCTGTTTACCCCGGCCAGGATTATAACAATGCCCGAGTCTTGGATTTCCAAGATGTCGTTCACTGGGAGAACAACCAGCTGGACCGGAAGTCAAACTCCCGTATGGGATGGAGCGATGTTGCCGTTAGCTTGCACGGCCCTGCCGTAGAGGATCTGCGGAAGCACTTTGTGGATCGCTGGAACTTCATCTATGATGAGAAATATGCGGTTCGTAAAGTCCCACGGGTCTCTAGGCTCGAGCTCTACCGCCAGCCCATGGGAATGGGAGGACACCACCCCCAACAACAACATGCTCAGGGATCCTCTCCACCACCTCCTGGATCTCAAGGTTACCAGCAACAGCAACCAGTTGGAGGGTACGGCTCCCAGCAGCAGCAGCCTCAGCAGCAACAGCAGCAGCAACCAGCTGGAGGGTACGGTGGCCAGCAGCAACAGCCGCAGCAGCAAGCTCAAGGGTCCCAATCGCCTTATTATCCACCACCACCCCCTGGGCCTCCACCAGCTGCATCTTCAACAACTGGTGGTGGTTACCAACCACAGTCGTCTCAGGCACCCTACTTCCCACCTCCACCAACCCAAGGTAGCCCTCCTCCCACTCAAAGCCGCGGTGTTGACGAATATCATGAAGGTGAAAGTAGCAGCCGTGGAATGGGCATCAAGGATGAATTTACCGGCTTTGGAAACACCCTGCGTGCCCAGTTAGCCGGTCAGGTCCATCGTTATCAGGACCGATATCTCTCTGGAAATGCTCCAGGACAAGCTCAAGGACGCTCTAAGACAGAAGTGTCCTGCCAGATAGTCCGAAGCAGCTCTAAGTGGAGTAACGGCACTGAAACAGAACATTCTATTGCAGATGCATACGCCGCCATCATCCGGGAGAGTGAGCACTTTATCTATATCGAGAACCAGTTCTTCATCACTGCCACATCTGACGCTCAGAAGCCCGTTAAGAACAAGATCGGTGCTGCTATTGTCGAACGTATCCTTCGCGCTGCAAAGGCGGGCCAGAAATACAAGATCATCGTCATCATTCCTGCCGTGCCTGGATTCCCGGGTGACCTCCGCGAGGATGGCAGCTTAGGTACTCGCGCAATCATGGAGTTCCAGTACTTCTCCATCAACCGGGGAGGAAACAGCATCATGGAGGTGATCGCCAAAGAAGGGTATAACCCCATGGACTATATTCGCTTCTACAACCTGCGCAACTATGACCGTATAAATGCCAGTGCCATTATGCGTCAAGCGGAGAAAGAAAGTGGAGTGAATTATGAAGATGCGAGAAAGCAACATGATGCTGTCATGTCAGCATCTAAGCCCTCTGCTTTCGACACCACGGCTGCATATCCGCAGTATCAGCAAGCTGCTCAGCATGTAGCTGCAACCAACCCACAGGCTGCTGTCGTTGGCCGATGGGATACCGTAAGCTCGTGCTACATGCTTGGAGGCGAGGATATTCGCAACGTCCCGTGGGAGCACGACAACGATACGTCCGAGATTGACTCCTTCGTCACAGAGGAGCTGTATGTCCATTCAAAGGTATTCCACCCTTCAACGTCTCTGTTTTGTGTTTATTCCGGAAGAATTCTGGCTAACTGTTGCTCGTAGCTTCTCATTGCCGACGACCGTACGGTAATTTGTGGAAGTGCCAACCTTAATGACCGTTCTCAGCTTGGCGACCACGACTCAGAAATTGCAGTCATCATCCAGGATCCAACTGCAATGGAGTCAAGGATGAATGGACAACACTATGTCGTCAGCAAGTTTGCTGCCACCCTCCGACGACAGCTTTGCCGAAAGCACCTTGGACTGCTCCGGCCCCAGGACTACCAGCGCCCCGATGCCAACTGTGAACCTGTCGGAGTTCCCAATGAATATGACTTTGGCTCGCCTGAAGACAACATCGTGGTGGACCCTGTTGCAGACACCTTCCATAGTCTCTGGAACACACGTGCCAGACAGAATACTGAGGTCTACCGAAAGGTCTTCCATGCCGTGCCAGATGACACCGTCCGTAACTGGAACGACTACAAGGAGTTCTATGAGTACAACTTCCGCAAGCCAGACGGAAAAGATGGAAAGCAAGAACCTCGCTACCTGCCCGGCCATGTGATCCGTGATGAATTCCCCGAAGGCGTGAAGGCTGTCAAGGAGGAGCTGGCCAAGGTCAAGGGAACCATCGTGGAAATGCCACTGATGTTCTTAGCGGAGGAAGACATCGCAAAGGAGGGACTGAACCTGAACTCCTTTACTGAAACCCTCTACACCTGATTCTGACGATCCACCTTGCTATACATAGTGGCGCCCTGGGAGAATCAGCCCAGCTTTTGGCCTTTGTCTTCTTATTCAGCTATAATTTTTTGAGATATTTTATGACCTTTTTTTTTTTTTGGATACGGCTGATATGTATCACTTTACTGTATTTGCCCGTTATCATGATATATCGTCTGTCTCTCTCTCCCTTTTGATATATGTTTGATGATAATGATTGAAATATAAGTTCTCCTTCTAGATCTCTAGGCAAGAGAATCTCCAACATTCGAGAACCTCGTTCGATGCCTGCTCATGCCTCGCCTTGGTAGCTTTCATCCCTTCTTTGTGTTGTTTCTTTCAAAGAAGCTAGAGTCGCTTTTTTTTGTTCTTCCTTTTGATGCTGCTTGATATTGTTCTTTAAAGGACAATATTAAGGATGGAGTTGATGTTAGATTTCTCGCTTTCCTATTGGTTGCTGACTCAGCATATCCTCTACACTAGACCTAATACGAACTAGCCACAGACACTTCTGATATTGTTCTCGACAACAAAATTGCAACTTCGAGATGTTTTTTTCTGTTACTTCCGTGTCTTGCTCCGTTTCATAGTGAAAAGAAGTGACTGACTGGCTCAATTTTCACTTTTCAGGTTGGCTTGGTCCATTATCCAATTCCGGATTCCTGGCCTCGGTGTTCATCTTGAAGAACACCTGTTCGGATGCCGTGTGTTGGAGGTTAAAACCCACGCGCCCTCCACGGATCTTAGGAACCGAATACCCGTGCCAGTTATGTAGCTCCTAGATGCTTGGACTACCCTGGATGCTGGGAATTAGACTCTTCGGTGGCCTTGGAGCTACCTCTGCCATATCTTATCCAGCGAAAGAGGCTGGGATCCACGGGCAGCTTGAGGCATGTTTGGGAATCTGTGACCACTGTATCTCAGCAGGAGAGGGATACCTGCCGACAACAAAGATCGATCTACCTCTTTTGGCTTGCTACTAGCTCAGTGCGATCACCCTGGTGCTATGTGCCTTTCTGCCTCCCTCGAACTATGGAAAGAGATACACACCCGGGAACATTTCCGTTGAAATTTACCCTCTCGTGTCTACAGTCCAAATGCCTCATAAGAAACCCAGACTAGCTTCGGGTATCTCTCCTTCTTCGTACCTTCCTCCGCTTCACGTTGTGCCAAGTAGTTCACTAGGATTACCAGTGTCTCGTTTTCTAGTTACTATTAACGTCATAATATACGCCATTTTTCTAGTTACACAACGCGATCGATTGACGCGAGCCTTTCTTTCCATTTGGATATTCCCAAGTGATGATCGCTGGCTGAAAGAAGCGATTATCTACAGCAGGCGATCATCCGAGTACTACCTTTGGGCGCCATTACTGCGTCTAAATGTGCCTCAGACTAAACTACAATATAGACTTTGGCAGGCAGTCACTGGATATCCCTTGTTCTTTTATTGAACACACTATCATGAATTAGCATGAATTCAACCCACTTCACCACACATTTGAGTGGTCTTTGGAACGGTACAATACAAATTCAAAACAGACAATGTTATGACCAAATCAACCACTAAAGATGGCAATTATCAATACTAAATACCTATCTATTGTTTTTCAGTCTTTCTACCCGCAACACAATTTATCATTAACTATTTCTAGGACCTTGCCTCGTTCCGTTTTTGGCATAAAAAAACGATATCCTGAGTTCTCAGCATGTGCTTCCTACCTTTTCAAACTATCTCCAACCAGGCTTATCGCTCATCCCCTAGCTCCATGCTTTGCAGCGAACCACTTCCAGTCCGTGCATTGCATACCGAATGATGGAGGAGAATAAAGAACTTCTGCAAAATACCCGGATCCTCCTCAACGCTGCCGTTTGTGGTGAGAGATTAATGACAATGCTCCGAGCACCGTGCGCTTTGTCGAAGAAAGAAAAACGAGAGATATTCAGAGATAGACGCTTGGAGCGGCAAGTTCTGCCTTCTATACAATGCCTTGGCTCGGTACCGGTCGAAAACGATGGCTCGATATGCAGGAGAGAAAGCAGGAAAATGAGTCTATATAAATCTCTTCCATGCGCCGTTCCATTCAGGGATCTGTTTCATCATCACGAAGACAATCAAGCACTTCTCAATCAACTTCTATCTATCTACTTCAACTTTTCAAGCTTCAAGCAAGCCAACTCTCCCTCAATCAAAATGGAGTCCTACGTTGCCCCGACTCAGACCACTGGTAAGTAAATCTTCAACTAAATCCTCAACTATCAAGACACAAGTTTACGGGCGATTCAATGGCTAAAACTTCCCGTGATAGGTCCCGTCAACGCCCGTGGAAGCACCGGCCAATGCATCGTTATGTAGACGTTTGTCTAGACACCCTTGGCTATGGTGAAGAAATGATGATAGCTAAGGGGTGGTAACATGGAGGGTAACGGTGATGGAATTATATCTACTTCGATATTTCGCCATAGTCGAAGCCACGAGATAACCCGCCCTCGACGTCCTATCTACCGGATCCGGCCGTGCTCTCCCTCCCAGATTTGATACAAAACCAACCATACGACGGATGCTGCCAGGCCAGAGAAAGCTTTATCCGAGAACAAGAATTATTCTACATCTCACCATTCATTTACAACCCCTTTCGACCCATCGTTCCTTCACCTAGCACTATTTCCAGTCATTTTTTTTACTGTTCATGTATAATTGTCTGTGTCACCCTTTTTTTAATCAGCCCTTGACCAACGGTGCACTTCGCTAGCACGGTTTCCCTCCAGCAATGCACTTCAACGAGCAACCAACTCCAAGAGGCGTTTTGAACCAGAGTGACACCAGACATGAAAACCAAAAAAAGGGGGAGGGGTGAGGAAGGAGGAGATACCACCAATCATTCTTTTTCGGTTTCCTTGGTGTCCGGTTGACTTCATGTTTATTTCTTTTTACTGCAGGGTCGTTTCTTCTCGATCCAGCTACGCTTGGATATATAATTACGGCTCAATCTCATGTACACAAATTTTTCCTTTCTCCTGCCTTCTCTCCTTTCCCACTATTTGCCAACGATCTGAGAGCACCGATTAACATAAGGGAAAGGAAGGAGGACTTTTTGTGTATATTTAACTTTTATATTCACATATATACCTGTTTATAACGGAACTGTGCCCCTTTCAAGTACTCTCGAAAGCTATCCTCCCTAAATATTGTTAAAAAAAAGAGATATGCAGCGGCTAATGCACTAAGCCTTGAAAGGAGCGGCCCAGGTCTACAAGAATGTCTCTTTTCCTGAACCTAATAGTAACGAGAATTCAGGTACCCTATTACGGTGTACGAGTCTTTTATCTCATCTCAAAGCGTCCATATACCCCTGCTTCGACACCAACTCTACCAAAACGCGCCCCCTGTGTTTAAAACACTATGATGGGGGTATTGACATCGTCGCCATCTTTGGGAAAGAACAAAATGCTCAGGTTTGCAGCTGTGAGTAAGAGCGAGTTGTGTGCAAGGAAAGCGGCTTCCCCTTGCCCTTTTCCCCTACGTTGCATACCAAGATCAACAAATCCGGTCCATAATTTGTTGATGAACAAGCAGTAACCTGAAGTTTTACCGAGACAGGTGTTTCTCTATACAAAGCCACTCGTTTATATCTATTCTTACCCGTACAGACCGTGACATGCTCCAATCCGTTGTTCAAAGTATGGCCAAACACCCGAAAGACCTCAAGAAAGCATCCAAAAAGAAAATCAAAGGCAAACAACCAGAAAAACTACTCGTCCGCCAGCCAGTGCTGTTCTACTCGTCTAGACTCCCTCCACGCCCGGTTACGCATCGTCCCAGGCCCATAGCTCAGGCAGCCCACGCCTTGAGGCCCACATGGAGAAGAGTAGTCATTACCTGGCTTGGTTGGAGGTACTACCATTATGGACTTGCGATACCCGTACACGGAATGCATCCTATCGAGATTCTCATTATCAACGGCAGTATCATTGCCGTAATCGCTGCCATTATCTGGGTTGTTTTTATACTCCTTCCGATCCAGCTTCAACGAATGCTCACGATACTCTTCAAACGACGTTAGGGTATAGATGGATGTAGTAGGCTGGTGTCATTCTTGCCGGTCATTACGAGTACGAGCAACAGTTTCGAGTTTTTTTCTTGTCGCTCCTTTCTTATTGCCTTGTCGGTAAAGGATGCGTTCGTTTGGGTTCATTAGTCGGATAAGTGGAAAGTTGGTATATGTTTTGCTATCAGTGCCGTTTGACCAAAGGTACTCTGCTGTACATAAGGTACATATTATTAAACCACGGGCATTCTCTGAAAAGCTACCGACCAGTCTTTTGACATGTCGATAAATGCCACCTGTTTAGCGCACAGCGCCATATTCCGGGCTATATAGAGTATCAACAACCAAGTCGGTAAGGAGTAGTTGATATCAGTAAGCTGAATCCAGCGTTTAAGAAGGATGTATTAATTCCATAGAAACACAAAAAATAGGTAACCATACTCCTTAAGCTTCTATGTAGCGCGCTCAATATCCGAAATTATCTGTAGAACAACTTCTGCTGCACTCTTTCCCATCTGCACGGCAGCCTCACCCATCTCCGCTTCAACATGCGAAAGGACAGCAGGATTTGAGAGGCAAGTTATGAAGGACTTGAGTGGATCTAAGAACCTCCCATCAAATATCGGTTGCAAGGTGGAGATATGAAGTTGCTCAGCAAGTTTAGGCGACTTACAGAGAAAGTAATAAAGGTTCAACTTCGCAAGGTACATCGGTGCAATCTCCTGAATGAATTGCATCCATACTTCCGACGTTATACCCTCAGGGGCAGCAGGTGTAGTAGATGTCTGCGCTGGGTTCGAGAATTTGTAGATAGACTGAAATAAGAAGGTAAAGCTTTCAGGGTCAGAAAACGGATTATCGGTCTCAGTCTCGGTCGCCTTGGCAGAGTGAAATATAAGCTCCTCCTTGAGCCATTGCAAGGCAGGAAGCCTCGCATATTCCGATTCGTCTTCACTCAGAATCTCCAGAATTAGGTTGTACCTCGCTTGAATGTCCGGGTATGCATGGAATGCACGAGCAGGAATAGATCCTAGCCGGGTAAAGGATCTGAACTGCGCAGGACCACGAGAGCAGGCCGTCAAACCATAAACAAGGGTCTTGAACCCTTCCTCATCTTCGGCGTCTTCAGGGGTGCTAGTCTTGGCCACAGCGGCAAGTGATAAGATAGAGTCGATTAATGCTGTTGGTTCCCCCCCGGCTGCAGTATACGGGGACGCATAATCTCCGAGGAAATTAAGCAGAATATTAACAATGTCTGGGTACAGGTGTAATGGCTGCTTAAGCGCACCAGACCCAAATAGTGTAGCCGTTACACATCGCGCGGCCAGGAGGAGAATACAGCCATGTCTCTCTAGAGGGATGTCATCGGGAGACTTAGGTAGATTATCAAAATCCAGCGGGGGTGGAAGATCGTTTTCTCCTTTAAATATTATCTTTTGCAAGACTTCCGTCTCCAGCCCAAAATCTCTTGATAGTGCCTGGTAGTGATGTTAGTAGGATATAAAAAATAATGTCAAACTTGAGCATAAACGGTTACTTACCACTATCTTGCCCAGGGTAGTATCCCTCTCCCTCAAATACTCGACATTGTGAAATTGGTCAAGGCATGTGGGGATCGCGCCTTTTGCACGAGGGGTATCAAGCTTCTCCTGAACACGGATTGCCCATTGCATACCAGATGGCCCTGGTTCGTCGACACATTGTAGGAGATATGTCTTTAGGGTTTCAATAAGCCCAAACTGCAGAAATCTTTGGGTCAACTTCTCCTCTCTAGCCTCATCAGACGAGTCTCCTTCTGCATGTTCATCCGCCTCCGGATCTGGCGCCTTGTCTCCAGTGGAGCGTGTAAGCGCCTTTTCCGAAAGACATCGTGGGGGTAAAGCCGGCCGCTTCTTCCCTGATAAGTCTCTAAGAAGCTCTAGAATGGCAGCTGTAGTTTCTGTAGTCGGGAATTCGGTGTATGCTTCTAGAACAGCATGAAGAGAGGTTGCAATAAATCGACTTGTGTATTTCGTCTTAATTCGCGAGTGTAATGTAGAAAGCATCGACAAGAGGCAATTGAACTGTATAATATGAAGAGGTAGACGCTGATGCTCGCCCGCCTGCTGATCATCGGTTCCCTCATCCTCGTCTTGCTGAGATTCATCTTCAGCGGCATGGAGCTTCATCAGAGCTTCCGAAACCCGGAGAATAACCTCCCGTGGGTTTCCAAGCCTCGCAACATCGTCGAGGCATTCCCTTGAGTGCGGTAAAAGGGGGAGGAGTATGTTGACCAGATCCCAGCCGATATTTATAGTCAACGTCTCGTCTTGGAGCACCTGGTGAAGGACCGGCAACCGGGCAGGGGTTAACTGGTATTCGACGAGTGTTAGGTAGGTCAGGTAGTCTGTTGCGGGAGGGAGAGCTGCGATCAAAGGATCAGGCCCTTCTTTGGACTCTGCCATGCTGTTCAACTGGTGCGTGGTAGCTCGTCGTCCCCGCAGCCTGGAGCTTGCTATAGCTTGCTAAAGACAGATAGACAAGCGAGTTGAGTCGTGTTTGTGTTCAGATTTCCGCAAACCAATAGCGGTTCGAGACGCCTCGCATTCGTCAAGATGACGGTAGGATGAAGTTGTTCATCGCCATCGTTCAATTGAAAAGATCAGAAGACCAAAAAGAAAGGCGCAGCAGCAGAAGCCCCGAGGGGTCGACTTTGTGATGACGTAACTAACCGCCTCCTCCTCCTTCTCTCCTTTATCAAATTTCATATCAGCAAGAAGAAGATGAAGATGCAGACAGAGATGCAAATCCGTTTCATGAGATGGACCACAATACATAACTATTCAGATATTCATTTAGAGCAAGAGTTGTCTCTAGGTTTCAACCAACTCGTGTCCAAACTACCCCAGGCTCGCGCTTCCGGCGGCGTCTACTATGGCCGCGTCTTAACTAGTTAACTTGTTGACTTATCTCTTCTTCGTAAAACCGACTAGCTATTCCGCTGATCTGTGGCTGATCTACGCAAGTAGCGGGTAGGTTACAGGTACATACCAACCTGGCTGCACATAACTCGTCTGCTGGGTGTTCCTTTGTCAAAGATAAGAACGCCGATGTACAGTCGCTATCCGGAGAACTACATGGATCAAGATACACATAGAAAGTGTATGCGATAGGAAGATCTCTCGTTTAACATATTAACTAACCTTAGGATACACAGCGTCAAAGTGAGCTACGATGTTGAACAGATTCCCAAAAAGCCGCATGGCTTGTGAGCTGCAGCTGAATTATCGCAGCCAAAAGTTCAGCCAGTTGGTGTGATGTCTCCTGAAGCTGTATTCCAAGTCAGCACGTCAAACAGTTGAAAATCAAAACATGAATGCTGGATATTTTTCTCTTTCGATTTTAGATACGGCCATTGAAGGTACTGGGAGATCGATATCCGTGTATATATGCAGAACAGCAATGCAGAGACAAGGGACACCCAACGCCGTTTCCCGGTAGGTATCTCACAGGCCACGGGAATAGAGCAAGATTAGCAGTTACACGCCTCTGCACTCTCCTATGGATGCACCGGTACAAGTTGGCGACAACAGCGGTACGATGTAGAGACACGGTTTCCATGAGCGGCTCCCGTCCACGCCAGGTGAAGCGGTGGTTTTGCTACGGAATCTTCATCTAGACAAAGTAGCATGGCAGCTTCCGTGATGTGCCAGCCAGGTGTCTTTTCCTGTAATTCGTGTCACAGTCTGTATGGGAACCGAACATTCCGTGGATTCCTTGTCGTCTCGAGGGTTCAGCCGCTCTTCCCCAGGCAACATGAGCAAGGGTAAGATCTTCTCTAGGAGAATTTCCCCTTCCTCCTCATGACCTCTCGGGGCTGTTTTTCACCTTATATCGACATATACTCAACCTGTTCAAATATGATAGAGCCAAAAATATAAACCAGAAATTGTCCTTTGGCCCTCTACAGCCGGATATCAGTGTCTCTTCGCACGATACGGAATGCCCTTTTCCTTCCATCGTCTCGCATGCGGGGCGTCCGTCGTGCAGTAAATAATGCAGTTACATCGATGCATGCGGCATATCAGGACTCTTTTACCACTAGGAAACAGTGAAACCAGCGATTATAAATCAAGCTGCGGGGATCAGAGACAGGGTGTCTGTTGATACGAAGGGAGGAAAAAGATATATATATCCTCATAAACACGGCCGGACGTGGGGCTTGCAGCTCGACCATAGTTATCAAGCCCGACAATCAACATATACAACATACAAGATTCTGACTACACGTTTATACAAAAGTAAACTAGCACTTCGACCGCAATGAGACCAGCTCCAGGAGAAACGCTGGTGCATTTTTTCGACATCCACAGCGAGGCCCCAGGTAAAACACGATCATGGTCTCCCAACACCCTCCCCATCCGCGCGGTGTTGAACTACAAGATGGCTCCTTACACGCAAACATACATCGCCATGCCGGACATTGAGCCTCTGCTTAAGTCTCTCCATGTCCCTCCGCTGGAAGGCGGCAGAGTGCCCTACACTCTTCCAGCAATTCTGCATAAGCCATCTATTCAGAACGAGGGCGCAACGCTCAACGACAGCTTTGCCCTGGCCGTCCACCTCGAGACCATCTTCCCGCCAGATGCAGGGTACAAGTCTATCTTCCCCTACGGACAGTCCAGTTATGCTTTGGCCGTTGCTGTCCTGAAGGTGTTCCGCAGCATCTACCCGCCTGTCTTGCCATTTGCCTACCCGGCTGTGCCCAAGTACCTGGATGAGCGAAGCCGTGAGTACTTCCATACGTCGCGGAAGCAGTTCCTGGGAGTAACGATGGATGAGTTCCAGGCGAGGGGTGAGGCGCTGGAAGAGGCCTGGAAGGCAACGGAGGCCGAGTTCTTAGTTTTGGTGAAGATGCTGAAGGGACGTCCCGGCCCCAGGAAGAACCGTGGACCATTCTTTGAGGGCGAGCGCCCTGGGTATGCCGACATGGTCTTGTTGGGATTCATGGGTTGGTTCGAGAAGAACTCCAAGGCTGACTTGGAGAGGCTCCTGAAGATCGGAGACGGAGAGCTGCAGAAGGTATGGGATGCAGGGCACCAGTGGCTTGAGGCCGAAGGAGAGAACGTGGAGTACGCGATTCCAAAGTAATCTCCTAGAATTAAGTTGATTGTCTGCACATGTCTAAATGTGATGGGATATGAAAAGGGGCAGCATAATCAAGTATTTATATCAAAGTAATGAAAAAAAAAATCAATCAATAAGGAAATTGGATATCCCATATCTCGGGATGTAATAATCTCAACAGTCATTCAAAGGGAAGAAAAGAGAAAAAATAAGACAACTAAAAAAAAAAAAGAGAGAACGTTAACCCCTAAAACGCCGAATCATTTATGCTGATGCTGACCTTCTGGGTACATAGCCCAAGAGAAACACAGTGCGACTTTAGAAGGTGCAAAGAAACTATACAGGGTAACTTTAACGGGCTGTAGAAGAATGAATGTGTGCCGTGAGCAAGGAGAGGGTATGGAGCCATCAAGGCAATAGTGTTGGACATTTCATCGTGGCAAACCAAACGAAGAAGCATTGCATTAAGAAAGGCCAGCCATCAGGGGGCGAATAGCATCTAAAACGGAAAATTTCGTGTGTTCTTTGAGATTGGTGTGGTCGTAAAGTCGCCAATCTCACACCAGTTGCTAATGGGCTATAGAGAGAGAGAAAAAGGTATTGTCAGCATCTCTGTCGCTAGGAGGGAGTTATTAGGTAAAGGTGAACATACCAAGCATGACAAGTACTTGCACCATGAACATGTGGTACGGTACTTGTAGAAGTTGTTGATAAGGACGATAAAAGAAACGATTATGCCTATCAAGGCGCCAGCTCTGAGTAGCCACCATCCCCACCACAGTGGTTTACGGCCCTGGAAAAAGCTGACTGGTTGCTTGTAGAACTTCTTTTGATCTTCATCGGCTCCCACGTTACCGCCCATAGAGACGTAGGGAGTCTTGACTCCGATACGTTCTCGCAAGGTGTCTGGTGACCGAAGGATACAGATTCCTAGTACCAAACCGGTAAGGAAGCCGCCGATATGAGAAAAGTTGTCCAGGCCCGGGAGCAGACCCAAGACAAATGAGATTGCTACCGTGATTAGCATGAACATTAGGTCAACCCATGGTCTCTGCTTCTTGCCCCAAGTGTAGAAGAGGTCAAGGACACAGAGAGCGAAGATGCCAAAGAGGCAGCCAGATGCTCCGGTGGACGCGATGGCAGGAGCTGCAAAGTTTCCGCCTAGCACAAAGCCGAATATCCCGCTGGAGAAATAGACGATCGCGTATCTCCACCAGCCAATAGCCCTCTCCATATCAGCGCCAATACTTAGCTGGGCAAAAAGGTTGAAACCGATGTGTACGAGACCGGCATGGAGGAACATTGGTACAATGAAACGGAACCACTGGTTTGGTTCAGGCTTGTCGTCGAGGCTCCCACCTGGTTTCGGATCAGGTACACCGTCGAATCCGCAGAGCTCGGAGAGCCTACATTTGGGCTCCGTGGTGGTCGTATTTGGACAAGGAAAGACGACGGGATCGGGACTGTTTTGGAGTTTATCCACATTACGCATGCAAGGAACGAATCTAGCTCCTAGATTTATCTGGACGTAGGGTGATGGACCGATCATAGGGTTGAAGGAGGGTTTTGTCATGATGGGAGATCCTGTTAACTGGGCTGAATCAAACGTTAGCAGAAGCACGCGAGAGAACTAGTTTCTATGAGGGTTGAAAAAAAGACTTACCATTTCTAACAAGCTCGACGATAAATACGACTATCTGCACCAGTGATGTTATATAGGTAACCCAGGCAATCTTCTTTGCAAAGTATCCCTGCTTCCTCCTTCGAGACGGCCGTCTGACGGGATCACTGAGATTCAAAGGCTCGGTCGGCAAGTCGTGCGAAGACGGATGGTATCTCGTGTCGTCTGCCCAGTCGGGCTTGCTGTTGTTAGCAGCATTTGGCTTGAGGGGGATATCTTCTGAGTAGTAGTCGTTGTTATGGCCCATCCGGCTATCCCCCATATCGTTGTCTGAATTCGAGTGGTAGTGGCCGTATCTGCTGCCGTTGTCATAGTTGTGACCATATCCGCCCGGCGTCGCAGTAGGCGAAGAGGCCTGCTGATGACTCCATGGGTCACCGTTATTGTCATTATCGTGAGGTATCGGTGGATGGGGCTTTTGCGAGTAGTTGTTGCTGTAGTACTCGTTGGCAGCCATCTTGACGCCGTCTATGCACGCAGGGTAAAGAGCACGCCGCAGAACGAACCGAACCGGGGCCTAGAGGAAGACACCACGCAGCTGAACGAAGGGCCAACAAGGGCAAAAGAGTGAATCTGCAGAGACAGAAAGAGAGAGAGTGGGAGAGGCAGAGCGAGAGGAAGAGAAGAAGGAAGAAGTATGACTGTGGTGGCTGGTTTGGTTTGGCGACGTCGTCGTTTGCGTAAACACTTTTCCTTCGTCAAGCGCCAAAGCGGATTTTGCTGATGGATCTTGATTCTTCCCCCTTTGGGTTTAGCGCCGCCTGGCGTTCCCTGGAAATTGCGGCTGTGCCTGCGAGCGAGGATGAAGCTTGGTTGCTTTTTATAACTGTGAGACACACACGTCTGGTGGCTTGGTGGCTTGAAGGCTTGGGGTCGGATGAGCTGGCGGAGGTGGTTGTGACGAGGAGGAGGAGGTTGACGCTGATGTTGGCTGCATAAGCTGGGCGTGTTTCAGACTCGCTTGAGAGATGATAGACCGGTTCCCTCGCTTTGTTAGCCAGCTCTGCTCCGGGCGCTGTCCAACAGGAGACGGAGTATTCTTGACTGGCGGCGCCACAGAAGACGGGTTCGTCAGCGAAATCGTAGCCAGGTTACACTATTTTCGGCACAAAGCTTGTTCTGACCAGCATGGATTGCAACCTGCGCCTATATCACAGACCTTTTAAGGGGCAACGACACGCACGCGTACGATAAAACGGGAGACTCCTCCGCCTCGTGGCCCATATCTGGACAAACATGCTTCCGCCAGATGTTATTACTCGTGGTTATCTACTTAACTATGAGATAACATGCTATCTATTTCCAGAGTTGCTTGCTGATAATTAGCGAGTCAAGTTAACGGTTGGCCAAGCCGGCAAACGCCAACCTCATGGCATCGATGGAGTAGCTAACCTGGCCTGGTTCGTTAGCGGCTCCATGTCTCCAGCTAAAGCCAGTGGAGTAGGGGACCTTGCTCTGATATTCCTGTATTATAACTGGACATCAATGAGCGATGTATTATGGGGCATTAAATGACAGGAATCATAATCCTTGGTGTTAACTGCTATACTATTAATGCAATGCCTCTCTAAATACTAGCTAATGCACCGTGTACATGACCGGCATGATAAATCGTTTTTATCATGCAGCTTCAGTGATGTGTGGCCCCCAAAGTGAGATTCATACAAGGATGATGATACTGTAATAGCTATGATGAAGAGATACCCAACTACACTAACCTCAGGACTACAAACACAATATATACCCTTGTATTTCTCTGTTATCTACTTCTTATGGTCCGATATACCCCCTTAGATCTGCTGTATAACGTCCTACCCTATGTCGTTTGAACATGCGTTGAGATAAAGTGATTATCTAATAATACCCGATACTCTAATTCAGCCTCGATCTACCAATCTTGACTTTTTGATATATCAGTACCTCTCGTGCATTCTATATATCATGTTCTATTATGCATGATACGCCACGGCGGCTTGCCTTGATATCTGTTTCCTCTTCGCTGTCAAGACATGGCTGGCAGGTGTTTAGTGGCGGCTACGAGTGAGCTTTTGTGGCAGGAGAGGTTCACCCTCCATGACTCTTGCTCTTTCCCATATACCAAACAACTATGACGTCTTAAAATAAACCAAAAACAAAACAAACCCAAGGACACACTGGCTATATCCTCTTGATATGGAAGGAACGACCCTCCAGATGACGTCGAGCCAACTTCATGCAATAAACTGTTTACCGCAGAGGACATAAACGCTGTCCTGTCCTCTTGCTATGACGGCATCTTGTCCTCCTGCACCTTCCTTTGTTTGCTTTCCTAGCGTCGTCATCACCTCAAGATCACATCATTTTGCTCCGTTGAATCAATCAGATCAACCAGATCAACCAGATCACGCTCGGCCTCGCCACCGCCAGCCCTCGTCTATAAAAGGCCTCTCCTTTCCCTCTTCTTCCTAAATTTTTCTTCTTCCCTTTTTTTTTCTTCCTCCCAGCCTTCACTTTTTCATACCATTCACTCTCTTACACCACCCCCCTTTTTTCTCTTCTCTTCGCACAAACAAGGATGGGTCTGCGGTCTCTGATATGCACCTAACGGTGTATGTCCTGGGATTCTGTCGGAGGACGGGTTGTATGGGCTGTCTATGGAGGTGAGCAGCAGCACAATCACCTGATCTGACAGCTTCCTGGTTCTCAAGCGCTTCTTGATAGCTCGTTCAACACCGGCTTTCGAGATGAGCTTGGGAGGCTGCCTAGGACCAGTCTGCCTGACAGCCACGAGTTTCCTCCCTCGCCTGGCGTACTTGGGCAGACCACCAGCGACGACCTCGCACTTCTACGCAGTGCTGGTGACTAGTAGTCCCCTTAAGGGATGAAGCTAAGACGAGGTCAATAGATAGATTATTAGCTAGCCACACACACAAGAGACAAAGTCACACAGTCTCTCAGTCTCAATCAACAGACACAACGAAAAAAAAAAAAAAAAAAAAAAGATAGAATAGATAGGTAGATAGAAGTCTTGTAACTAGCTATCAAGAACACCAACATTTTAACATTTTCTATTCTCCTTTTTATCTCACTGTTCCTTATGCCTATAGCTATGCATGTGGTATTGATTCTTTCCTGCTGAGGACCTGTAGATTCGCCACCAGAACAACGGCGAGATGAGACGACGATGAGTATGCCCCAAAGCCATTTTTGATGAGCGTTTAACTGATCTCTCCTTATACTAGGCCCTGATCTCCACTGGCACAAAACAGCATCGTTCTGCTGCTTTCAGTCTTCCAAGCACAGTGCCAAAGTCCTTTGCTGGATGCTGGAGCTGCCATGCAGTGGCCACGGGATATATGGAGAATAACATGCGTCCCAGCTCTGTCTTAAAGGGTATCATCATGGCATCTTGCGTTACTTCAAGTTTTCTTATCCAGGGAAGACTTCAAGCTGGAAAGCTGGGTATCACGGTCCTCCCCTTTACCTATCAAGTACGGAGTACTGCAGCTGACAGCTCTACATTTAACATCAGAATCAACGAGAGTCCTATCGAAACCAGATTCCAGAAATGAAGACGGCTATAAACCATCGACGCAGTGAGACGAGCTCCCAATCCCACCCGTCATCGTCGACAGACCGAGCACGCAGAGCCGTCAGACAAAAGTGGCAAATATATCGCCCATAGGCATTCTAGAGAAGGACAAGGGCTTTTGGTATGGCCCTGAAGATATAAAATACGGACGCGAAGAGTTGGATGTTTTTCCTCCTTTCCAGCCACAGGAATGAGAATTCTTGCCAGGCATCCCCTGTCCAGGCCAAACGCGACTATTGACCACTATTAACTAATGGCTCCGCTGAGTGAGCTCGTATTCAACAAGATTTAAGACCTTGAGGGATATGAACTATCCAGGGGATTTCAATATTTCTAGCTAGCTATTTTACCAATAATCCTCCTTAGCAAATTCCAGAATATCATCCACCATAGCTAAGTCGTTTGTCAACGATATCCCGTCCGCCAAGCTCCATCAGCCGATCCCGCGGCGCAGCATCATCAATCATATCGCAAGCATCGACAATCTTCGTCATCCTTTTTCCATCCATCTGGTTATCTATTTCGATACCTGCATCGGATTGCACGCGTTGCAATATTTGCAGCAAGGGCAGCGCCTGTTCCTCTGCCCTGTAAATATCTTTCCTTTCGATAGTTACGGAAGCGCTTATTATTTCCATTCACCTCATCCTCCACTAGCCCAGCTGTTCCAGTTCCTTCTATCCACCGATAACTACTCCGTACGCAACCAGCAGCTCCCATGATGAACTGGACATCCTCACGAGCAGCTTTCCAATAACTTCAGCGCGCCCTACCACTCGTTCGACACCATGGAGGCGTTTGCTTCTGCAGTGCCGGAGCCCCCATCTCCCACGAAGCGCCGAAAGAGCGGGCTGGCTAAAACCTGCGAAAAGCTCCTCTGCAATGCCTTTAAATATTTTCCTCTTGCTTTTGTGTACGGGCTTACGACATGGGCGGTATCGGTAGAAGCTGGGGTCAGTATATACCATACAAGGAACTGGTGGAAAGGTACGTGCATCCATATTCAAAGAAGACAGGCCTTTGGCAGGATATATCTAACGAGGCTACAGGGACACTCGGCAGCGTTTTTGGGATAGCCCTTTACCTGCTGATGAACACGTCGTATACAGTTGCGGTCTTTACCGACCCCGGAACGCCCCTACAAACCTCCACTTATGGCCGATCCAGGCATCAATATAGCCATCTCCCAACCACCGAAGATTCCGAATATACCTCTGTCACGGTAAACTCCATGGGAGAAATGCGCTACTGCAAGAAATGTCGGTGCCGGAAACCAGACCGGACACATCACTGCTCGACTTGCGGACGCTGTGTTTTGAAAATGGATCATCACTGCCCGTGGCTGGCCACTTGCGTTGGAATGTACAACTATAAAGCTTTCTTGTTGTTTTTGATTTATACGTGCCTTTTTTGTTATGTCTGCTTTGCCGTTTCAGTGCTTTGGGTGTGGGATGAGATGATGAAAAATGTGGAATATATGGAACGATTTTTGCCGGTTAATGTTATAATACTGGCTGTCGTTTCGGGGATGATGTCTCTGGTAATAAGTGGCTTTACGGGTTGGCATATTAGCCTCTCAGCCCGCGGATTAACGACTATTGAATGTTTGGAGAAGACAAGGTATTTGGTACCGGTCAGGAAGACGCTGGATCGGCAAAGAAGAGAATGGCAGCAACACCAGCCAAACTCTCGAAACCCTGGGGCGGCCACGAACAAAATCGGTCGAACCCTTCAGGGCTACGGTCAGCAGTTTATTGATATGCATGCAAATGCGATACCAGGCGTCACTCGCGCCGAAGAAGGTGAAGAACGCGCGTCACCTACGCTAGGGACGAGAATCCCAGACACAAGGCATCACCACAACGACTATAACCCTGATGAACACTACGACCAATACCAAACCCCAGCTCAGCAATCTCTCTTCAGGTCGTATGGAGAACTAGATAGAGCCCGGGAGCATGATAGATACGAAGAATACCTAGCCGAGTGTGACAGTGAGAAGCTGCCCCATGCATTTGACCTTGGGTGGCGAAGGAATTTTCTACACCTCTTTGGACCAAATCCCTTTCTCTGGCCCGTCCCGATCTGCACCACCGTTGGTGATGGATGGCGCTGGGAACATAGCAGCAAATGGCAGGAGGCTAAAGCTACGATCGAACAACAGCGCCATAAAAGGTGGGAGGAAGAACGCCTCCAGCGTCAACAGTTTTGGCAGCAAGCGGCGAAAACAAGCCGGTCCCTACCAACTACAGCCCAGCATCACTCCTGGCATGCTCCTGAACCTCATCCGGGAAAGTCGTGGACTGGAAGGTACAATAGTACTGGAAATATGAGGGGATCGGCTTATATTGGAAGCAGTGTTGAGGACCGGCCATCCACTGGTGTCTCGATGAAAACGCTACGCCCCATGTCTCCTCGACCCCGGCCCGGGGAAAGGGAAGAAGATATTGATGAGGTTTCTGATCGTTACAGCACGAGTTCTGACGAGGCTACCGAGCAGCATGCTCTGGTAGGAGACGATAATGCTAAACAAGCCCTCCCTAATGGTTCTGCAAAGGGGGCGACGGAAGAATGGGTCAACTGGGACTGATTGCTCGGGATCACCCTCTGTTTGTTTGCCCTTTCTTCCTGTATTCTTACTGCTTATTTGACTTTTGCATGACTATGTCCTGTACGGTACCTTCATTCATACCGTACTCTAGACCAGGAGTTGGATTTTGTCTCTTTGGAATACTGGCGCGTTTGTATTTGAGGCTTCAGTTCTGTTAAAGATATGTTTTCAAGAGTAGTTATTTTCTCTTTTTCTAATATTTGAATCCCAATGTGCATATAGGTGTGACTGGTATTAATACGAATAAAATATAATATAAGCCCCCTCTCAGCCCTAGGCAAATACACGTCCCTTTACTTCTCTGGACTGCTGTCCGATTAAGAAAGTCCAAGTAGCGCGATGTTTCAATAACTAGTCATTCAATGCTCGTTCAATTCTCCAGCCATCAACGTTGAATTTGATCGGTCACGTGAAAATCTAGTTGACTCCCCTAGCCAAAGGCCAACATTGAATAACCAACCTGGATATGTTGATAGTTGGAAACAACAGCGACGCCGGAGCTACTGCGCTGTCGATATCCGAACCGATAGAGTGACCGGGCAAGCTGAACGATGCAGACGCCGGGGAATCCTTGCTGCTCGAATAGCATAGGTTGATCAATACGCATTGCCCTTCGCCATGTCTGCTAATAACACCACCCTTCGACGGCTTATGAAAGAGGCTCAAGAGCTCTCTCCATCATCCTCTACGCCGTCTCCTCACTTCCACGCCCATCCGGTGTCCGACTCAAACCTCTTCGACTGGCATTTTACCCTTGCAGGACCTCCTGCTCCTTCGCCTTACGCTGGTGGCATATATCATGGCCGTATTGTCCTTCCCCCACAATATCCGTTACGGCCTCCCTCGTTTCGTTTCTTAACCCCATCTGGCCGGTTTGAAGTCAACCGCGAGATATGTCTGAGTATAAGTGGTCATCATGAGCGGACCTGGCAACCAGCGTGGGGTATTCGGACCGCCTTGACTGCAATCAGAAGCTTTATGGACGGTGAGCCAAAGGGTCAAGTTGGCGGACTAGACGCAAGCAGTGAAGCTAGGAAGGACTGGGCAAAACAAAGCAGAGACTGGGTTTGCCCGAGTTGCGCTGAAGGAAAAACGAATGCGGAGGTTTTGGCTGAATGGCAAGACATATGCCGTGAGAAAGGTGTCGATGTTGAAAACGAGGGTACTCCAGGGGAACAGCAAGATGGCGCCGACACCGTTCCTGAAGGTCTCAAGCTTGGATATCGCGATGAGTTAGAAAAAGGATCCAAGCCAGGTTCTGAACAGGCCCAAACGCCTACTCAGGAGCCAATGCCTCCTCAATCCGACGATGATACCAAAGAAATACCTCGATCTGTAGCATCAGCACTCGAGAACCTTACACCAACGGCAAATACAACTACGGAAACCCCACGTAGGGCAGAAGTACCCGCAGCCTCAAGCCAGTCCGCCACAGATATTCGGCCTCAGGTACCCTTAGCACCTCGGCAGGATCGCACGCAAGTATCCGTCCGGAATACCCCCGGTCAAGATGAAGGGCCCTGGCTAGACAGGGCCATTATAGGTGTTATATGCGCTTTGGCTTTTGTCATTCTTCGAAAGGTTTTGTTTGCTCCTGCGGAAATTTGACTGTATTAAGCTTAGGCCTTTTCCCCTTGCAACTGGGATACCGCCTATGGCGGACAGCAGGTCTACGGCTGGAGTTATTCCTAACAACATATCACCTGTGATATTCTTACTGTACGGGCGTTAACAGGCGATTGGGATTCATAATAACGGAGTCCGGAGCTTGCTACATGTAACATTCTGCATTGACATAAAGATTTTATTCTTAGCTTTGAATAGCAAAATCGATAAAAATTAAGTTATACCGGGTATGAAAGTGATTAAGATGTGTTTAATTATCACAGTAAATATACCTAATATACATGACACCATCTACATTTGATTATTCTCGGATGGGCTGAGTACCATCCACCACCACTCGCCCACAACCCACCCTATATCTTCAGCATGATTCGCAGTTGGATTTTGCGTCCTTTCAATAATCCTGACGTCGGCCAGCCAGCCTAGAACTAAGAGTGTCTCCCATTCAGCTAGACAAGGCTCCAGCATACGTGTTATCCCTTTAGCTCCAATGGCCGGTCGAGCGACAAGTACACCGACAACCGCGCTTAAAACGAGCTCCCACACTATTTTCACGAACTGGGAGTGTACATCAAACCAAAGAGGAACTTTAGGCATTGATGTCAATGATTCTCTACTAATCAACAAGTTACCCAAATCGCCTTTTGGTATCGGTATCTCCGTTAATGACTGGGCGATTGGGTTGCCGTACAAATATCGGTCTTGGACTGGGTGGACCTCAACGTTAAAGCGCAGCTTATCTTTATCCATAAGCCTTGTAAGGTATCCTCCGTCGGTTAACCCATATTTGTTACGAGGAGGGTCCCTGGGTAGTAATACAATGTGACCCTTTGCAACTAGGTTAAGCAGAGCAATTATATCACCATCCGCCGCCTCATACTTCACGTTATAACACCCTTCAGAAAGAAAAGCAGGATCAAGGACTTCTGTTTTGAAAGAAGACGCTTGTTTTAGCTGGGTTAATTCAACGGGGCGTCTGCGTGTGAGGGCACCAAGGAACTGCTCTGTAAGATCGAAATTGCGTCCAGGAGCTACTCGGCCCTTGTTACCCATAGAGATAACGCGCTCAGTTATGAGGGATTGGATTGCTCTTCCCAAGAGATCCTCGCCAAATTGCCTCATTGTTTGACCAGCTTCTACTGGCTTATAAGTCTCTTCAGGAGTTACGACATTAGCACGAACCCAGGACTTTGCCACGTCAAGAAGCTCAAGCTCAGCTGCCCTTGGTTTGGGCGAGCGATCGTCAAATATGTTACTGGAGAGTAACAGGTTTCCCAGTAGTGTTCGTTTCCTTGGTATCGTAGTAGGGGGAGTGTAGTTGTAAATCTCGTCAACTTGTTGGCCGGGCTCTGTTCGAATCTCGAATAGACTGTCGAATTGTTGGCGAGATGCTGGGAGGTTCGGTAGCCTACCCATACTAGGCTCTTCCATATTCCTGCATGCCCAGTCCACAATCCATTCCCAGTCATAAGATTCTAGATTATCGAAATTGATTGGTGGCACTTCTCCCCTTTCGTAGGCATCTGCAAACTTCTCCTGAAAATCACTTTGCATTTTCGACAGCTGCAGTCTATGCCTCCCTGTTAACAATCTCCCGCGGTCATGGATGAATTTGGGGGTATAATCCGGGAATAAGGGGGCAATCAAGGCCCACTCAACCATTCTTCCTTCTAATCCTCCGGCAAGGGTGCGGATGACAACCATAGCTACCATAAGCCGCTGAGCTACCTTCGCCGGTAAAGAGTTAACACGCCTTGCCTTCTGATTCTTAATTTTATCTGCGTCACCAGCCGATTTTGGTTCCTGTAGCTGGGTAAGTTTCCGTGTGGTCTCAGTGTATGTTTCCCCTTCCCTCCATCGCTGCCTCCGATCAGAGCCAAAATGGCGCGCAAGGGCAACTTCGGGAGGTTGATATCTCCTAGCTAACTGTCTTGTTAGTCTTCGTGTGAGCTCCATCTCAGTAATAGACGTGGCGTCGCTTTCAAACTGTATTACACCTTCCAGAGGTGGACATTCTGGGAGTTCATCAATGGTATGATTTATGAAAACAAAATCATCGTTCGGCATGTCAAATACTTCTGGACATCGGTGCTCCCAGTATTTGATCCTGTCAACGTCATAAAAGAACTGGTTGGATACCGGGTCAGAAAATTTCGAGCGATCAAACTTGCAATTATCTCTTTGGGATAGGATGCTCGCTAGATTTTCCGGTCGTATCATATCCTGTTGGCGATGATGCCTAGGATATACCCTATATTTACCAGGAATATAGGCACCTGTTCCAAAAGTCCCTGTAGATGAGTGATATACCTGCAGCGGACACATGAGCATTGACTCAGGAGTTATCATGTATCTAGTTTTTGATGTTGTCGGCAATGCAGATACGGGATACCTCGTGTGTTGGGAGGAGATACCAGGGGTTGATGAGCCAAAAGAAGCCAAATACGAACGCCCTTGTGCCAATCGCTGTATACTCTCCAGACGTTCAATTGGAGGAGAGTCAAAAGGGAATGATAGTTCTCTGATATCAAACTCGAAGAGTTCGCCTTCAAAGTCGTTCATTTTCCATCGCCTTCTCGCCCTAGATGGCTGTTTGCGCGTTGTAGCTGGGGGTTGATGAAGTGTTACATTAACTTCCCCATCAATATCAGGAAGTTTAACGCCGTATCCTAAGAATCCACGATTCGATTTTCTCAACTCTGGATCGATTTCAACTTCTAGGGGTAGATAAAGCTGGGGGTCTGCATCAAGCATTTCCTTCTGCATGGCTCTTAATTTTGGATGGTTTCCTGTAATTTCTGGCAAGGACAAAATACTCTTCGTTACCATGAGGCCTTTAGAGTTTCTCCCAGTAAAAGTGTGCTTCCTGGCCTTCCCAGTTTCAATGAGAGTTCTCATTGCATTTTTGACGGTTCGTGCGTCCGGTTTTGCGCTTTGATTCATTTTCAACCACTGAGTAGTAAATGG
Source organism: Nannizzia gypsea CBS 118893 (assembly GCF_000150975.2). Taxonomy (NCBI): domain Eukaryota; kingdom Fungi; phylum Ascomycota; class Eurotiomycetes; order Onygenales; family Arthrodermataceae; genus Nannizzia; species Nannizzia gypsea. Next base: position 1,312,149 of record NW_003345195.1, read on the forward strand.
ATACCACACTTCACTTCCCATAGGATATAGGCCGCCTCCCTTTTCTAGGATATCCAGAAGGATCTTTCTTCTGAGTACGCCCACAGAACCAGATCTGATATCTCTCTTAAGAGTTCCTTTGATGTCATCAACTCTAGTGATAGGGGTATCCAACGAATTCTGGGCATCGGAAACGGTGGCGTCAATGGGCTCTAATGAAATTCCTGCAGTTTCATTCCCAGGCTGTACTATATCAGTGACAGGATTGCCATATAGATCAAATGTGGGCTCCTTTTTCATCTCAGTTTCTCCTGGGTCTTCGTCAGGGATTGTTTCTTGAGTTTCAGTCGCCAGCAAGCAAGGAGCAGTAGCCTGTCCACCTCCAGGAGAGGTAACGATCGATTCCTGCTCTAATAACACAGGTACAGGGGCAGAATTTGATAGTTCCGCCATCTGTGTTCTGCTTGACCCCGTATCGTCGACCAACGAGCTTGCCTCTGGAGTAAGTGCGATTGGAGCTTCCACTTCAGTATCATGCTTCCTTTTTTTCGGTGGCCTGCCCCTCCGACGGCGAGGAGCTGTTTCTGTGACTATGGGTTCTGGCCCACCTGTGTCCGATGCTTTCCTTTTTCCGGTTACCTGGCGGTTCTTCAGATTCCATTCCGCATCCGATTCATCATTGACGGACAGCTGTGGTGTACCCTCCGGCTCATCCTCATTAAGACCAGAATATACTTGCCGCTGGGTAACAGCTCTGACTGGACGGCAAGGACGCGTTTCCATGGACAGGTTCCCGGATGCCGCCTGCAGGCTTGCAGAAACTATCGAAGTGGTCTCTTCATCCGGAAGTTCGGGTGATGCCTGAGGCACAAACCAATCAAATTCCTTTAATCTCGGTGATTTGAAGACTGCAATACGACTTTTACCTGGGCGCCCTCTTTTCTTACCAATAGGTCGACGTTTTCCAAACGGGGTTATGTATACCCCGGTCGAAGGGCGATCCATAAGTAGAAGGCTGTACTCTGTCCACCCTTCATCCAGGCCTTGTGCTTCAAGCAGCTCCTTTCCAGTCAATCCTTCGTATGGGTCTATAACCACTTTCTGTTTTTTCGTTGCCCGTTGGCCTATCACTTCTATGCTCTCTCGAGAACCAGGAGTTGATTGGGAGGTGTCATCACACTGAACCCCGTTAGGATAGCTGGATCGAAGCAGTTCATTGTTATCTGATTCAAGTACTCCAGCATCTCGGGCACGTTCGAGAGCTGATCGTGAAAGGCCCCCTTTTCTGAAGAAGTCAACAGCTACAAGTCCCAGTTAGTTAATTATCAAATAACCGAAATAAATTATAACCTACAATATGTGCCATCCAAGAGAGCGACTGCGATAGGATCATTGAACGTTAGGTGCCACTTCGATGGTTTAGAGGCCTCTAAGCATTCACGAAGGGTTGCGTTCCCCTTCCTCAGTAGGGGTTGTGAGATGTCGACTGGAAAGCCATATTTGTCCAAGTTGGCCTTTGCGTTGGCTGGGGGTGCATTTAATACTCGTTTCCCTGATCTAGGTCCTCCAGTGACAGCATCCCAAGACGCATGACCGTGGCTCACAAGGGAGGAAAAGTTATTGAATGAATAATGTATATAATAATATACAGTTTTGTTGAGTGCAGTGTCGCGGAGAATGGCTAGATGCCGAAGGTGAAGAGGCTGGGAACTCTGCCATGAGCTGGTCAATCGAGAAAGAACAGTCTCCAGTGGCTTTCTAAAAAAGGACCCCATTGTCAGTTTATTGATATCCTATAAAAAGACCTATTAGTTTCCAAAGCAAGGGTAATTTAAGGAGTCGGATAATCTAACGTTATTGGAAATTCCTCTGGTGCCGGCCTGGTGAATGATATCGAAAACCAGATTAGTTATTGACCTATCTGGTGTCCATTGAGGAATAACCCGGCCGATATCAACGACGTAGTTGGTAGAATCACCCTCCAGGCTAGGGTCTACTACTATTTCTTGACCTTGCTCCTCGTCCAAGTCTGCGTCCAACTGCTCCAAGGATGACATCAGTCCCTTACTATCTTCATGGAACAGTCTGATATCCTTTTCTGTAGGCTCACGTATCAACATTACCGAGGGATGTAGTGACTTCATTGCGTTCGAATACTGGGATACTGCGCGAACCCGGCGAACACAGCCAATAGCTTCAAATTTTCGAATTGCTCTTCTCAGTATCTTCCCGTGCCAGCGATCTTGCATTCCAAGCTTCTCTTTAAGGTCATTACGAGTGATAACTTTATACTCCCTCAGCATCTCGAAGAGTTTCTCTCGCAAAACTGTGAAGTCTATTATCTTGTTCATGGTTGATGTTGGGCCAGTTTCCACGGTTGACGAAGGTTCATAAGAGAGTTCCCCTGGTCCCAGGCCAGCGAATTTATTCAGAGTACACAAGCTTGTTCTCGCAGCTTGGTATTGTATGGCTCGTTTTTCAATATATCCTTTCTCTTGCAGTAAGTCAGTCCTTTTGGGAACTGAGCGCTTGTCTTGCCCACTAAGCCGTACCAGGTCAGACTGAATGATACCCTTTTCTTTTCGGGATGCAATAATTGATAGAAGAGCAAACTCCAACGGCAAGACCCTAGAGGAATCCGGCTCATGACCCGTGATTGAGAGCCACGTTCGCTCCAGCGACACAAATACAAGGAAAGCATCTTCCTGACGACTGGAGGCCGGCCTTAGCGCCGGGTCAATAGCTATCGCTCCGGAACCCTCATCCTGTGAGTGAGGCACCACATCATCCAGGGTAAGAGAGTTACCCTTTCTATCTTTGCCAACTGATACTTCAGGGTGCTCAGTAAGCCACGTCCAGACCCTGGATTTGAACCGTCTGTCAAGATTGGGTATACGACGTGTTACAGTTCCATTAAGAGTATTCTTCTGGCGCCGCAGCACGTAGAATTCATCAATAAACGCAAGGACTTGTACTGGAGGCACGCCTATCAAATTGGTTAGCTCCTCCTATGTGTTTGATGATAGCCAATAGATTAACTAGTCAATATGTAGCTTGCCGCGCACCGCGTCTCACCTTGATCACCGCGTAAAGATATCTCCTCCAGCAAGTATTCGATCAAATCCTTTAAACTTGCAGCCATGGCCCGCTTTATGCCTTTGCATGGCTGCGTAGTTCGTGTTGCGGCTCTGTAAGTCTTTGATAGCTCGAGGATTAAATAATTTCAGTCCTTTTTTTTTCGTGGCAAGCGCGAGTTTCGAACTTCGGGCCACGTATCACATGACATTTGATTAGTCATTATGCTTATGTCAAAAGTGACTAAACCGAGCCTCTAAAATTTGTCAGCCCTATGACGTCACCCGAAGCAACCAACGCTTTACTTTTTTTGCCTTTCAAGAAACGTCAAGAAAGAATCCGTGTTTGCCGAAGGTTTTCTTGCGCGGCCAGGCTGGATCAACTGGAAGATATAAAGATGTTCGCCACTCATCCATCCTTCTCTGGCAGAGCCATGGAAATCTCTTGCTTACGTCGAGCAATATTCAAACTGCGTTCAAGTGTTTCTGGTGTTGGATACTTGAACTCATCTGCCATTATTCCTCATCTACTATCACATCCGATCCTCAATTAACACACAGACAGCATATTCTCAACTGAATGATGGATAAGCCCGAGGTTCCAGACGCTCCCGCGGTTCCTGGACCGCCAGAGCTTCCATATTCACTCAGGTCCCGGAAAAGGTCTATTGCTATATTTTGGACACTGTTTGTAATCGATACTCTTGTCCAGCCCTTGGTGCTTTACTTTACCTTATGGTACTGCACCAATCTATCACATAACTTGGGTTAGTGTATTTGGTACACCTGTGTAGGCAATTGAAACAGGCACTAATGCTTATTCTATTATTCTAGTGTTTACCATAAGTACCGCTGCGCTTGGAGGAGTCGCCGTTGTGGAATATTTTTATCGGTTCTATAACCTGTACAGAAAAGGGTCGAAAGTGAGGCCGTTGAATGCTAGGAGATCATGGGTACGCTCATCCGCTTTGGCACAATCATGTACTTGACTAATAAGCTAGGAAGCTTGATTTCTTTCAGGTGAACTTCACAATAGTATGGCTCATCCTTGCAGTGGAGCTAATCATGTATGTGCATACCTGGGAAACTCGTTTGGAGTGTTTTTGTTAACCTGAATATGATTGTTAGAGGAACGGTCCAAGAAGAACCATACAGTAAGTAGCCATCTTTAACATGTTCTGATCCACCGGTCCTGACGTTTGCTCTACTAGTTCGCCTCCTAGCAATGCCACTGCCCACCGTGATGTTCTATTTCGGACTCGTTCATTTAACCCTCGATCTCCTTCGTGCCTTAGGCTATCAGGCCCCCTTCCGCATATCATCAACACCTAAGGGATATGTCATGCCCACAGCCTTATATGTATTGATTGAAGATGTTGTTGCTGTGGATGGTGGGGGTGGACAGGTATATAGAAGGGCACTTCGGGACCGATATCTCTCCAGCCCTTACTTCAGACAGATGCTTTTTGAAATGAACTGTTTTTGGGGTGGCGGCTCAGTCATTTTCGCAGCTGTTATAACTGCTCTGGTGTTCACAACTCCAAGAGATGTGGCATATACGGTATGTTTTATATACCTAATACACATGTTTGTTTTCCTGTACTAATCTATTCATTAGCTTGGATGGTCTTTACCATTCGTGTGGGCTGGCGCTTGGGTCCTTATTACCATTCCCTGGGTACAAGCTGATCTCCGCAAGGAGAAAGTTGCGTGGGGGAAATATTCCCTTCATGGAATTCCTTACACCGATGATATCACTTGCTCTACACCCCAGACTCGGTTTATCTCCGCTTCCGGCAGGCTGATGTCCTCGTTACCATTCCACAAGCCGGCAAACCCTGATAGAGCGGATAATCACAACGCTGCCTCGGTTATCTCTGAGGCTGTATGATTATTCCCTAGTTCTGGTATAGGAGTTTAGGGCATGGAATCAGGCTTTTTGAACGAGGTCCACCACTTGCCTTGGATTTTACATAGCATCACTTTTTCCGGCTTGTATTATTACAATATAGCGTTGATCTTTTTTGCTTACTACTTCATCCTATAACATACTGTTCATAGACTTGAATACCCATTTCAAATTTTGGCTTTTCTCTATCTTAACCGCTTGCATTGCTTCCTCTATGTACGCACTTTTTCAATATAACAAGCAGAGAAAAGGAAACCCACAACAATAATAACTGTTGGTGAGAACCAAAACAAAAAAAAGAGCACCCAATGTTCTACCCTCAAAAAACTGAATGCAAATCACAGAACCAAATGTCCATCCATCTATCCTCCATTCCCCTGACGAGAGACAGAATTTGCAAATAACAGACAGAGAAACCACCCGAACAAAAGAACGATGCTAATCAAGGCGAAACGACATCTAAACGAAAGAACTATTTGAACAGCAAAGGCAACACCGGCGCCAATCCCAGGTGGTAGGGTATATCTTGACCTCAAGATAAAAACAAGAACTGAGACAATTATGCACCAATCTTCCACCGCTCACCGGACGGAGCGTAAAATGCAGTTTTGGAACATACAAATATAAAACAAAACAAAACAAAACAAAACAGTAATATGCAGGTGGTGAAGAAAGCCCTTGGGCTTTCATTTAATACTGAAAAAGGGTAGGAGCGGAAGAGTATGCTGGTGTAAGGAAAACTGAAGCGAGCGGAATGATATAGAAAAAGGGCTCTAGGCTGGTAGTAGTTGCGTAATTACGGCGCACCATGAAAAATATACCGACACGCGTTTGTAATGGGAGGATATAAGTATGTTGGATTCAGTCCAGTGATCCAAGGAATTTCCGCCCGAGAAAAGAAAGGGGTTTTCGCCGTTGTCTACAAATGTGATTAGAAAATGAATAAAAGGCAACGTCTTTTTGGCGATTGTGCAAGAACTAATACTCACCTTTCTGAAATATCATCAGTAGTAGCATTCTCACTATTGAGGGATGCCCGACTTGTTGTAAAGCGGCGTCGAGAAGGACCGGGCTTATTGTTTGACTCCTGCCAACTAGTTAGCTTCATGCATGCTAATAGTGAGAATTACGAATATATTTGACTGACATCTTCTTCATCCTCTATTGAAGCAGAACCCATGGGGCCAAGATCGGAATGTGCCGTTTTGCTTCTTGGTGGAATACCAACAGAGCCTATGGATGATGCACCATCGGTTTGGAAAGCATGCGAATTCGAAGATAAAGCAGGGGAGGCAGATCTTTCGGTTGAAGTACGGCTGGCGATACTATTTGAGCCATCGGAGTGGGGCGCACTCAGAATCGACTGGCCGTCTAACAATTGAGAAGAGGTAGCTAGCTCTCGCAAACGCTTTTGTTGCTGCTTGCTTGGTCGATGGTGGGAGAATTTGTTGCCTAATATTGCCGGTGCATGCGAAATCAAAGCCTTTATAGCATCCTTCTTTAGCCGCAGAGCAAGGTCCAGGTTAGACCATGACTTGTTTCGGTATTCGAGAACGGGTAATCTGAAAACAAAGTCATGGATGTCTTCGATGTTCCTCTCTCCTTTGCCCTTGTAGCTTAAACAAAGTACAACATCATTGATCTTTACATGAGTAAGAATCATGAAATTTGAGGCGCGAGATATCATCCGAGAAAGATCATCTGCTCCATATGCCTTCTCTAGATTTACTTTGGTATGCTGTCGTTTAAGGGTAGGCCTTTTTGGCTTCTCTTCAGCTTTAGATCCAGCCTGGCTTCTGAGAGACCAATCTGAAGCTTGTCGTTTCAGCACAGTAAGGCTATCCGCTGATGCTTTCTTTGCCAAAGTGCGCCGAGTAGGTACATGTGACGTAGAAAAACTTCTTTCATCGTCATCTTTATGCCTTTGAGGGGCTGGAGGGTCCTTGATTATTGGAGTCATCAGCATAGACATTTTGATCCTTCCAGGGGAATAGGAACGGCGTTTGTCAGGCAAGGCTAGAGTAGGCGTTAGCCGCTGCTCAACAGTCCCTAGACGAGAAGTCGGCCGTTCGTCTGTGGATGTACTGGCGGTGCTCATCGCCGGAGTATTAACACCACTGGTTGTGTCAATATCTGAATCGTCGCTGGGCGGGTCTATCTGTTTGATTATGAATGGTGAAAATCCCCCATTCTCAAAGGCATTGGGTCCGGCAGCTGGAAAAGCGTATTCAAACAGCTTCTGGCCTAGTTCTCTTTCCAGTTGCACCTTGAGAGGGAAGAGAGTAACTTCAAAGTCATTGAGCACTGGAATTCCAGCAATAGCCTCCAGCATGTACCATTTGACTTGAAGCATTTTACCCTCGTCTTTGGGTTGGGTTCCTCGATGGTCGTCTTTGTATGGAAGAATCACTTGAGGATACAGTGCCTCTGGTAGTAAGTTAAGCCCATATATGTTCCCAACTTCTATTGTGTTATAGTTTGACCCGTCAATATTATCCGTCCTACCATATGCCGCGTCTCTCAGCTGAAATTCCGCTATTGGCTCTTTACCATCCGTCATGAGATGCCAAACGATTTCCGTTGCAGCAAGTGTCCAGTGTAAGAGTCCGCTCGATGCGGATTTTGCACGGTCATCACTCTTTCTTTGAGACGTTGTAATAGCTTTCATCATAAAGAACAGCTCATCCTCACATGTTATCAAGTCTTTCTCCAGGGTTATTCGGTCTGCTAACCCTTGTTTGTCAAGGTATTTGCCACGAATTTGGAACAGGCTTTTGATTTCTTCAAGATAGCGAATTCGATCCTGGAGACGATTGACGATTTCCGGTGCACCCCGTAAATCGCTGAAGTCCGATGCTAACATGATCTTCTCTAGTTTCTCAGCTCGAACTTGCTCCCGAGGCTCACTATACATGAGAAGGTCAAGAGCAATGATATATAAGGAGTAATACTGCGATGAATCACAAATTGCCCGCACTTGTGGAAAGTCAACACTAATTTGATCGATTCGATGTTCAGTAGGGTAGGCGGCATGTCTGTCTTCTTCTGCTTCTTCACCAGCAACCTTTTCGTTGAATTTCAGTCGCAAGGTATTGAACTTGTCATAGCGTAAACTTGCGGAAGTTTTCTGAATGATCCTTGAAAATCCAGAAAGATCAATATCAAAGTCGAACATGGCTTCCACGGATACCCAAGGCGGCCACGAGGTGCCCGGGGCGTTTCCGTATCCATTTCCACAGTATAGATGAATATGACTAGAGAAACTCTTTTGGTCTGCAACGAAAAACTGCGCACTGTCCATGCTAAGCGTGAACTGTCGTTGTACCAGTCCACTAACATCATCAGATACTCGGTGCTTATCCATAATGGACACGACCTTTAGTTGCATCCCTTTAGCAGTCACCACAGCTACAGATTTCTTATTCTTCTCGCTCTGTAGCTGAATTTGGGGAGCAATGAGTCTCAGATGATAGCTGTTCTGCGGTGTAAATTCAGGAGAGATGTTGCTACTTGAGTTTGAGCTTAGCGTGGGGTGCTTGCTCTCTCCGGGCGTTGGCGGTTCTGCATCCACAAATCGACTTGCATCATTAAGGAGTTGTTCGATACGCTCTTCGGTCGACATATCGTCGTCTCTTTCAATTTCAATATGAGGGCGAGGGTCAACACTCCATGGTGTTTGTTGTTTTTTGCCCATATGTCGACGTTTTGCCTTGACTTGCTCATCGACAATATCAAGAATGAACTTCACTGCTCGCCGTGACATGTAGTACACAAACCCACGTCTCTGGTTGACTTGATGTATATATCGTAGAATTATGTTTCTCAGGGAGTTGTTCCATTTCAATTGGATGTTATGGATGACGAAGCGGTTATCGAAATCGCTCGCGAACTCGTCCTCAGTGGAAGATATTAAAAGATCACCACTTTCGCTACTGCGATGTGAATGAGACCCATTGGTAGTACCATTTTGGACAAAATGCTTTTCGAGTCGTTGCAGTTCATCTTGTAGGAACTTTCGTCGCTGTTCGAGGGAAAGGCCGTGTCTAACCAGCGTTTCATATTGTCTTCGAGACTCTTCGTCAGCTATACCATCGCGGATAGAACGTAGTTCGAATTCACCAACAACACGATGATGTGACGAAGATTGGGCCTCCAAGACATTAAGACGTTCCTTAAGCAGCTCAATCTGTACCCGTCGGGGGTCATGGTCTTGTGACATGACACAGATATGAGTAGGCTCGTCTCCGAAGGGGCTATAGCCTGGTTCATCCGGCCCTACTTTGATATGGTCTGTTTGACGGAAGAACGAAAACCGAGGCGAGAACGCCAGTGGGAGTATTTGCGTTCTCGGGTTCCTTTCCACGGGAAGGGCCCAATCCAATTCGACGAAGTCATCCATATCAATCCAGTTCAAATCTTCGTCTGGAATGGTAAAGTTCGAGATATCTGCAGGTTGGGACATATCCGGGTATGTTGGGCTGGTACCATCTTTCTCGTGCTCTGCTAGAACAGAGTTACCAATCGATGATACAGCGCGACAATCGGCTGATATGAAATCTAACTGTGCTCTATTGATTTTCATAGAACTTGCTTTCGTTGGCTCCAGTCGCCCTTTGACCACAGTAGTATATTCCCGCCGCTGGTGAAGATCAAGCATGAAGCTATCCAGCCGCACTTTCAGTCCAGTTGCATATACAACGTCCTCCTTATAATCCTCTGGATCCTTATGCTTGTAGATATGGGAGACAAAGAGCGGAGAGAGGAAAAGTTTGTACTTAATGGTGCCCAGATGACGGCTAAACTTTTTACTTGTCTTCGTTAACCCAGGGAAAAGGGGCCCTTGACGGACCGGAAGTGACATAACTCCAGAAAAGAGAGACCACCAGCTGAAGAAATGGGTAAAGAACTTAGGGGTGAGATGTACGGTATTGTACGAAGCCGATGGCTCTCGGTTGGTGAGGGTCCATTCTCGAGCAACAGGTGCAACAACAGCTAACGAAAGATGTATGTGGTTGCTTCTAAATCCGCGGAATGCATCATAATCCTGTTACAAAGTTAGTGCCATCACAGTATCATTCCTTGGGGTTAAGTGAGGTCTCACCTTTAATTCGTGGGGATTCAAATACATAGGATTGCGGAGAACAACCTCATAATGAGGTTTGAAGTCGAAACATCTATCAGCGCCATTCGTATTTCGTTCAAATACCAAGCCTGCAAGCCAGCGGACGTTTCCTGAAAGTTTCATTATCACCTTCTTGAATAATGCCTCGTTTTTTCCGAATCTGGCAGTGCCGCTATTGAACGATGGTGATTCATATGAATACCTTGCTTGACGACTATAATCAGGTATAGCAAGGACATATTCGCCGCTGGTAACTGCAAAGAATTCCTGGGGGTCGTCATTGGTACGGATTCCCCATTGAACATCTTTACGCCAACACATGACGAAACCTGCACCAAAGCCGGTAACAATGTATGGATCACGGGAGCCTGCATATACCAACGGTTAGTGTTTATTATAATATAGAGCAACCATTAAATAACTGAATTTTGGCTTACCTTTTAATCGGAAATGAACATCACCGTCTCCTTTCCAAACCCAGAGTAGCCTTGAATGGAAGCTTAGTCGTATCTTGTCCCAGAACCCAACTCGCTCAGAGGGGTCTATCTCAGGCTTTGTAAAGTTCTCAATGATCTTCATGACATCCTGGATAACTGGTTGATATGACATTCCCCAAGATATCGTGGTAGGCTGATTAGTGTTGATTTCAATTGTTGGGTTAGAATAGGTCTTCACGGGAGCAACTGTTCTGCGAACATCAAGTGAAAACCCATCTTGCATTATGCCATCAGAAGCAACGGATGGAGGAACAATATTAACGATGACCTGACGAGAAGATTCGGGCCCGCGAAATTCTTCGGCTATGACAAAGTCGGTCTTCAGGGACCACGCTGGGACACGCGCAGATTGTCCCGGTCCCAAGGGAGGTATATGGATTAAATCAAGAGGATAGTCTCTCAGGTTGAAGCGGGCTTCTCCCATATCCAGCCGGATGCTCATCGGTATCAAAAGCGCATATTTCATATCCAAGGGCATACCTTTCCCAATCCTATGCAGGTATTGAGGGTATTCATGGAGTGGGAATGATGGTGCATCTAGAGTGAATCCAAAGTCCGTTATCCTAATGGCAAGTAAACCTGGTCGACTTGGAATTGGAATCACCCCCGGAAGTTCAGGTATTCCGTCAGGAGTTTTATCAGCTCCGACAAACAGTGACCGGAGTTCTCTAACCGCTGCATTCTGAAACCGGATTGAATTGTCGATTTTTTTCTTCCAAGAGCGCGCATTATGGGCCTGAAGCTGGTTCCAAGCCTCGTCTGCCGATAGAATACTGCAGTCAGAGAAAGTCGGTAACTGGCTCGTATCGTACCGGCCTTTTGAGTAAGCGTTTCTACCCCTTGACCTAGACCGTTTTCTTGGTCGACTGTCCGCACTGACACTCCTTGGATATTCACCACTTCTACGGGAGCCTGTATAAGGCCGTTCCGTAAAGGACCTGGCATTTTGGCTCCTGAGACGAAGGGTGGCGTAGCGATCATCTTGACTTTCTCTCACTTTCTTCAACTTCATGTGATATGCTTCCTCGCGAGCAAGACGTTGTTTCTGCTCTTGAAGGCCGAGACGATAGATACACCCGAGCTTCCACTCGAATGGATCGTCTTCTATCTCAAAGACCATCGATTTGCTTCGTAGGGATATTTTGGGTACACGTTTTGGTCCACTTGGAGGCTTGGTCATATTAGCGGAGCTTGACTTGGTCTTCATACGGTGATTGAGCAGTTCCAATGCTTTGAACGTGTTGACAAAATTATCAAACACACGGTACATGATCATATGTGGAGGAACAGCTACACGGATGAAATCTGCGGAGATGTCATATGATTTCGTGGTGCCCAGCGTTTCTGCCTGCTTGGTCCTGCTTTCTCGAAGTCCAACACGAATGCCTCCAACGCTTATAATTCTGGTCCACGTTCTTCTGGCCTTGGGGGGTTCCACATGGAGTCGAATTAGATGTGATCGGATGAAAGGTGGCGACCAACGGTGTCGGCCAGCAACAAGTCCATACACCTGAAGCAGTATCTTCGGATCTGATGGCATTACGCCCTGGACCTGGATCGACGGAACTTTGATATCAAAGGTAGTGAGTTCAGTTTTCAATGCCTTTCCGGGGGCTCTCAACGAGGACGATCTACGTTTTGGTCCGTGCAAGTCCACCTTAGAAGAAGATTTGAAAAATGCATCGTTAATGGTAGTCGCTGCAATTCCTATTGCGTAACATCGGTAGAGCGAATGTTTAACAATAATCTCGTGAACAATGGAATTAATATGGAAGATAGGGCCTTGAAGATCGCTCGATGTGGTAAGGGCAATTTCGAATTTAGGCACAGAGAGAAAAGCATCCGGTTCCATGTAGTCAACAGACTCCATGATGAAACTCTCCAATTGACTGACACTGAGCGTTATCCTTCTGCCGTCTGACGGACGGGAATATGACTTTCCAGAGGGCGAGGTAGGAGTAAACCTGAATGGGTCGTCCGAGATAGCCGAGTGACTAGGAGTTCGGCGCCGTAGAGATCGTGGGTTCGGCTTTGGCTTTTGGAGCTGATACTCTACTGACCATTCACCCAGATGAAAGACGATTCCTCTGGTAGCAGGGCCAACTGTAGAATCTGAACCTGCAACCTCAATGCTAAAAGCAGAAGATTCAAATTGGAAACGAATAAGCCAAGGGGGCAGGCGCCTTAGCAGGCTAGATGATGGCGCATCGTGAGAGGAATTACGTTTTGAAGGAATAAGTCTCTTCAGATGCTCAACGGCTTGGTGTAGGCCACGAGTTACCTCCCCGCTAAGTATATGAACCGAAAACGTATTCATAGAACCTGAAATGGCAACTGCAATCTCAGTTGTTACATTTATATAACACTTTAGGTCCATGGTATCTGTGGCTAGAAGACGGTGCCTGACCCCCAACGCGGTTTGGTAATAAATCAAATGAGAGGAAATGCGGTATGTGGCGATCAGGGAATATTGAGCACCCTCCGCAGCTGAATGAGAAGACTCGATGTCCAGTGAAATAGAGGATATGGAAGAAACAAGCAAGTTATAGTCAGATGGGTTTGATGAGTCTGAGGTCGGGAGCGCAAAGCGAAGAACAGGTTCGTGGACTGAGAGTTTGATCACAGCCTTTGGTAGAAAACGAGACATAAGAAAGTGATTTTTTTGAGAACCGGAGCTTGAAGAGGGTCCTCTTGCCTGTATCAGGGCTAGGACGTTTGATAGATGTCGTGGTTCCAAGTCCATAGAGGGAGATGTAACAACGAAATTGGCAAAGATGACATTCGAATTCCGCTCAGCGGCATCTCGATGGCTACCAGCCAATGTCATGGTTTTGGAAGGGAGAGTTGTTTTGATAGTCGTTGTAGCCATAGGAATATATATCATCTTGTCGTGTTCGTCTATATTCTCACCTAGAGAGATAGACGAAGATATAGCGGCTATCAAAGCCTGATGGGCAACATCATCACGCTGAAAGTACATCCTGTGGGATGGGTGGGCTGGGTCCATTCTATGAAAGTCAATACCCACTTCGTGAGTATAAAAATTAAGGTAGAGGGGCTTTTGCATGGGCTCTGGGTTTTTCACGGTGCTTGAAATACGGAAGAAACTTAGGGCGAGTTGGAAGTCCTGGATTCCCCGTATCAAAGAAGTAAGGAAGGCCTTCGATTCGGTAAGGTGATGGGTCACTACCTCCTCTTGCTGGGTATCCGGCTGTTCAGTATCTGATTCTTCCATAATATTTCCCAACGCAGTTTCGTCATCTGTGTCTTCGCAAGAGGTCCCAGCGTCTGGGGTTGTGTCATCTGGCAACGAGAGCCCCTTGATTCGTAGCAATATCGAGCGAACATCGTCATACGGGATATGAAGTCTCCCCACTTTGACTGAAATAGAGACCTCCCGTAACCCTTCCACGCCGTGAAGCAGGCCGTGGACATTTATTCCGATGTTATCAAAAATCTCCTTGTGCTCGCAGCCATCTACGGCCAGAAGTATATTGCGGGCGTTGAATATCCACTCAGGGAACCGTTTCTCACCCGGAGCGTCTTCACTCTGACGAAACTGTTTCCCACCTTGCATAACCTTACGCCTAGCATCAAGGGACATGGTAAGAGCACCGATATGAAGCTCTCCTGCATCTCGTATGCGAAGTGTAGTTTCCGTGGCCGATATATCAATCAAAGCCAGCCACTTGATCTGCCTGAGCAAACGCTTCAGTCTCTCCTTAACTCCCTTCAGCGTCTTCCACGTCTTCTCCCACGACATTGACTTCTTAGCCTTTCCATCACCGTTGCCATTGGTGTCACCGTTACCCACGGCATCTCTTTCTGATACCAGCCCAGCTCCATCCTTTGTCGAACCCTCCGGCGTATGCGCAGCAGCAGCCGCAGCAGCTCTCCGACGCGAGCTCGCAAGGGCCTTCAGATCAAGAGCAACGGTAGCCCGTTTAATCCGCAGACTAACGTATGTAGGCTGGACGAGTGACGGTCTATGCACTGAAATCCCAATCCCTCCGAACTTGATATATACCCCCTCCCGCGGCGAATATGCGATGTGCCGTAGTGAAAAGTAGCCGATCCGCTGGATGGAAACACCGGTAGCGATGCGGATGATCGCGAAGAGGACGAAGGACGAGATATAGACGAGAACGAGGGCGACAAACACCGTAGTAGGGCTCAAAAAGGCCATGCCAAATGGCAGCGGTCCCAGGGCTCGAAACATTGGTCAATCCATGCGGCAGGAAAGACGACGCTACATGGCACCGAGCTACCACACCGAGCTCCAGAGACCGAATACCTCTCCAGCAGCAGGCTGGGTATGCTCATGCTCAGCGCAGTCCAAGCAGTAGCACTCCGTATATAACTAAGGCAAGCAAACGAGAAAAAGGGCGTCCTCCCTGGTGTTGGCAGCTAGTCCGGTCGAAGTGGCCACTAGTAGGATTCGCGGTTTGGGGCTCAATAAAAAGGGAAAAGTGGCAAGGATGCGCAATATGCCTGGACCCTGCACGTCCGGAGCGTGCGCCGTTCACCTCTGACACGAAAGAGAGCGTAGAGACAGGTTATGAAACTGAGGGTAAACCGTGAGAGAGAGAGAGAAAAAAAAAGGAGCAGTTGAATAATTTAGTTGTGATGATGTATCTTTTTTTTTTGGTGGTGGTGCTGTCGATCTGGTGACCCGCCAAGTCACGGCACCGTTAGCAGCGTCGCTGTCGGAGATATTTTCACCTAAACTACGATTTCTATTTGGCGGACCAGAAGGATAGTTAGAGCGGCCGTTTGGGCGTCGAGGGGGCTTATGGAGATACTTTTATAGCCACGGAGGCGCCAGGATGCAGGGCCCGTGGATGTGGATAGAGATCTGGGGTGTGGAGGTTGATATTCCGTCCTAGCTAGGACTAACCAGCAACATCCTGGAAGCAGTAGAAGCAGGAGAATAAAAGTAGAAGCAGAAGACGTCGAAGGATGAAGAAGTAAAAAAGATGTTGTACATGTCTAAATGGCAGGAAGCTGCCCCAAAAACTCCATATATATGCTTGCCAGTGATGGCATAAATATCAAATCATTAAACCAAAATCCGCCGCGCCGTTTGAAGGTAAGAAAACGTCGAAGGCCGCATAACTCCGCGCAATAACACTCAAGTGTCCGTCCCAAGATCAAGCATTGTTTTCATCCTCAGCTCTCTCCGCTTTCTGCTCACGGCTTTTACCGCATTCGAGTGTTCGGCACTGGCGCGCAAACACTGGCTCAAGCTCAGGCTCGTCCGTAGGGAGGCTGCGAGCTTTAATCGTGGTCGTCTTTCCGACTTCTCCCTGAATATTACCCAGGCCAATCTGTCCGGGTTTCGGGGACGGCCATGGGTCAGGGAAGGGCGGGAATGTTTGTGTGTAAGGCACCTGTACTCCGTCGACCCAAACCATTGTGACCGGCGAGACCTGGATAGGCACTGTTGGCACTGGATCTGCTGGCGCATCGACTATGGCTCGTTTCTCGATAACAGCGCTTGGCTCTGGGGCGGAATAATCGTGCTCGTTGTTAGAGCGCACTCCCTTGCCCCGTGTGGGTAAAGCTTCAGGTTGGGCGTGGTCAGCCGCAAAGACAGCTGTAGATAGAAGAGAGCATGCTGCCAGTATGTAGACCGGGCTATTTGAGAGCCGCATGTTGCTCGAAATACACGATTATTCCACCCGGCAGGCCGATGCGAATTGATAAATATTCAGGAGGTGACAGGAGGTTGTTCGTGTGGCGAGTGCGTGAGAATGTGCGCTCAGTAAAGTCGTGCGAGCTCGAATGAAAGACGATGGCGCAATAAACGATGGAATATGAGTAATTGACGTTCGATTAGTGAGCTGTCTCAATATTCATGGCTGCCGTTCGGTTTGCTGCGTTTGATGCTTTCGATGTTTGGTAGAAAGTTCGCTCCTTTTTTGTTTTCGCTGGTGTTGACAACACGTAAGACGGTCACGTGGAAGACATGCTAATATAAAACTGTTTCACCAAGAAGAGAAAAGCCAGGAGAAAGTGAAGCGGAGGGAAGGAGGTGAAAAGATGAGGATGAGCGGCTGGTTGGCAGACGGATGAAAGAGACGGTGCTGTTGCTGGTGGTCGTAGCTGGACGCCCGGATGATGGTGGTGATTGTAGTTTCGTTAAGGGGGAAATGACGGCCCTGAGTGTAGTATGTGGGTGTAGTATGGGATGGGACTCGAGAAGACCAGCAGGCTGGTAGCAACCAGGCAGCCAAATCATTCATCCAGGATCTTATCCCAGTCTGGAGTAACAACGAACTTGCCAGTGACCTGAGACATGGCCCAGAGCTTCTTGTCGCGGGTTGAGGCGCCCCCATCAGCGCTCCCGGCCATGTTGTCAGACAGTATCACAGCATCCTGTATGAAACCGACGGTGCTACCCTTGGTGAGCTCAAAGTTGACTCCGCCCCAGTCGATGGTTGCTTTGCCGGACCGGTGTATGTTCAGCTTCCCTACTCGTCCCCGCGGTAAAGTGCTGTTTGTTGCTGTGACGAGGGGAGGTGCTGTGCTGGCCGTGGAAGCCGGGTTGGCAGCGCCTTCTTCCTCTTTAATAGCCACAGACCCTTGAGCTGCCGGTGCCGGTGCTGCGGCAGATTCGGCGACAGCTTCTTCGCCTTGCCCAGCTGCACTCTCCTTCTCACGTGTTGGTGGCACCAGGTTGGGAGTCATCGGTGGGAACTGGAGTAGGAAGAGCTGGCCCTGGCGTTCATCCGTGGTTGGCTTTGCATCCGTCTCAGCGTCTGCCTCGTCCTTCTTCTCAACTTCGGCTGTAACTGAGGTGTCAGGCGCATTTCCTGCTGTTGTAGGGAGGGTTCCAAGGGTAGACCTCAAGTAGTCAATGTCCTCTTCGTAACGGTCATATTCTTGTCGTTCTTCTTCTGTCTGTAGCTTCTTCCTTGGATCCTTGGCCTTCTTTGGTTTAATTCGTGGCTTTGGGACAACTTCTTCAGACGCAGCAGGCGGAATGCTATCGTCAATAATGGCATCGTCATCAGTGGGTTCTGCTTTGATCTGGGGCCCATCTTTTGTAGGATCAGACTCCTTTATATCTCTCATAACCACTTCATCATCACCTCCTTCAGCATCAGAATCATCAGACTGGTCATCCTCGACAAACAGGCTATCGTCTGCAGCCCCAGCCTTCTCCTTTGCCTTCTTCCTGAGCTCAGCAGACTTGCTTACGCTTGTGCTTGCTTCAGTAGGAAGGCCAATGGACCGTTCAACGTGTTCATGTCTCTCAACTCGCACAGGCCGAAGTCCACGGTTTCCACCCGTAGGTGTAGATTTTCCCATCGCGGTCTTGCCCTTTCCAATCCCCCCAGACCCGAGTGCTTCCACTTCCGAGTCACTCTCGAGGTTGATATGGTCGATGCTAAACCGTAGTCCGTAGTCGCTTCCTTCATCAGAAGAGATATCTCCACCAATCTGCTCCCCATCTGCGCCGCCCTCATTCTTCACTCCATAAAAGCCAGATATTTTGCCTGAACGGCCGCCTTTGCCCTTCCAAGCACCTCCATGTCGTCCATGTCCGGCTCCTTCTCCCAGAGGGCCAGATGCACCACTCGCTCCGCCCCTGCCACGACCTCTACCTCTGCCTCGATCTCCTCCTCGAGTTGTCCGCCGAGCTGCATTGGCCGCAGATATTCTTTCCCGTAACCTCTGAGCTTCGAGATTCTCAAGCGCTTCTCGTTCCTCTTTGCTCTTTCGTGTCACCACCTTCGGTTGAAATTTCAGCGTTGGTTTGGGCGTTGAACCATCTGCGTTCAGCGGCACAAGGCTACCGCCTGGCGTCCGTTTCTTGAGAGATTGTAATCGCTGCACTGGTCGTCCTCTGCCGCTTGCTGAGCCTCCACGGCCTGTTCCTCCCATCCCTGATGGACCTGGTGTAGCCGAGGAGCTTTCTGAACCGCTTGGTTGCTGTCTCCCGGCGGGCGGTCTATTTGGCGGGGGGTTTGGTGGCATGTTTCTTGACTGATGGGGATATCGAGAGAACAGAAAAAGCCCGGGAAAAATATGCGACTATAGGAGGCAACTGTCTCTGTTTAAAAATTCATTAAGAAACGCCGGGGAATCAGTCAAGCAAAAGCTCCTTTGCAAAGCTTCAACCTGTTTGCGACAAAAAATGAATTTTTGAAGTCATAATTCGGTGTAATTTTCTGGTTGTATGCCAATTACAATACACACCAAATTTCAATTCTTGGCGCTAGATTCTAGGCGTATTATTACCAAAGTTACCGGCTATTGATCGACTTTCGAGCAAAGAATAAGAAGAATTGATATATCAAATTGCCCATTGATTCCAATAAATAAACAAAATAAGGTGCTATTGTAGTCAACGGGTCAATCGGGAGGGAAGCCCAAGCCATAGCTGTAGAGGACACAAGAGACCAGAAGCAATCATTGTTTCCCTGTGGTTTCTTTTAAAGCAAGCAATATCAGAGTCGATAATGTGACTGATACAGTCTGTGTAGATAGAACCTCATCCACATCGGCTCAGAGAGGCCGTGATGAGATAGTGAGAGACAATGAAGAGAAGCAAAGGAAAGAAAAAGAAGGAAAATTTTGAAATTTGAGATTAAAACAAGACAGCAACTCCGCGGTAGGTACATGATTTAGAGAGCGAAGGCAAGCAAAAGGTTGTAAATGCAGCACAAGAAACACAAAACTCGCAGCGCCTTTGATGTTAATGACAGTCGCAATTGGCATAAATAAGAAATGATGATGGCCGGATGATACTTGCAGTAGATAAACGCAGAGAAATAGATGTGAATGTTGGGATTCGACCGGTGGTAGTTAGTTTGAGGCAGACAGAGGTTACAAGAAACACGCAAGCCACCCTTTGACAGAGGAAAAGAAAGAGAATAAGAAAGATAAAAGGAACAAGAATCGAAGTCTATAATGATGATAATTTGATGTTAACAACTGCTTAAGGGGTGGGTTGATTTGTCTGTTTTTTTCGCTGGTATAAACACAAGTCATTGGTATAGCCGAAACTCGAATAGCAAACGCATGCATCGGTGACGAAAGATATGTGCTTGCACGAAGGGATATTCGATGCGCCTCCTGTGCTTTTGTGGTCGCTGCTCTAGAACAGATAACGTCAAAACAGTGGTGAGACGATAGTGAAGGCGAGCGTAGAAAGAAGGCTTGGTTGAGGCGCCTAGAGACTCGCATTGTCACGATCAGCGCTTCCGCTTCTTGCTCTTGTCCGGGGCCGCTGTGGCGGAAGACGAAGTGGGAGTTTGGACGGCAGTGTCCTGCGCCTCTTGGGCCTTCGCAACGATGGCAGAAGGGTCCTTCTTGACGGAGACACCCATATGGCGCCCGTATCGGCCCTTGCGACCGTTATTCTCGTCCTCGCTGATGCATCCCTCGATGCCGATACCGGCATCCTTGCATCTCTGACAGGGGCGCTGGCGGTCACAGCCCTTCTTGCTCTTTCGGCATCTCTGACAGCGTGGCTTTGTCGAGAGATCCTCTTCATCAGCAGCCAGCTGGTTGTGGAAGTTGACTCCTCCTCCCTGCTGCGCCGTGGCTGGGAGTAGTGGTGGCGGCACTGGTTTGGCAGAGCTAGTTGGGGCCTGCTTACCCTTGCGAGAAGCAGGGGCAGAGCGGTGCTTTGCATTGCGACCTCCTTTAGCCGTAGAGGCCTGCTTTGCTCCACTGCTCTTGGTCGTGGTTGATGCAGTGGTTGCACTGGCTGACTTCCTTGCACGCTTAGCTCGAGAAGACTGTGCCTCATATGATGGATCATCATCATACTCGCTCTTGATGTTATCCTGAGAAGCGAAGTTTTGATATTCGCCATCAATATCATCGCTGGCAGGATCGCTGCTTTCACAGCTAGGAAGAATCTCGTCCAATGTCTTGTGCTTCTTCGACAACGCTGGGAGAGAGCTGCTTGAGGCACGACGCTCTCTCATCTTGGTAGGAAGATCGGTTTCATCACCACTAACATCAGATATGTCTGTGGTTGCACCAGTGGACGAGGCAGCGTCCGCGATGCCGCTGAATGCATCGTCAACGGTTGAGGTGGAGTTGCGGCCGTGGGAGAAGTTAGACGTGTCTCCAAGCCTGATGAGCTGCATCGCAACGTCTTCGTCCGAGATGCAGCTGGCAATGGTTGGGTCAGGAGTAGGCAAGATACCATGGCCGTTCACTGGGGTGGCGTAGTGTACCGCTGTGTTGGAGTTGGCACGATTCCGTAGCCTGTGGCCATGATGTGGTACGGTTGGGGTCGCATATGGGTTATTCCCGTTTCCATTCTGAAGAGAATGCAGTTTCTCATGGCTACCAAAGCCTTGAGGAGATGCAAGCGCCTGGTAGCCGCTGAAAGCGTTCTGGTTGGGCCTTGCGAAAGGCGAGGCATCGGGTGCAAGGGAGCGTCGCTGGGGGGAGATGGAAGATGCCGAAGTCGTCCGAGGCACTTGAGGAGGAGCAAACAAGGGAAGTTCCTAGGATAAAATACATTAATATCGAAAAAATATATAGAACAGGCGGTTTATGCCTTGGAAGGTTTTATACTTACGGAACTCTCAAACTTCGGGCGCTTCCTTCTGCCATCCTGGAGGATGTTGTCCATGCTGATATCAGCACTGCCAAAATGCTCACTCTTGGGCCGTCTTGTGCCGTTTACTGAGCTATGGCCGCCATCACTATCGCTGCAAGGCATATGTGAGTCGTCGTGGAAGCTTCCATGACTGCTTGAGCCACGGCTCTTGACACCTGCTCGAGAGGATTTCTGCCTGGAGGCGCTTCGGCGACCTCGGGCAGGAGGGGAGACGCTTCGCTTTCCAGCAGCAGCGCGCGAGGTAGGACGGGAAACCGATTGGCCATAGTTGACTACCTGGTTGCCCTGGGGAGGTGGCATAGAGAACGGTTCGCCGAGAGTAGGTCGAGAGTAGTTGTCCATGGGAGAGACGGCATAGTATGATGGTGGTGAGTGCTGTTCAGGGTAATGATGGTTCGGTATCACTCGGACATAGACGGTCATGCTGTTTTTGAGGTTCTCGTAGCGAGCAATGAGTGTGTTGCCGTCCTGGTCCTCAAAGCTAACGCCGCTGGCGGTGCCTTCGTAGATGCCATAGAAATTTTTGACCGTAGTGACAATAGAGTCTGTAGTGTCATGGGGGTAGATCTGGACTCTCATCGGAATGCGAGCTCGCATCTTCGAGGACTCGTCAAGCAGCAGCTCAAAGGCCACATGCTTGGGAGACGGGTTCGAAGGAGACTCATGTTTGACCAGACGGCCACCCTTGGGCTCGTCATAGTACTGCTGGCTCTCGGGGGCCGGACCGCCAGATCCTGACACCTCGCAGTCATGAGCCGAGGGATGCATTCTCACCCGCGGTTCCTGAGGCATTTCCGATGGATTCTTGCCTCGAACTGCTGGGCGATGGCTTCGCTGACGGTGCAGGCGAGCGAATGCGACGAGAGGCCGTGGTATGGGAGACCGACACTTTGGTTATGCCGTTCCCATACAAGTATCAGGAGAAACAGACGAGAATGAAGGTGTCAGGAGGTAGGGAATCGAGCGTATAATCCGGTCAGGGAGACAGGTCTGGCTGCAGAGAGATAGTGTTGGAGGTATATCCGCTGGCTTGATGGAAGAAGTGCCGGTGAGAGTGGAAATTTCTAGTAGGGCAGGATAACCGGCGACGAGCAAGGCGAGCTGCATAAATAGAAAAGAAGGCCAGCTGTTAGCAGTCGGTCCAGACAATAGAAGGCAGGAAAATGGATAATTGTGTGCTGCCGACCTGTCAATAGAGCAGACAGAGGCCTCCTATTCCAGGCAGACAAAGGTGTGTGTTGTGTGTTGTCCCCCGGGTAGGGGAAAACATGGCCCTTCGAGACGACGGAGCGAGCGGACAGGAGATAGGGACCACGACGGCCAGGGAGATACCTACAGTCGGCGAAGACAGCGAGAGATGGATCGCAAGATGCCAACGAGCCTCTCCTGGGAGTCTGTCCTGAAGACGCTGGGTGCTGGAGAGGTGGTGATGATGGCCTTGGGGGCGCTGTGAGATGTCTGGGTCCTGTCACAGAATGGAGATCAGCGGCAAGATTATAGAAGCGGCTTTGAAGGGCAGACGAGAGCGAGGGCTTACCACCAGATCCGTGGCTACTGAGCAAGCGGCAAGACGAAGCCAGTCTGCGATATCCAGGCTGGCCGGCGAGGTTTGTTGGGTCTGGTGCGAGGGTCGAGGGAGGAAGAAAGGTGTGTGGATGTAGGTTGCGAACGAACGGTGGAGGAGGTTTCACACCACCGCCGGCCAGGTCAGCGACGAGGTTAGTTATCTCAGCTAGTTAGTTACTTATGCAGTATTCGTTATTCATTTGCTCTTTTCGAAAGGGAAAAAGGGCTCTAGAATGGGTTTTGACGGAGGCGCCGGACTTGGGCTGGGCTGTCTACGACTGTCTTATGGTTATGACTGCGACCTGTTTCTACGGTACGTATGTACGTCTTGTCTATCATATCCCCCTTCTACGAGCCGAACTATGCTATGCGCATCCGCTGCCCAAACGAGAGCCAGACAGACAGGAGACTCGGTCAGGATCTTTATGCGCAAGTAAGGCACGGGGCCCAATGATACCTCATGATGCTGCTGCTGTTAATGCGCTCAGCGCTGCTGTCAGGTCGTCTATCAACCGTCAGCCAGTTTGGTCCGCCAGTCAGTCAGTCAGTCACTGTCAGCCCGTCGTTTGTGTCCATCTAGAATCGGCGGAAAGCCTTCCTCCCAAGACAGTAAACTAGTTGTAACTATCAAAAGGGCCAGCCCGGAAGTATATGAGCTGGTGCCCGCCCCCCTCCCCGTCCCCGGAGAAGTTCGGCAGTCCTCCTTTTTGCTGTGCTGCTTGATGCTGCTGGGTGCTGGGTGCTGACTGCTGATTGCTGATTGCTGATTGCTGATTGCTGATTGACTTGCCTGCCTTCAAAGCAGAGCCCGTCGTTAATCCTGGGAGAAAAGAACCTGTAACCTAAATGCGCCTGGGATTGGGTCCATTTGCCATGTCTTTGCGACGATCCACCCGAGTTCTGCAGCTTGGGTTGGCCACGCTCAACACCAGCGGCACACTGCGCAACAAGGGGTGTGTGTGTTAAGTTGTGTAGTCAAACCATACATAGTTTTCGCACTCTTCGATTCGATTCGATACCGCATAGCTAGGGGACAGGGCGGACCTTCAATGCGTTGTTCAAGTATCCAGCGGCCGGGGGGAACTGAGGACGTTGACGGGCTGATCCTCTAATGCCCACCCCGGTCTCCCTTCTTTCTCCTACACTTCCGAGACTCCCCAAAGCTGGCGGTCCTGTCTCCAAGTGGACAGGGATGGGGGGCCAGAGGGAAAGAGGAGTCAGGAAGGTTTTCCGAAGAGTAACCCGAGCGATCGAGGAACAGGGCGGCCCCTTCGTTCCCTGACGTGGCAGAGCAGCAGAGCCGAAAGGGCAGCGCAGGAGTGGGAGCTGAGATAATAATAATAAATAGCAATAAGCAAACCAAAACCAAAATCCCCCCAATAATAAAATCCCAACCAACCAAATGGAGGGTCAATAGTTTCATGTTTCGCCTGCTCGCCTGTCCTCCTGCTGGCCGTGCTTGGGCGATAGTTGAGATAGATCCCATGGCATCGTGGTGGCGCTGGCGATCTAGTGTGAGGAAGGTTATAAAAGTGACTGCTTCATGCGCCGGCCACTGCGCTCTGCATTCGGTCTCCGCAGGCGCAGAAACTTAAGACTGAACAGGTTGAACGAACTTCCTCTGTCGTCGTCTCGCATTAATCTTGCAGCAGCAGTCTTGTTATCTCTGGCTGTCTAACCATCGGCGAACGAACGAAGCCGTGACAGTCAAGAGACCCAAGCCGCAAGGCCTGGTCCATATTAGCGGCAGCCTGCGGCCCAACAGAGCTCCAGCATTGATGAAATATAATGCAGGCTTTAAAATCACTCTTTCCCTCTCCTCTTCGCCTTTCTTTCTTTTCTTTTGCGCCTTGCGACTCCAGACCCCGTATCGATGGAACAGTCAAGGAAAATATATCCTGTCTTCTTCGCTAACCTCCGGCGCAAAAAACTTGCATCAATATGGCCAGTCGCATGGATGAGACACTGCTCTAGCTGCCTTCCTTTCTACTGCGCCGGCGCCGGTTCGCACCGTTCGTTCTCCCTTCTCGCCGTCGTGTGATGACCCCCTTTTTTTGCGTTTTGGGTTGCGATACACGGGGCCTTCTGACGGTGCCATATGTTTATATATATTCATCCATTCATATATGTTTTTAAAAGCAAATTAGGAGAACTCCTGATACAGTGCTGGCTGGGGAAACGGCAGTTGAGGCCTGAGCGACGGGGAAGCGATCTCAGCGAGAGCCCGGTGGCACCACGGCTAAGCTGGTGAATGCGACAACAATAGGCTAGAGCAGGCGACTGGATGCATGTTTGTTGTAAAATAAAAGTGAAACCCGCTTGGCTCTCGCAAGTTCCTGCGATCGCGGCCTCCGGAATAATTGTGCGCTGCGATGGATCCTGTGACCGAAGTGAGCATGTCCGTCCTGGTTTCTTTCTGGCCGTGCCTGCGCCTGCAAGGAGGACCCCCTGGAGGGACCAGTATACTAGTAGCGACAGCCTTTCCGAGGACCTTGCGATGCCAGCCTGACCCTTTTTTTTTTCCTTCTCTGTTCTCTCCTCGCATCATCGCCGTTTAACGGTGGGCTGGCTATGCGTCGGCGCCGGGACGAACCCGACAAGCCATCCGCACTACGGAGTATACTAAAGATGGGGGTTCACTGGCCCATCCTGCCATCCTGACGTCAGGAGACTGTCTCTGCCCTGCTCCGCTCTGTCCCTTGCATCTTCGCCGTCTGTCTTATGTCCTCTCTGCCGCCGTATGCTGCCTGCGCCTGTCTCCTTTTGCCGTCTTTTATCGTTGTTGTCGTCGTCTTTCTTCCTCTTGCTCCTTTTTTCGCTTTTGTTGTCGCAAAAGTGGTCAAAGTCCAGTCACGTGGTCTGGCGTCTTTTCGTGTTTCTCGACACGCCAAAGGGGCTTTTCCACGAAACTCCCTGCAGCAGCCACCGCAGTCGCTTAGAGCCAGAAAGCAGGTCGCCCGTCCTGTCGCATAGGCCGCCGTAGCTCGTGGATAAAATATCTTGCAGCCAGCATGTCAGGCGCGCGCTTAACGTGCAGAAACGACTTCCTGCGGCTCTTGAGGGAGACGCGACGCCGCGCGACTATTTATATGACGTAATCTGCCAAGCCTTTGGTTGCTTAGCCAGGCCGCCGTCGGGCGCTAACCGCATACGAACTAGCTTTGTTTATTTTCTTCTCTTTCCATCAACAAGAAAAGAAAAAAACACAAGCAAGACGAAGACGACGACGACGACGACAGCTCAAGACAAGACAAGACAGCGTCTCGCTCTCTCTCGCTCTCGTCCTCGCTCGACCGCCAGCAGAAAGATAGCATTGAGCCGTGGACAGCTCGCTCTCAGGGAGACAAGACAGTGCAGAGGAACAATCACGTCCGTCTTGTAGCTGCTGCTGGACCCTTTTTTTCTTCCCGCCTATCTTACCTTGACGACTGCCTTAGCAACAGCACCCACAACAACATAACAACAACATAACAACAACTGAGGCCAAGTGAGAGATTCTTATCAACAAGCATACTATCCCACAGAAGATTACCTCTCGATATCGATACATCTATTCTTCTTGATGATAGCTGGACAGTAGACATACTTCCTCTCATCGCCATCGTCGCTCTGACCGACTCGCCATGGACGCAAAGGTATGCAGCCCCCTTTAGATGCAGGTCACCTCCCTGCTTCATCTACACCCTCCTACCCGCTCAATTTATCACTTGTAAGGCTCGTTTTGGCTGACAGATGTCCTACAATCAGCCCCAGAGACCTGCTCGCACCCTTCGCGGTCGAGTGGACGAGAACATGATAGCCTTCAACCGCGCTGGAAAAACCATCCATCACCGTAACAAATCTTCGCCTGCCTTATCGGCTCTGGCCAACAACCACAGCATCAACAACAAGGAGCCTGCCAGACGTGCTGCCTTTGGAGACGTTAGCAACACCGTCAATTCCCTTCGATCTGCCAAGGATGACTCTTCCCTACCTTCCAAGGATAGCATCAAAATCACCGAGAAGCCAATCTGTCTCACTCGCCCAGCTCAGCGCCCCATTCACTCCATCAGCACAAAGTCAGCAGTGAATACTGTCATTAACGTGGATGCCGGTATAAAGCCAGGCGCGGAGAAACCACAGGCTAAAAAGGTTCAGACCAAACGTGCCAATGCCGTCTTCAAAGATCCAATTCTGCAGCCAGTCGTCGAGGAACCATCCAGCAAGCAGCAACAGTCACAGCAACAGAATCAACAGCAGGAAAAGACATCAAACGCCCAGGCTTCCGTGAGTGAGGCATCGTCGAAGCCTGCTGAAGCATCCAAAGAGGTCGAAAAGACGGTCAAGGACGCGACAAATGCTCCAAAATCGGTCACTACAGAATCTGCCCCTGCGCCGGTAACCAAATTGGTACCTGCAGCTACCGCAATTGCTGAAGAGCCCGCAACTAAAGAAGCTGTTGTCAAGGCAACCGTACAACCCGGACCAACCGGACCAAATCACAGCGGAAAGGACGCCAGCGAGATGGCAAAGCCTAAGGCTACCAGGGTATCCAGTGATAGTGTCAGGGGTCCCAGGCCTTTGACCAAACGGCCAAGTGATATCACCGCCTCGTCGCGTAAATACGATCATACACTGGCGCAATCCGAGCCAGAAGAATACTGGGAAGAGGATGAGGAAGATAACTATGACGAAGATGGCTATGCCACCGCCCGCTCATACCGCTCCCGTGACAATACTACCGGCGGCGCAACAATGGTACTCTTCCCCAAAATGAGCCTGCAGTCCCGTCGCGAGCTAGCTCTGGCAAAGCAGATCATGGAATCCACCACCTCCGTCGAGGAGTACGACGAAGAGTGGCGGGATACAACAATGGTGGCTGAATATGGAGAAGAGATCTTCCAATACCTAAGGGAACTAGAGGTATGTTTCCACGCCACTCTGCCGTTTTGTTAATGATAATTAATGTCAATGCTAATGCTATTTTATAGATAAAACTCCTGCCAAATGCTCACTACATGGACAACCAAGCAGAGATACAGTGGTCCATGCGCTCTGTTCTGATGGACTGGCTGGTCCAGGTCCACCACCGCTTCTCTCTCCTTCCCGAGACCCTTTTCCTCTGCGTCAACTACATCGACCGGTTCTTGTCCTGCAAGATTGTCTCGCTAGGCAAACTCCAGCTTGTTGGCGCCACCGCCATCTTTATCGCCGCCAAATACGAGGAGATAAACTGTCCCTCGGTACAAGAGATCGTTTACATGGTTGACAATGGATACACCGTCGATGAGATTCTCAAGGCTGAACGTTTCATGCTCAGCATGCTCCAGTTTGAGCTCGGATGGCCTGGGCCAATGAGCTTCCTCCGTCGAATTAGCAAGGCTGATGACTATGACCTGGAAACCCGTACACTCGCAAAGTACTTCCTAGAACTCACTATTATGGATGAGCGGTTTGTCGGCACGCCACCCAGTTTCACTGCCGCCGGTGCCCACTGTCTGGCCAGATTGATGTTGAGAAAGGGGGATTGGGTATGTTCATTCCTATTGACTTATGCCACCCTTTTACATTTCTTATTTTCATTCGTTCGTTTCCCCTTACTAACACATTCTATCTAGACCCCTGCCCATGTATTCTATTCAGGGTACACCTTTGGCCAGCTCTACCAGCTCATCGGCCTCATCCTTGAATGCTGCGAGGCTCCACAACAGCACCATCTAGCCATATACGAGAAGTACGCCGACCGGAGGTTCAAGCGTGCCTCAATCTTCGTCGAGAATGAGATGCTCAATGGCTACCGCCTCCCCGATGTCCATGAAGGTTCCAGCCTTTGGTCCATGCTAGAACGCCGGGCCAGCTCCAAGCGGTTGTGAAGGAGGGAAGTATACCTTTTCTCATCCACCCACCCCTGCCTTCTTTCCCACCCATTTCTTAGACGGTCGAGAAATCTCACGATCCTTTTGACGACCACCCAAGCATGATGCGGGATCTCGGTATCTCTCACTCTCTGCTTATTTTCATTTCATCCTATTCTTGTTTCCATGCAGCCTTCTCACGCTCCTTATACCCTTTTATTCGCTTCTCTTTCTTCCTTATGCTTTTAAGATATGGCCGTCCAGTCCACCGACTCATCTCATTCTACGTCAAGGGGCCCTCGTTGCTCTCTTTCTTACAAAATCATCTTCCTTTTTTTGGTATGGAGCTTCGGAGTCACTGGCGCAGGCGGTTATTATCTTTTCCTTCTCTTCGTGTCCTTATTTGTTGAGTTGTTTGGCGCAGATAAGGCTTTTAATCTTTAACTATAGGGGGGTAATAGGTGCATTAATCAAAATCTTCATTTAATAATGCTTCTTATCTTTTCTTCCCGCTTCTGCGTACTATCGAGTATATATGAAATGGGTTATATCCGTTTCCATTCCTCAAACTCATCTTCCAAATGTGCCTTAAGCTGCGCGAACTTAGACCCATAATTCTGGCCACACCTCCAACACTTCAGATCCGACTTCAGATACCCTTCTCTATCAGGATGTCTGCGCTCATCGTCCTCCGCCAGCGGAAACGCATCAAGCTCAACAAAAAACGGCGTCGAAAAGCTATTATAATGCTTCCTATGCCTTAGGCTCTGCCCACACCTATCCACCGAATAACATGATAATGCAAGTGATTCATAGACGGATTCGCATG
>NW_003345195.1:1341684-1377857 GCF_000150975.2 Nannizzia gypsea CBS 118893
ACTTCCGCCGTAGCTCCGAAGCAGCTTGTTTCCGCACCCTAACCAGCCTCCTGCCTTACGCTTTCAAGGAAATCTGCATCCTCAAAGGCCTTGAATGGGTGCTGGAAGAATTTCTTCGGATCTCGGGGGAGGATGAGCAGGTGTACGGCGGATTTAGGGTACAGGTCGTGAATTACCACGAACTCAGGCGAATGGGATATGACAGTTGTAGCGGAGAAGGACTCGGGGGATTTGATGTAGGCTCCTAGACCGTCGCGGTTCTTAAACGGTTTCAGACGAGACGGTTTAGGCTCGATGAGCGGCGAGGCTGCTCGTTTTGGTCTGGAGGTCATTAATTCGGTGACTTTGGTAGTTGGATGTTAGCTGACTAGCTGGCTGTTGGAGCTATCTTTGCTGGTGAGGCACTGTACAGGCATTTTTCTTTTGATTATCGTTATTCTTCTCTTCTCTTGTGTTTTTGTGTTCGTCTGCCATGCTAATATGTAGAAAAGGGTATCTTGTGGTGGTATATATAGAAGTGTTCTGGCGTTGTAAATAGAGGCAGAGGCAGTTGCGGCTGTTACATTTATTTCTCAGCGGCGAAAATAACGATCTAGTCAAGTATAAAGTCCCGGCATCGACACCCCGTACCATAGATCTTTCACCTTTTATTTTTATTTATTTTAATAGTTATACCAGCATTGAATTCTCAACATTGCAATAAGTTGTCTTCCTCTTTACCCATTTGAACGGTTTTTCTTCCTTGATGCAAGGTTACAATCGCCGCCTGACATGGCAAAGCATATTCAATACTCAATACCCTGGCTACTTGATATACCCTGGCTTCATAGTAGAAGTTGCACTGGCAATCCGTTGTCACTAGAGACTTAGAGAACATGGACAAGGCGAGGCATCCTCAAACACACCTAGGGGGGGGGGGGGGGGGGGGGGGGTGATCAGCAGTAAAGGAACCGCAGGTCTTGAGTGTTTCTAAAGGTGTTAGCAATGGGCGTGTATGAATGATCTTCTAAGATTATTGATTCTACGTCTAAATCTTCTAGGTTCTATCCTGATTCTACCTCAATTTTGAGCTTCGATATCAACCACAGGCGAGATTGGCCTTCCCGTTTTTAATAGAGCACGCACATTTTCGAAGCTCTCTCGCCCTGCCCTTCTAACGGCCACATCCGTCAGGCCTGCGAGATGTGGCTGGATTATGACCTTGTCACTAGTCATGAAATACGGATTGAAGTCCGGCTCTTCGTTAAAAACGTCAAGGCCTGCTCTGGCAATCTTCCCGCTTTCGAGAGCTTCTATTAGACTCTTTTCATCCACGATCGGTCCTCGAGCAGTGTTGACCAGATAAGCACCGTCTTTCATCACCGCGAACTCCTTTGGTCCAATTAAACCTCTAGTTCGTTCATTCAACGGACAGCAGATGGAGACGGCATCAGAGACCGCAAGCATATCGTGTAACGAGGCATAATACGTTACTCCATACTCAGCCTCAACTTCGGCAGGCAGCTGAGTTCGATTATGATATATGACCTTGAGATTAAACGCAGCTGCCTTCTTAGCCAGATACTAGAAAAGGTCTATTGTCAATACACAGATCTTACTGCCATATATGGATAGGTCTATAAAATGACTTACTTTTCCGATTGTCCCTAGGCCTACAATACCCAAAGTGCACCCAGATGGATCATGGGTTGGATTCAGATTATTTCTCCAGGTCCCTGCTCTTGCGCTCTGCTCTGCATTCGTTGTATTTCTAAACACTGCCAGCAATAAGAACATAGCCATATCTGCCGTAGGCTCGGCCACGGAATTGACTGTATTTGTGAGCCAAATTCCCTGCTTCACAGTCCAATCTATAGCAAACATGTTATAACCGGAGGTAATGCTAGCAATTATTCTGCAATGCGGTACTAGTGGCGAGAGAATCTCTTCATCGAAAGGATAATATGGTATGCCATTTGGCCCGATGATAAATGCATCTACCGGGCCATGCTCCTTAATGTCATCCTCCAGTCGGCTCTTCAGTTCACCACGTGGGCAACTCTCTAGTACCGAGAAATCAAATTCACGTTTGAACTCTGCGAGGTAATCATCACCTAGGTGTTTGGTAGCACCTAGGCTTAGCACCCTGTGCTTCTTTTGTGACCCTGTGGATATGACGGTCATTATCAGCGTGCTGGTTTGAGATATTGTTTAGCAAGTACTCCGTATATTAAAGTAATAATAATTAAATGTTTAGTGGAGTCCACAGGGTAGAAACTTGGAGAATATAATTATAAGGACCAAGCAAGATTCACCAAGTAGTGAGATTCGCCCTGCATTGTAAACTTAAAGTACGATGGCTTTTGTAAGCATCCGAAATACGGATGGGCAAGAAACCTAACGCCTTTCAAGTTGGACTAAATATCTTTCGGGCGAGTGATTCATTGTTGTAAGGCCGGCCCGAATGTTATATAATAGTTGAATAAGTTACAGATGTCTCTGTTCGGTGGTTGACCGAAAATCTATAGAACAGGCAATAAAGAGAACCGATTAATGTACAGAAAAATGCTACCATATTATATCCTACTTGCCAGTGTCCGATTTCTCGTCACCAGAACCCCTCAGCTCCTTCAGCCTATCATCAATCAAGGCAATTTCCACATCAACGCCAAGTAATTTTTCCTGTAGCATTGCTTTATACTGCTCATCGGACAAGTTTCTGATTGGTACCCATCGAGAATCAGCCATCCGTTCAGCCCATGTTTTTGTCGACGCCGGCTCTGATTGGAGCCGTGCCTGACGCTTCTCAAGTGTATTGTAAGAGTACTGTCCCACAAAGCCCAGCATGGAACATATGACTAGGCCAGGAAGGAAACGTCTGTCTATCCATTCTTTTAGTACGCTATCGATTCGTGGATGATCCAATCATCAAAATGATATTAGCGGACCACCACGATGGTGCCCGGGAAATACTCACTCATTGCCCAGTTAATCGCTCCGCCGGAAATGCCGCTGGATGCGACGCTTGAATAGATGCGTTCTTTTGCGGTTGCATTATCTTCGAATTGAATCCTAAGGATATTACTCCTTAGCCCTGTGAGAAGTCCTGGTTAATACAATTGGTGGCCAACTTCTGGAGTACTGCACTTACACCAGAACGAGCTACCGAATGCAAACCAATAGACTCCGGTAGATATTGATTTTATTATAGGGTGATGTGCTCGAAGCACCCCGGAGACACCGCCATACAGAAGACCGCAGGTGCCTGGGCCACAAAACTAGGTCAATAGAAATTCAATTGGAGCGCCGACAAGAGTAGGGCGTTGCCAATGAACATACCAACTAGAGCGCCCGCTTGTAGGACTGGGGGTACGGGTATGGATGTGCGAGGAGCACTCGGCCTGTCTTCTCCACTCATCTTGTATGCATTGTCTTTTGTCCGTGTCTGCTGTCTTTTTTGCGCAGGTGTTTGTTCATTCATCCTGTCGAGACTGGCCAGGGCTGCCGATCTTGCTTACTAATCACACATACTAGCTCGTGATTGGACAATACGCAATTTTGTTGTCTCTATTCTATTGATTGCGTTCAAATGGATACAAGGAATATGATTCGACTCCTGATAAAGTCGTAGGTATCTGAGTATGAATGCCTTTAAATTGAATTATGGTAGAGTTAAGCATACAATCTGTATAAGTTTGACTGCTAATCTCCAGACTTCATATGCATCCTTTACTCACTTAGTCACCAAAAGAGGCAGTAATGACTTTAAGCACATTTCTAGTGTATTACCAGTATCTTTTATCCCTGTTATACATTTCTACCTCGCCTTTGTCCTCTTTGGCTGTCGATATAAAACTTGATGCCAAGACATGCGAGAAGTGAGGTGGAGATAAGGGTTTACCGTTATGGGCCAAGCGCCGATCAGATAAGATAAGATGGCACCTCTTTTCCAATTTCCACGAACCGATGGGGTTGATGAAGGCAAGACGCTGTCCTTACACCGAGGAGCGTTGGCCTTTGGGTATGCGGTATATATACTTAATCTAGCCGTGCCATTACTCGGGTATAGAATTGAGAGGCCTCTCCTTGAACTGGTCTGGGGCCCTTCTTTCCAATTAGTTGAGGATTCATACGCCTATTTAGAGACACGAGGATGGCAAGAATTATCCTTAATTCATGGAATTGGCTCATCCGCTGGTTTTCTGAAGTATGCTCAAGGATAACTTCATCTCCTGCCTTTCCACCCAAGTATGCCGTTGCCTTTTCAGCCTATCCCCATCACGGACTGGAGAGTGTACATATACTTATATGAGCATCAGAGTTTCCGTCTTATTACCTATATATGCCATACAGTTGGTTATAGCCATCACCTGCCAAAATCAAGCGCTGAATCTAATACTACACTCTACAACCTGTCAGATATCAACCAATGTAGACCACATTCCTCCCAGCTGACGAATACCAATGACGGATGGCATCGCCGTCCACTCTATGCAGCTACTTACCACCTTTCTCTCTCTCTCTTATTATCCCTTATCCTTTTCATCATCTTTTCGTCCCCTCAACCTCGCTGCCCTAGATATCATGCTTACCTAAGCCCTATCCTATCCTTGTCCTCTGATTGGCCAGCTGCCCTCTCGCACGCTGACTTTTTTTTCTTTCCTTCTTTTAGCGTCATCACCAAAATTTATTATTTCGACTAAAAAGACACTCTTTCACTCTTCTCTGGCCTGGACAAGACCACATACACTACATACACAACCTCACAGAAGACAAGCTACCGCTTACTGGTGCCCAGGGACCTGTTTATCTATAGGCTTTTCTTTTAGGCTACTCACGCGCATTGCCTTTGCGCGTCCTGTCTTAATCGCAATCATGGGTTGGTTCACCTTTTTTGCCCTGTTCCACACTCCACCAAAACTGCCGCTGCGAGCCAGGCGCAAGGAGGCCACAGCCAAAAGAAAGCTGCATCGCTAACAATGATGTGTCTAGCTCCTGCAAAGTCGAAAGCCCAGAAGATGTCCATTGGGACATTTCTGGCGGATGAGTGTGAGTTTTGAGCCATCCTGATGGGGTTCGGAGAGAGGAGGAGGGGCCGTTGGAGGGATGTGGGAAGCGGAGTTGCTAACGGCCATGATAACTAGCCTACGGCTCCTGGGCCGATGAGATGGAGGATAATCCTATTCCATGTAAGTGCTTACCGTTCGTGTATAATTTCACGACAATCGCTGACTTTTTTCGCTCGACGCAGCCGGTGAGTTTATGCCACTTCGAGATCACGAGTCCACCGCCTCCTAATACATACATATCTACATATCAGTCTCCTCCTACGCACCCCGATCTGGCTATGGCGGAGACCGTGAACGTAACACGTTTGGAACATCCGGCGGGTATACCCAAGAGCATCACGGTATGAACACGGCAGTCCCCTATGATAACCGCACACTGTGCTGACAGAGGTTTTCTTCTCACAAAAAAGACCGCGGCTACTCAATGAGAGAAGAACTCCCTATGCCAACCCAGCCGCCATACACCGCTCACATTGGTAACCTTTCCTTCGAGGCCACCCAGGCTGACATCCAGGAGCTCTTCGCTGAGTGCGAGGTTACCAGCGTTCGTATTGTGGAGGACAAACTTACTGGATCTCCCAAAGGCTTTGGCTATGTTGAATTTGCCTCTGTCGACGGCCTCAAGAAGGCACTAACATTCCAGGGTACCTCTCTTCAAGGGAGGAATATCCGAGTGAGCATCGCTGAACCTCGTATGTATTCCGTTTGCCGTTAATTTCCGATAAACAACGCAGATTGTGGCGACTAACCCTTTTGTACAGCCAAGGACCGACATGATGGAAGGGATCTCGGCGACTGGACCCGAAAGGGCCCGCTGCCCGATCTTCCTGGCCAGCGGCGTGTATCAGACCGCCCTGCTTTCGGTGGTGCCCGCAACTTCGACCCTGCTTCTGATGCTGCAAACGAGCGCCCTGGCCGCCGTGGCTATGAAGCCGCCAACGATGGCAGATCGCGCGATTTCTCCACCTGGGAGAGAAAGGGACCTCTCTCTCCTAGCCAGCAAAACGCTCCCGCTAGAGAGGGTCGTCCCCACAGCAAGGATGGCCCTCAGTTCCGCAGAGCCTCCCCAGCTTGGGGTGAAGGCCGCTCACAAGACGGTTCTCGACCACCCCGCCGAGAATTTACTGAGCGTCCTGTCCCTGAGAGAGCCCCAACCGCACCCGAACTGGACAACCAATGGAGAGCTAGGATGCGGCCTGATGCCCCTGCTCAGCCTGAAACTCCTGTTGAACCTCCAACTCCCACTGCTGCTGCAGCTCCTGCCCCCGGAGCAAGACCGAGACTTAACTTACAGAAGAGGACGGTCCCTGAGTCAGAGGCTGCCGCACCATCCCCAGCTGCGGCTGAAACCCAGTCTAGTATCTTCGGAGGCGCCAAGCCTATTGATACTGCTTCCCGAGAAAAGGCAGTGGCCGAGAAGAGAGAGCTCGCCCTGCAACAGAAGAAAGAGGCTGATGAGAAGGCCAAGGCCGAACGCATAGAGAAGCAAAAGGCAGAGAAGGCTGCTAAAGAAGAAGCTGAGAAAGCTGAGGCAAACGGAACAAAGGAAGAGACCACAGAAGGTGGAAAGCCTGTTGAGATCCTAAAACGTGAAGAAGGTGAGGAGAAAGCCGCAGATGAGGGTGAAAAGGGAGCTGCCACCACCCAGAAGACCGAGGCTGGTCAAGACAAGGCCCGCCCACAGCCACCAAGCCGGACAAGCAGCGGCTGGCGAAACGGTGGCGGACGAGGCCGTGGTGGACCACCACACAGCCGCGGAGGATCTCGCAGCACTTCCCATCGCGGGCCTCCTGCACAAGGCACTCCATCTGAGACTGCTTCTCCCGCATCCCCTGCGACGCCTGATGAAGACGGATGGAGCACCGTCAGTGCGAAGCAGAAGAATGTCCGTCGTGGAAACTACAACCGTGGCCAGGCTTCTTAAGCATCGGCAATTTGATACCCAATATATCAGAAACGAAGGCCACGCCAGAGGACTTGCATACCAGGTCACCACAATCTGCCTGACGTTCTTTTAAACCCTATTTTAGGATGTCAGGCCACTCGCAGAATCGTCCCTTTAGCCTTTGTTCTGCAGATCCTCTTCCACCATCCTCTCTGCCTTCTCACCATAACGATCAGATAAGCGAATGTCTTTCAACGTTTCCGAAAATGATGATGCTGCCTTTTTCCCTTTACATTAACGGACTTTATTTGACATTCCCTTCTTCCTTCCATTCTCGCCCGTTTTTAACTATCCTCTTCAATTTCACTTTCTTATTTCTTTTTTGGCTACTGAGATATGAAAGAAGCATGGGAATCGATCTACCATACACTTGCCCCGCCTCCCAATCGGTCTTCTTGCAATATATCCTCTCAGCCTCCTCTTATACCTTGTTTTTTACACGGGAAATTTGAAGCTTTTGTCTTTCCATGTTATGTCATGTCACTCTACAAAA
Organism: Nannizzia gypsea CBS 118893; assembly: GCF_000150975.2. NCBI lineage: Eukaryota > Fungi > Ascomycota > Eurotiomycetes > Onygenales > Arthrodermataceae > Nannizzia > Nannizzia gypsea. The sequence goes on from NW_003345195.1 coordinate 1,349,171, forward strand.
AACGTCAAACGATTCCTTGTCTCATCCTTTCTCTTTTCACCCTTTCTTTCATCTGCATGACTTTTTACTGTTAAGTGATTTCTCTAGCGTTTTTGATTGAGACTGACTCGAAAAAGGCTGATGGGTTTCTTCCATCACTGCTTTCCATGTACTCTTACGCTGTACATGACGCTTTTTCTTCCGGAAGACCTGGTTGTTCTGATGATTTTTGTTTTTTGCGCAGCTTAGCTGGTGTCTCTTTCACACTGGTGTTTGGGGGATCAATACTACAGCATCGGCAGCAAACGAGTCTCCTTTTAGTTTTGACCTATGACATCTCCCTCGACAGCCACTTCTTTCCTGGCAGGGAATAGCTGGTGTTAAGGGCTTCTCTTTCAGTTCTTCGGGAAGAAGCAAGTTGCCCTCTTTTTTTGAGGGCTCGTCCAGCATCCGCACTCGCCTTTGGTCAGGCAGGCTACCTACTTGCCTTGTTCAAGCGGAAACCGGTATTAGCCCTTCGTCTCCAACTTGAAAGCCGGCTTTGTTGCAAAACATTCTCTTCTACTGTCGAGACCAGCTGTCTCTGCCCCTTGGTTCAAGATTTGCGCATGCATGTAACTAACGGTCTTTTCTTAACGAGTCTGATCAGCTTTTCCCTCCCCCTTTACTATACATTTCTTTCCTTCGTGTCTAAAGCTAGCTGTGTTTTCCTATTGGAATCCATTTCTTCTCCCTCTTTCTTCTCTTCCAATCTGCCACAGTGTCTCTCGTCTGGAGAAGGAAAAGCGTTTCCATTAGTTGCAAGTAGGATAGAGGAGTTTGCTGATAATTCACTTCCATAACTATTATACAAACCGCAAACCGCCGATGGACACTCTCTAGGTCCTGATACTCTCGCACAGTTTACCCGAGTAATGCTTCTTCGGCGTCTGGCCCTATTGAAGCTAGATATCAATCAACGTACGGAGTACCGTACTCTCTCTCTTTTTTTTCTTTTGAAACCATCCGCCCCCTGATTCGCTATGTCAGACGGACGAGGCAAAGTTGCTTGTTCCATCCTGTTACATCTTGACCGGCAAACCAGCTCGTTTGTCTTAGCCCAGCGCCGGCTGAGGAACCCGGGAACTATTTCTCTTCATTCTCTTCCGTCTAATCGAGTCCATTTTCAAGTCCAGCAGTAGCAGCAGCAGCGGAGAGAGCAGGAAACCAACAAGTAGCTGGTGGCTTCAGGTTTGTCCAGACTTTTGACCTGCATACTGTGGCTTTTTTAGCCTCCCCCAGCGTTCGTTTCAAAAGGCCGAAAGGAAGTTTTGTGCCTGCTGATCCATCTTGCAGTCGACTTGTCAATCTTCCCCAGACGCATATCAAATACTCAAATACTCAAAGACATACAATAATACTTGCTTTGCTTCTACTATACAGAGTGTCCGCCTGTCTTTCTGGTTCCCCCGCGACCGGTTCCTGCGATCAAAGTCACCTGGTCCTTGCAGCTGCAGCGACTGCTTGCATGAGGTAGCGGGCGGCTATGCGACTCGTAAACCATCTCCAACAACACACGGATGACTCTGGAGAATCGACACTTTAAGGACAGGAAAGGCATATATGTCTCCAGCAGCAGTTTCGCCTACACATATTGAGCCGCCGCACTCCTTGGGCGCTATCGCTGTGGGAGCTGGCGGCTATGGTAGTGATGCGCCAGGCATGTCGAGCACCGCTTGTCCGAGATGTGGGTTTGAAGGCGCATATCGAGAGCTGCAGGACATGAACATAGCCCAGCAGAGGCGGATAGAGGAGCTGGAGGCGCAGGCCAGACTGCTGACCGAGAAAGCTGCTGCCTCTGGTATGTAGTTACCGACTCCTTATAACGCTACGAAAGGAAGCTGACCACCTACATCTTTCTACTTCCAGCCGGGAAACTAGCTGATTATGAGGACGGAGTGAGTAGCCAGTCGCAGACCTCACCATGCAAACCAGTGAACGCGCCGGAGCTCCGGAACCTGGATCAGCACCCGCCACAGCAGCAGTCGTCTCCTCCTCCCCAGCAACAAACTAGGCTGGCAACACTTGCTTCATACTTCCCCTACGGCAGACGTACGAGTAGCAACGCTAGCGCGACCCAGTCTCGACAATCTGTGTCCTCAAACCACGTCCAACAGTCCTCATCGATCTCTTCTCCCCCATCCACAGGCGGAAGCAAAAACGGAGAACAGTCGACCATGAGCCCATTCGGCAACGGCCTCCCACAACCAACAAGCTTCCTCCAGGGCGCGCTAAACCGCGAACAAGCTCTCCGGAAGGAGGCAGAGTCACGTCTCACGCAAGCAAATACCGAACTCGAAGAGCTGAGCGCAGAGCTATTCATGCGAGCGAACGAGATGGTAGCGAACGAGCGGAGGGAGAGAGCAAAGCTCGAGGAGCGTGTCCAGGTGCTCGAGAAGCGGGACAAGGAGAAACGGACGAGGCTTGAACGGCTGGAGAAAGCAGTCGAGCGGGTTGAAAGAGTCAAGGGCCTGATAGGCAGCCCATAGTTCCGGCATGACTCCTGCTCATAGCCCTTACTTCCCCCTGCGTTAACTATACCCCATTATGGCGTTTGCGATGATTCGGCCTGCTTCTTTATATGATTGTTATGCGATTATGTTTGTGTGTTTCCTCCAGCTTGCTTGTCCACCGAAGCACGACTCAGGTAGTTCTGCTGCATTTTCATTTGTTTAGCAGGGCTCGGGTGTCTGGATATGCTGGCGTTATGTCTCAACCCTAGGCTATCAATTTAATAATATAACTAATATTCCCACTGGCGGTGGTCATCGAATGAACTTGAGTGTTTATCCTTCATACTCAATGAAGAAGTTCTCGATGTTTTTGTCTTCGTTCCTTACGCGCGATTACGTCATGATCATGTCATACACATCAGGTGATTCATATTAGTCAGCTATGGAAATAGGGCTATTAGTCATCAACCCTAGTCTCTTTTTTCCTCTCGCTTAGAAACACTCGCGCTAGGCCGCAACGGGAAGTGCGACTCTTTGGAAAAGCGACTGCGGGCAAATCTCGAGATTTCTCTTCCCTTTTTTTTGACGTCGACATTTACGAAGAACAACCACCCAACAATAGCTTCGGGACGCCGTAACATCAGTCAAGGTGTGTTTCCCCTCAATGCTGGCGTCGCAGACGTCGATGCTGGAGATTCTCCGTTCGGTTTGTTTGAGCTAACCCTGTGTCTTTTTTCATCAGATGGTCGCCGCAAAGAAGCATGTCCCGATTGTGAAGAAGCGTACGTCTATCTCGAATCTCCCTCCCCAGGTCAAGCCGGCTATAGATTCGAATCCCGTGCACTTGGGAAATATGAGCGGTTACGCCTTGGACATTCGCGCCTCTGCTGCCTTGTTGAACGCAACTGGATATTTCATTATTTGAAAGGGGAAAATTAAAGGCATATGGAAAACAACAAGCTGATTGAATTTGTTGTTGGTTTATAGACAAGAAGCGCTTCAACAGACACCAGTCTGACACCTACATGCGTGTTGACCCCTCATGGCGCAAACCAAAGGGTATTGACAACCGTGTCCGCCGACGCTTCTCCGGCCAGGCTGCTATGCCAAAAGTACGTTTCATCCCTACCATGCGGCTCCCTTAGGAACGAAGCACGCCCGTGAAACAATCGCATTGCGCATTGGCAACGCAGATTCGAAATTACCAATTGAATGGATAATACTGATACATGGTCAACCCGAATAGATTGGATACGGCAGCAACAAGAAGACCCGCCACATGATCCCATCCGGACACAAGGTCTTCCTCGTCCAGAACCCCAAGGATGTTGAGCTATTGCTCATGCACAACCGCACATACGCCGCTGAGTATGTTTCCCCGGAAACCTCACCTTAATGAAGGGCCGAGGTTGCTTCCTACATATTTCAGCGGTCATGTCTAATTACCTTCTCACCTATTAGGATCGGCCATGCTGTTTCTTCCGCCAAGCGCGTCGATATCATTGCTAAGGCCAAGGCTCTCGGTGTCAAGGTCACGAACCCCAAGGGCAGACTAACGACCGAATCGTAAACGCTTTCCCTCTTTGTTCGTTTGTTTGCTGGGCGGTTGGGGAGAACTGGGTGTTGTCATGAATCACTTAATCTTCGTCCTTGTTCTACTCTAGGAAACGCGGTTTTCCTACCAGGGTTGGGTTAGATGAATTTATTAAAAAAAATGAATAAATTACCCGATTCTCACTCAGACACTCTTCTGGAATCCAGTTGATCATGTTTGCACCATATGTCAACTACGCACCCGCATCAGTGATGACTCTGCAAAGGTGTGACTTGGCTTCTTTATGAAGCAACGAGACATACCTTAGATGTACAAGCTTCATCTCATGATATTACGATATACACATATCATAAATGTTAAACACATGCAACTTTCTACGTAAAATCTTTCATTTCCATGCTTATTCGGTATCAAAAACAAGAAGACTCTCATGTTGTATATGCAAGCATTTATAGTGGTCTATCTACCAAAGTCTATAGTTCACTTAACCGCTAGGCCGCAACGGGTTCAGCTTTCATATTCTCCTCCTTCAACTTGGTCAAGTTGATAGTCCCCAACCCTTCTACCAAAGCTGTTTCATCATCTTCCATCATGCCTTTCCCAATAACAACGGCACCATCCGCGTCTTCGGCCCACTCTGGTGCCTCTGTTGGGCCTTCAGCACCCTTAGGCGGCATAGCCCATTCAGGCATCTGGCTCTTGTACTTCCATTTTCCCGCCATATCAGCATATGCAACGGCATGAAGGAATATACCCATCTCGTGTATGCCTGGGTCAGAGTACAGCTCAGTACCGCAGATGTCACAATTCTCTCCGTTCATCTTCTCACATTTCCTTCTAAGATAGTCATTTATCATAACATCATGCTCGCGTGCAAGCAGTTCGTTGACAACATTTGGATCACCACCTAGAGTAACACGCTCTGGAGGTGGAGTCTGGAATGTTTGGTAGCAAAGCGAATCTGCCGGTTCGGTTTTGCCCATGCGTGAAAGGCGATCAATTATTTCCGCATCATTTTCACCTGTACTTTCGGATTTGCCTAAATTGGTGCCAAAAACACGGCGGTTTGAATAGATAGGGTCGTTTGTAATTGGGTGACCGAGGAATTGAAGGTGAACTCGAATTTGATGGGTTCGTCCTGTGAGCGGGAGGCAGTGGACAATGCTATATCCTTCATCAACATCAGCGGGCGAAGGTGGCGGTGTGGATGCTCTGGAATCAGGATCCTGTGAGTTGGCGGTCTCTCCATTTGATTCATCTCCCTTTTTCACAGGGGGGTAATATGCGATCCTGCGGAACTTCGTTTGAGCATCCTTTCCTGTAGCTCTAACACGGTTCAACCCAAGAATAGGGCTAACTTTCAACATTGGCTGGTCGCAAAGCACGACTCCATCCGGAAAATATCCCTTTACACGTGCAATGTATTCTTTTTGAAGAGTTCGTGATCGTAATGAGTGCGCCATTTGTTCTGCAGCCTTCGGGTGCTTTCCAAGAAACATGATACCAGAGGTAAGCCTATCGAGCCTATTGCATGGATATGGGACCCAGCCGACACCGCGCTCCGCTCGCAGTATCTCGATTATTGAATTGTAGTTGTACCTCCCAGCGGGATGCACCGGTATACCAGCAGGTTTGTCAATAACAATAATATCATCATCCTCATGGATAATTTTGATCCGTTGACTAGTCACTGGAGGTTCATGTCTATGTAGTGTATGCGAAATGACCTGTCCATTGTTTATTATACTGTCGGCCGTAGCAATTTTCCCGTCGATAGTAATTCTTCCATTATCGATCGCGGCTTTCTATATTAAACAAGCTGTCAGTTTCGATTTGTACTAAACTATATGGCACAAACCAAGGAATGACAAACATAGTATCCATTCGCCCTGTCTCTGAACTCTGTAGTAAATATTTCTAATATGTTTTTCCCCCTCCATCTCTCCTTGCAATACGTATTGTAAGTGTAATAGTAGGGAGCCACACGAAGGAGCCCCTTTTCAACATAATAAGGTCGTGGCCATGGATCGCATGGCGTAACACAAACTTCGGGGGGTTCTTTGAAAACCTCAGGTTCTGGCTTCGACTCTTCATATGTTGTGAGAGCCATGGTTGGAGGGGAAGGAGGGCCTCGCCGTGCCAGGTAGGCAAGGACACGCGGTGAAAGCGCCAGGAGTGAAAGTAGGCAAACACAATATGCTGAAAGACGTCGCCTGGAATAGCAACGCACAAAGATGGTATCAGCTTCTTAACTGAATGCGCAATGCGATATTTGATATATTTATTCTTTGGCTTCTTCAAAACTTTCAATCCGATCCATGCATGGGATTTATATTGATCATGTGATATAAATTTCTATTAAGGTTTAGGTTATCATTAGTCATACATCTTATCTGATAAGAAAAAGCCTCGGCTCAACTTTATCGCGACTTTCCTTTTGGTCTCAACGGTCAAAACGAAGTTCGTGTTTATTCCAATAAGGATGAAAGGAGGCCTTGAAAAACAAAGAGGGCGCGCATTAGACACTATGAGCAATGATATAACCAGCAAAAAGCGAAGAATGAGGAGGGATTACGCATATCACCTGGAATACCGCACAAGATGGTAGGCAAATCACCTTGCTAGATATTGGACGCAGCTAATCAAGAGTGCGGAGTAAAAGGTCCGATAACGACATGTATTCGCATTTAAATAACAGCATATATGCATTCCTCTTCGATTCGATCATAAATTCGTATTTGATCTCCCATTGTGGTCTTAATCCATTCACCTCGAGCTCCTCAGCACAAAACACAGCTACCGAATCAGCGCAGATCGGCCTAGTGGTATCCTCATATTGTGACTATTTTGCCTCTGTCGCTTTTCCGGATGTACTCGAGCTAGGGCTTCGTGTGGTCAAGCTGGGTAAATCTAGTGTCACATACGAGGTTGGAGTCTTTAAGCAGGGCGAAGAGGCCGTGAAGGTTGTTGGCGGGTTTACGCATGTGTTTGTTGAGAAAAAGGACATGAAACCTACTTCAGCCGGTATGAAGTCAGAAATTCGCAAGGGGCTAGAAAGGTTACTTGTCGAAAGAGGAGGTGAAGCTGCAAAGCTGTAGTATGTATTGATAGGTTCTTGTTCTTGATAATCATAATAAACCCCGATTCAATTCTCTATTCTTTCAACTGTCATGCAGATGGTTTAGTGTCAATGAAATCAATTAATGAAACACACCCACCAGGCTCTAAGAAAAAGAGGAGAGAGGAAGAGTAAAAACCAAATTTTCTTTTCTTATCCCAAACGCCCAAAGCCTGATCTCCGATAACAAGTCGTGTCTTTGTCTAGCAAGTCATCAAGGTGAAGTCATGAGAGCCAAACCAGTAGGTAGGCTAAAAAAAAAAAAGGAAATAACAAGGAGAGTATAGGCGAATAAAATAGCAGTGGTGTCCGCCCAGTTATGGTGATATGTTGAGGTTTCAGAACCTATTGGGTAGCACATTGAGCGCCTCCCTCACCGTCTTCATCGTCTTCATCAACCCAGGCACCACCTCCCTGGTTATCGTTTTCACCCATGTTATCCAGGCTGGCCTTGGGGTCAAATTCTACCTCGTCGATAGTGTCAGCCTCGATGGCAGGTGCTTTATTAGCCGGAAGCAGCTCTCGGAGCTGGCTCAGGGTCGCTGGGTCAGAGGCCCAGCCGTCTTCAGGGAATTTGATCTCAACGATCAGATAAAGGTCACCGCGCGAGTCGCCACGCTTGAATGGCATACCCTCACCGGCAATCTTAAGAACTTGCCCGGGACGGAGGACATCACCAGGTTTCTGGGGATGCTTAATTTCAATTCCTCTTCCATCAAGATGTTTCAAAACAACACGGGAAAATCCACAGAGTGCCTCGGCGAGGGTAACTTCTAGAGTGGCAGATAGGTCGGCACCGTCACGCTTGAAAGTCTTGTGCTCAGCTTGTTCCAAGTGGAAGATGATATCGCCAGGCTCCACATCAGGCTGCTGGTCACCTTCGCCTTCGAGGATAATCTTCTCTCCTTCCCTGTATGCAGGTTTAGTGAAGAGAACTTTGCGAAGAGGGCATGTCTATATACGTACCTTGCACCTCGAGGAATATAAATCTCGAGTATTTTCTTTTCCTCGGTGACTTTCTTTCCCTTACATTTCTTACACTTATCTTTTGGCTGGAAGAAAGAGCCAGCACCATCGCAAGTGGTACATTTCATCAGCGACTGGGTGACCAAACCTGGCCCAATCTGTACCAAGGTCTCCTTTTGTCCTATTCATTATGATTAGCAACCATAGAATTTAAAGCCGCCATATGCAAGATAATGGCCTACCTTGACCTCCGCAAGAGGAACACTTCTTTGCAACAGCCTTTTCTTTACCACCTTTCCCTTTGCACAAAGTACAAATGACGTTCTTTGTGCTGGCGAACTTGACGGTTCTGCCCTTGTAAAGATCTTCCAGGCTAACGGTATATTGCTGCTCCTCGTTGGGTCCCTTCCGGCGTCTCCCCGGCCCACCAGCTCTGGGGTCAAAACCGGGCATGCCCGCGCCACCCATATTCATGCCGAACATGGAGGCTAGTATATCATCTAGGTCAGGCCCACCACCCATGCCACCTGGTCGACCTGAGCCATCGAACGCGGACATGCCATGAGTATCGTAGATATGTCTCTTCTCTTCGTCATAGAGGATCTCGTAGGCCTGGCTGACGGCCTTGAATTTTATTTCTGCTTCTTTTCGTCCATCTTCCTGCACTTTGTCCGGGTGATGCTGGAGTGCTAGCTATTTGAAGATAATGTCCCTGGTCAGCAAATCGTCCATAAAGAAGCCGCTGGATCTCACAACAGTTATCCCCATACCTTTCGATAAGCCTTTCGAATCTCTTCCTTTGACGCGGATCTGTCGAGGTTCAGAACCTCTGTTATACCGATATTAGCACCATCCCTCACCTGCACTCGATGGCTTCTCCGGGAAGGTAAATATACCGTAGAGATCAATCTCTTCTGCTGCGGAATTCACTATTTCACCATGTTAGTATCACAATCAGATTCATTCGGATGATTCCGTCAGGTATTCTTTGACAATTGCCTGTTGATACTTACTCTCTTCCCAACGCCTGCGGCTCTCGCGACTCTAGAATGGAAGAAAAGACCCTCCGCCGACTTGATGAGCAAAGAGCGGTGATTATAAAGGTCCGTCCCAATAGCTACAGCCTTCCGAGATGAGATTCGATTGATTCCCTCAAGGTCGAAGGAATATAATGAAAATTTGTAATTCCGCCTGTTTGATTTGGTCAAGAGGAAAAAGTTCTTAAAATCCTTAAAATTTTTAGCGGCGGGAGGAAAAGCCGTTTAAACTACTTTTACTTTGACAGCAACGGAAGTGAAAGAAGGGGGAAAAAGGACATCATTCAGCTGAAACCACCCTGTCTTTGGATGTTGAATGAAAGAAGTGAATTTGCTGCTGGCCCTTCGATTACCGTACTCTGAGAATGAATAGCTAGCTTGGGCATTCACCATGAAAGCGCTTTTGCTGCCGACTCGCGGCCGCCTCGTCGCTGGAGCTCCCTGGGTCTGCCGGAGCTGCCAGTCGCATTTCTCAACCACGGCCAGGCTTTCGCTATCGCATAAAAGAACCAAGAATGCTCTGCCTGATTCGCCGGCTCGGACTCGGTTTGCGCCTTCGCCGACGGGATACCTTCATCTTGGATCGCTGAGGACGGCGTTGTTCAACTACCTGCTCGCAAAACGCACCGGAGGCCAGTTTCTTCTTCGAATTGAAGATACGGACCAGGTATGGCTACTTCGGAGCGCTTGGCCCATATGGCAATTGTGGGAGTGAAAGGAATACTTGCTGACGGCCGAAGAAAAGGACCATTCTCGGAGCTGAACAGCGGCTTTACGACGATCTTCGATGGGCAGGCATACACTGGGATGAAGGTACGGCTGGAGCTCAATATGATATATAATATATGTGGGAATAGACATTATGCTGATATTCATATTCAATGGCTCTAGGCCCGGTAGTTGGCGGTTCCTACGGGCCGTACAGACAGGTAAACAAGCCCTACTAAAGCAGCATCCTGATACTTGAAGCTCACGAAAGCCCTTAGTCCGAGAGAACCGAGCTCTACAAGACCCAAACCAAGCGACTTATCTCAGGGGGCCATGCGTATAGATGTTTTTGCACGCCGGAACATCTCGATGGCGTAGCTCGACACCGTAACGAGGTGGGGTTGACCCCTGGGTACGATCGAACCTGCGCCGGAATATCAAAAGAGGAGTCTGATGAACGAGCAGCCAACGGAGAGCTTCATGTTGTTCGTCTACGAGTTGATGATCAATACCCCATGTTCAACGACCTTGTATATGGAAAGACCGGCCAAAACCGCCCGGCCGGACAACGTGGAGGGCACGAGGGTGTATTTCCAGACCCAATCCTTATAAAGTCTGATGGCCACCCCACCTACCATCTTGCTAATGTTGTGGATGATCACTTCATGGAGATAACCCATGTTATTCGTGGCACTGAATGGATGTCTTCAACGCCCATGCATATGGCCCTCTACAATGCCTTTGAATGGACACCGCCCCAATTCGGCCACGTCCCTTTATTGGTAGATATGAACGGTCAAAAGCTCAGCAAGCGGAATGCAGACATCGATATATCGTTCTTCAAAGACCAGCAGGGGATTTTTCCCGAGACACTCGCCAACTTTGCAGCCCTTCTTGGGTGGTCTCATACTCGCAAATCTGACGTGTTCAGTCTAAAGGAGCTAGAAGAGACAGTACGTATCGTCTCTTTCGTTCCTGAATTACAGTGTTGTGCTAATATCATGTCTAGTTTAACTTGAAACTTACTAAGGGAAACACTGTCGTTGCCTTTGAGAAACTTTGGTTCCTACAGAAAGCACATGCCAAACGGTATGCTGCGGAAGGAGGGCCTCAATTTGACGCTATAACTCAGCAGGTTGTTAAAGCTGCGCTGAAAAGATTTACGCCTGAAAAGCTGTACGTTATTGAAAACACAGAACCACAGAGATAAGATACTGATACCTCCTTAGGTCCCCAATTCTTAAGGGTCGACCCCTTGAAAAACATGTAGCATCACTACTGCGAGAGGGTGCTCGATCATATACCACCGCTGAAGAATTCATTGCACAAAACGAGACATTCTTCACACAGACAATAGATCGGCCCTCCTATACCTCTGCGGCAGTAGCTAAGAATCCATCATCTGAACCAGCTATCCCGATTTCTACTCTCCATACTGCTGCTGCTGTTCTAACCATGATTCCTGAAGAGCACTGGACAGCCGAGGTCCATCGTGCAAATATTGCTTCCTATATATTTTCTGATGCTTCAGTCTCTGCTCTTAATAGGGACGCTGCCATTGCAAAGGCGGAACAGGAAGCTAGAAAAGAGCTTTTCCATTACCTTCGCTGGGCTCTTTCTGGAGGGGCGCCTGGGATTGGCATACCTAATACCATGGAGATATTAGGACGAGACGAAACCGTTCGTCGACTGCAAGATGCTAGAGAAGCCACTAAAGCTCTCCTCCCTCAGAAAAAAATGCCGAGCAAAAAATCTGCATCGACCACGGGGGAGGCGGAATCTAAAAGCTGGATGGGATCACTTGCTGGACTATCCAAATAGGAGCTCAGCAGGTGGCATAGCGACACCGTGTATTTTTATCATGTTTTATTTGGACCACTGTAACCACTGTACTTGTATAGAGCCACACCTATAACATATACCTTACGTCCTGTTTCATAACTACCAGAGACTTGTCACAGATATAGAAAACTCGAATTAAAGAATAAATAAAGACTTAGCCAACTAATAAGTACACAGAATAAATGCAGACTGAAACAGCAAAAATGGAACCAGACATACAGAATGAGAAATTGAGGGAATCATATGTCCCTTGGGCTGAATAGCCTTGTTTTCTCTGCTGGCTAAGGCAGGGATTGAATGAATCCATTGCCAGAAATATTGAAAAAAGGAAACTGGAACATATTGCCTGCCAGCAGGTGGTCGAGTGTGAGATGAGTGACGACAATGAAATGGTACCCCTGAGCGCAGAGGAATAGGGGGTGGTAGGGAAGCAGAGACATCCTTCCACAAATCTAACCTGTAAGGCACCAACCGATAAAAAAGGAAAGGGAAAAAGGAAAAGAAAAATTACAATAAATCATTCGCAAAAAACAACAGCCAGACAAGCTGAAGGACAACCAGTGGAAGAAAAAGAGAAAGAAAAAAGGGGCGAGGAATGACGTTCGTTCATATGGCGTGAACACATATCTCGAGCAATCGTGCGTGTCAGCTCTGGTCTGCTGGTCCAGGAAGCGAGGTGATCCAGGAATCAGGATATACGGCGGTATAAAATCCTAGCTTGCACTCGACGGCCTTCATTGTTTCATGGCTTCATCCCAATGGCGCCAGACGCCTACTCCAACGCTCCAAGTGAACTCCAAGAAACGCCTATCCAATGCGTCGGTTAGTAGTGTTCCAAATCATCTGTCCATCCATCGCTACCGTCGACTCGGTGCGAGTAGTGGTTCTCTGCCTCGTATTCAGAGCTTACGCCCCGGATGCCCCTTATTTTCTTTGTGCCTCCTAGATCCCCCGGTGTTCCCATGCGTTTGCCATGGGCGGCTCGTAGTTTAGCATAATAGACATCAGTTGCATCTGCTTCAGGCTCGGATGCATCGTCATAGGTTTCCCAGTTTTCTGAGCCAGATGTTACTGTTTGTATTGTAGAATTTGATATCTGTCTGTTGGAGGGATTTTGCGGCCGGTATTGTTTGTCACTTGACTGGCTAACGAAAGATGACTGCTGGGCTTGGTAATGCTCGCTGTCTTGGATGTTAGAGTGTAGCGATTGAACAGAGCAGTTTACACTCGACGCCTGCAAAGGTACTGAAGGCTGTGTACGCGAACGTTGATGATGCTTCCTCTCCTGTGGCTCCTCCTCATCTGGGCTAACAGATGTTACATTACCACTGGAGCCGCCCGAAATCAGGCTTGGACAATGCTCTGACTCAGTCCTGTAAGAAGAGAAAGATGTCTGTGGCCTTGGTGGGTGGAACAGATCTCTCATCTTTGGTGGTGGTGCTCTCGGTGGTCCCATAGGGACCCTGACAGTTTGGGAGGAGTAGGTATGTGTCGGCTGCTCCCGTCTTTCTGGAGAGTTATTTCCATGCGGAAGGTTGGCCAATGGAATACGGGGAGCAGGTATCTTTGAAGGAGATTTTGAAAAGGTTCCGGCAGCTGCGGAGTAAGGTCTGGGGATGTTTCTCACAGAGCCGTGGCTAGTTGGTGTCTTTGCCCGTGATGGAGGAGGGTTAGCTGGTTTAGGTGGAGCTCCACCACGTAATGATGGAGGTGCTCCTCGGACAGAATTTGCCCTTGATGCGGTAGAGAATGAAGAGGGCGTTTTGCACCGCGGAGGAAGCTTCGATGGTGGAGGCGCGGGTGTAACTTCGTCCAGATATCGTTCGCCATGCACTAGGAATGGTCTACCATATTCGTCTTCCCACTGCTGGAGATTCTTCCTGAGTTCCAACTCAACCCTTGGTAGCTCCTTTGCAATCCTCTTTCGCATCTTCTCTTCTCTAAGGAGCCGGGTCGGATCGCGTCTCTCGCCCTTGTTACCACGGGCCATCAACCTGGAAGCATCTTGGCTGGAAGCGTTAAGAGAATTGCGGTCCTCAATCAGAGACTTGTGCTTGTCAACCAGTTGAAGAATTGGTGCTCTTTCCTCCAACAGCGCCTCAAGACGCGCGATTTCTCCTTCGTGGGCGGATAATAGAGCGTCACTGTAAACATCTGAAAATGCCGGGGTGAAGTCCAACATTTCTTCTTCCGAGTAGTATAAGTTGTCCCATAGCTCTTGTAACCGACATCGAGCATCTTCGACAAAGAGATGTAAGTTTTGTCTCTTGAGTTCGTTAAGCCGGGAAAGCTCCTCCTCAAACTCGTTTATGGCTCTCAGCCCACAACCACGGTTTGAAGCCAGGAAGGCTTTTCTTTCAGGCTCCTCAACCCCTAGCTTGTCCCAAAGGGCCTCTACTGCTGCCTTGAGTTCCTTTAATTTGCGTTCCCTGTTGTTCTTCTCGTCCAGAAGTTTCTCTCGTCGTGAGCGGAGGTTAGCGATGTCTGATTGGTGAAGGCCTAATTGTTCCGGAGAGTCACGGTAATGTTTAACAATCAGGGGCTCCGTTTGGACCTGTGGTGTGCCGAGTTCGGCCCATAAATTCACGATATCTTGTCCCAGGCTGCTCATTGTTGCAACGCGGCGGTTGTACTCTTCATATACTCTTGTGAACTCAGCGTCGAGCGCCTTAACATATGTAGAGGAAAGGTCGAATGATGGAGGAGCCACAGCTCCGGGCTCCGTGGGTGGAAGTTCTAGGGCAACGAAGGATGGCTCGAGGTGCGACGAGTAAGATTCCAAGGCTTCCACGAGCTCTATGCATTTGTGTTAGGGAAATGATTGTTCTTCAAACTGGGCGAGGGAGGTGTAAACAACATACTCTTTACCTGTTCGAATCTCTCGCGGTGTAGTTTACTAACCGAGTTATGTTTTTCCTTGAGAGCTTCAAGACACCTGTTTAAGGGATATGTGATCTCAATTTCCTCGTACTCTCGGTTCCCTCTCCCCATACCGTCAAGGGAGGCTTCCATCTGTTTAATAGTTGTCTTAAGATGGTGGGCTTCTTCCATCATTTCGTTCTTTTCTCTGTTTTATTTTAGAATCCGCCATTCAAACATCATTATGCATTTTGGGTCTTAGTGTATCTTACTCGTCAACACGCTGCAAATGCCCGTGTAACGTGTCTGAGAGAGCTGAAAATAACTGCGCAACAAGTGTCAGCGGTGATCAGCCACGCAAGCCATTTAGGGGAATGTTAGGTCACTTACCTCAGACTCACGCGACTCCCGCTCATGGTGAGGGACGCCAATATCATCGAATAGGCCATGGAGTTGCTCGACGATGGAGTTGACCTGGCTGGTCAGGTAGCTTGTATCCACGGCCATGCCCGGCTCGCTTGGTGTGTAGATAGCTCCAAGCACAAAAACTGTGTTGTTTACTGCTGCCCAGGAAAGATAATCACGATAATTCTAGAGTAAAAATCGAGTTTCTGTCTCGCGTGGTGCGTCGCGATCGAGTGGATGTGGGATGTCGCGATGAGGAGGAAACGAGCGAGGGTCAGATAAACAAGGGCAGAGCAAGGGGTCAATCGCAGTCCATATCATGCAAGGCGCAGTTTCATGATATGATCAAAGGGCGACGAGGCAGTCGAAGCGAGTGGGAAAACAGTCTCTGCGAGCTCCTGTCGATTGTTGTCTGGGAAAATGTTGGCCATGCGGACGACGATCTGGTTTAAAAGAAGTTGCTCGTTGCTTTCGGCTTTGCGATTTGTTGACTCGCCGGAAGTTTCCACGGCAACGGCTGACTCAGCATGTAAGTCATGCATCACGTGGGACGACTTTATTTTTACTTCAACAAAAGAAAAAGCGACGACGACGACGAGAAGATGACAGGATGATAGGAAGACGATAAGAAAATGACAGTTAGATGTGCATTTAGGGCCGAGTCGGAGCATACAAAATGCCCTTTATGGTGGTGTTTATACGGCCGGTTGGACGGTTTATACCCTGCGTCAAGAATGGAGAGGAGCCGAAGATAATTGAGAGAAGCCAGGATGGTTCTATACCTACATTATCAATATCATCCTGGATTTTACAGTAACATGGGACTTCTCTCTTTATATCTCTCAAAGCTGCAATACCCAGCACTATGAGACAGCCTATACATACCAATGTTGAGTCTTCAGGGAGATAATGCTAGGTTTATTTATACCCCTTTATACCCTCTAGTAAATGAAGATAAACTATATAGTAGTATATAATCTCTGTGATATGATGCATATATTAGATATATCAGGGTTTGTATTTCTATGCTGGGATTCTGGCACCAGCATAGAGAGATATATCTCCCTTTTCTAAGCAAAGGCTCAAATATTTCCTATGCCATATCTACTGCTGAAGACGCCATTATCATATTGTCCTCCTGTCCTATACTGGCATCCACGTGACAAACACTGTCCTGAACGCACAATGAAATAAAAGGAGTTCGTTCTCACTTCAGAAAGGAAAAGGACTTCTTCTTTTCAGCCTTTTCTTCTTCACCTTTCTGCCCTTACCTGGCGCCTCTTATTTACAGCTAACCGCCTACTGTGGAAGACAAGACAAGTTAACGCGTTCAAGATGTGTTTCTTCGGGAACGACGACGATGATATGCCTCCTGCACGCTATATTGATCCTCCTGAAGGCTCTAGATTCATCACGGCTGGGGGGTCCGGCCTTATCTATTCCTCTCCAACCTGCCGTGGAGAGATCTACAAGATCTGCTCTCATGACTCTGACTCTATTGTTAACATTGAACGTGAGAAGCTCATCTTTGAGAACATGATGAGTGTTGGCCAGCACCCCAATATAGTCAAGTGCCTCAAGATCATGGACAATGGGGTTATCCTTGAGCGTGCCGAGCACGGTGACCTGCGTGATTACTATCAAAATGGAGGCGGTGCTACTATCTCTGAGCGTGTCAAATGGTGCAAGGAGCTCGCCAGCGCTGTTGAGTATATCCACAGTCTCCACATCCGCCACGGCGATCTCTGCGGCAAAAACGTCTTACTTGACGCCGACCGCAACATCAAGCTCTGCGACTTTGCCGGCTCTGGCTTCTGTGGCAACCTCCCTACTGTGTCTGCCGAGCTTGGATACGCCCACCCGAACCGCGATCAAAACCGCCGTGCTACTGTCATAGCTGAGATTCATGCCTTGGGATCAACCATGTATGAGATTCTCACTACCAAGCGCCCTTTCTCGGCCAATCACCAACCTGGTGTGGTTGCTTGGTGGCTCAACACTGGAATCTACCCTAGGGTTGATCATATCCCCCTTGGAAAAATCATCGAGGCTTGCTGGAAGGGCAAGTACCCCTGTGCGCTTCAAGTCGAGCATGCCATCGAGCTTGCTATCGTTGAAGGTTCGTCTACCCCTGATTATGTTTGTTAATTTATCAGTACACTAATGTTTGGATGTATTAGCTGGCATGAACAACATGCTGATCTAAGATCGAAATTCCAACCCTGGAAAACAACATGGGGGATCAAGGAGGAGTTTGGCTGGCGTTAAAGATACCTGGGTGCTCAGGAAAAGGACGGAAAAATTGGTGAGGCTGACTATGGCTATGGGAACTTAACTACGGGATGCAATTCATGTAACATACTGTCAATAACTGTTTACATCCAGCTGCCCGAGTCTCATGATCCGGCGCCTGGCATGTGCACGAACGAGAAAATCAAGAAAATTTCACTTTGAAAACCCGTTTCTCATAGCATACCATTGTAGCCTACATCAATATTGAAGCCGGTTTCACCAAAACAGGCTTAAGTTAAAACGGTTGACAACCCTATTCAACTCTTTTTCCTTTACAGTAGCCTTACCTAAAGCCCAGCCGTTAATTTGTATGTTCTCGAAATCAGATGCTACCGGGGAGTTTAAGCTGTTTTTAAAAGTTAGTAAATACTTTTTTGATTATTGTACGCTTTTATTTCTGTTGCTCTTTGAAAAGTAAGATAAATTAAGTGTATAAATTCCCTATATATACCTAGGTGTGTACTTTATTCTTTCTCTCTATCTACTATATATATATATATATATATATATGTACCTGCTATTGTTGATTATGCCTGCCCCTTAATTTGTTTTGTTTATTTTGATATGGGGAAAGCACGGGCCACAAAGAAGAACAAACTAGAAAAAGTGGATCGTCTTGAGTGGCCAAAGTTCTTTCACGTGATATATTCAATTAGATAAGGTATTACATCATCAGTAAATCTTACATAAGTAGCTGTTTTTGCTACCAGCATTCTTCATCTATCAAAGTCGGCCTTTGTCAACCAGGGATAGGCACAAAGTCCTCCGTCGTCACCCTCAGCTAGGTAGTTTGCTGATCTCGAGACTACAATAGATGGTAGCTCGTCTGAAACCTGCAGCTTAGGCGGTTGTGCTCGAAAAGCACGGGAGCTGAAAGACAGTCCCAGCCATGAGTACTCCGGCACTTCAGTCGTGGGGTATATCTACCATTCTGCTTCAAGCACGTCTTCAGTTTCGGTTCAACGAGCTAATATAAAATTCTACTCAATAGAAGCTGAAAACCATGTCAAGCTTGTCGACCCGCAGCGCGACGCCCTTTACAACTATGACCAGGCAGCTACCCAGGCGCTGATGGCTGCTAAGCCATGGGCCCAAGACCCCCACTACTTCAAATCGATCCGTATATCTGCCACTGCGCTACTTAAGATGGTTATGCACGCTCGATCGGGTGGAAACCTCGAGGTTATGGGCCTTATGCAAGGGTTCGTGGCTGCCAATACGTTTGTTGTCACTGATGCATTCCGATTGCCTGTCGAGGGGACCGAGACCAGAGTCAACGCCCAAGATGAAGCGAACGAGTATATGGTTTCTTACCTACAGTCTTGCCGTGACTCCGGAAGAATGGAAAATGCAATTGGCTGGTACCATAGCCATCCGGGCTACGGATGTTGGCTGTCTGGTATCGACGTCTCGACGCAAGACACCCAACAGACCTATTCAGATCCTTTCGTTGCTGTCGTTATTGACCCAGACAGGACCATCTCTGCTGGAAAAGTCGAGATTGGTGCATTCAGAACCTACCCAAAAGACTACTCCCCACCAGGTGCTGGACAGGAGGAAGACGATGAATATCAAAGTATACCGCTGAATAAGGTCGAAGATTTCGGTGCGCATGCGTCACAGTACTATTCTCTAGAAGTTTCAAATTTCAAGAGTACACTAGACACCAAGATCTTATCTCTACTCTGGAACAAATACTGGGTTGCAACCATCAGTCAAAGCCCGCTTTTCACCAACCGGGATTATGGAAGCAAACAGATGAATGACCTGAGCCAGAAGATCAAGCGAGCCGCTAGAACGATAGAAGGTGGAAGTGCCAGTGCGAGGGGGAATATATTAGGGGATGCTATCGTGGATGGGAAGGAGAGCCTAACGGAAAAGGACCAGCAGCTCGTCAAGATTGTCAAGGACGGGGATCGGATTGTTGGAGAAGAGCTGGCTGGCCTCATGGCCGCAGAGATCAAAGAAGTTCTATTCAAGGGCGTTGGACAAGCCGGCCCCCAAAAATCGACTTGATCATGCTTGTTCATTGATGATATCATAGATCTCCGGCTTGCAGCCTGCCAATTAATGACCCAAGTTACGAATTAGACAACTGAATACAACCAATTATTCCTCCGTCCAGCAGCGGGACTTTCTCATATTTGATCGATTCTCTTTATTTCATCAACCACATCCAAGTAATATTTCATATGTTCTACTGGTACCGTCTTCATATAGGCACACACTCTACACGATGGCCCCATCTTGGCATGTGGCTGAAAGACCGTTCAGCTTCCATCAGGCTAGGGACAGTTTTACCTTTCTTTGTCTCTATCTATATACATGGGTTGCAAAGCTGAGCGAATAATATTTAAACAGCCCACGACGGCCATTCAGATACCTTGCTCGATCTCCTCTGGCTTTTATCTCGCACTTCCCATGCGCAGATGGGCACAATAATTATATCCCTTGTCAACCCGCTTCTCGTTGGTCAGAGTCAGATATTCCTCAGAAACCGTTCTAGGCAAGCAATCACGCGAGGCTGTCGAGAACAATAGAGAAAAAACTGAATACTCCATAACGCCTGCGGAGAGCCTCACACCACCCACTTGAATGCAACACATTCTCGCAAAATGCAGCATCCACGCCAGAGTAGACATGGCGGCCATCCTCATCACACGCCCATGATGCCGTTTACGCCCCTTCGATCTCTTAGACGGGAATTAGCCATTATGTTCGGATTTATTGGTTTGTCCATTTTGACCATGGCTGTGTACTGGGTCTTTTGGCAATGTGCGTTTATCACATCCCATCCCATGTAACAAAGAAGTATGGATTTACTCCTAAGGTAGAAAAAATTAACAGAATACCACTGTCTAGTTGCTCAAAAACGCAATGCCGCAAAGGAACGTGCTCGTCGTGAAACGTTCGCTGCGCGGGAGAGAGCTGCGGCGAACATGTCCGAGTCGAAAAGGTCGCATCAGCGTAGCCCAAACGGTAGCCATGATCGAACATTGAATATCGAAGCTTCAGGGAGGGTGGCTCGAAATGGGAATAGTGATGGGGGGTTAGGATTTGGAGATATTCGGGAAAATCTGGTCGTGTGAATGAGTGAAGGATATAATGATGTGGCCATGATGAACAGAGATACGGGAAACAGTTCTAATATACCCCAAGTTAATATGTATATGTGAGTATATAATACAAGCCTAACAGGCTGGTTGCGCAAGTCCAACGGTCCATTGCATAGTGCCAATGACAACGACCAAAAGGGCGAGTCCCAATCCTACGCTGGCAAACCCATATAAATATGCATGTTTCAGACGTAGGCTGTGAAGCTCGGCAATCCAAGTGCTCACTGTAGTTGTGCATCCGCAAAACCCATTCATGATACCCTTGAGGATCTGGCAGCCGAGCAGCCGGTGAGGAGCTATTGCACCATTTATACTAGTTCTAGCAACCACGCTACTAGCATGTTGTAAATCGAAGCATATGCCCAAGATCAGAGTGCCTATCATGTTGACCAAGAATGTTCCTAGAGGGAATGATAAGATCAGAGGGTTGAAGTACAGGGAAGCGTAGAATCGAAACAAGCAGCCGATGGGGGCAAATATAATGGCGAATTCGGCCGAACCACGCCAGTGCTGTTCCTGTATTGGCCGATGTCGATCCGGCGTCCATATGGCGAGGAAGATGGCTCCCATCCAGCAGCCAACAGCCAGTAAAACTATGAGTCGGTCAAGTATGTTACGTAGAAACTTGAATGGGAGTGTTGGCGTGAAGTAGGATAGGCCGTCTGCGAGGTGTGCTCCAACCACAATTGAGGAGAGACAAAGCAAAACGGTATATAAAAGGACCGCCAAAACGGCCATGAAGCTATACCCGCCATTTCTAGGCAGGATGGTATCTGTATTGGGGTTCGGCAGGGTATTTGATAGTGCATGATACGCATCAAGCATGAATGATGAAAACGAGGTGAACGAGCCGCAGAACCCGGTGGTCAGACCGATGTATAGCGGTATAGTCTTCTTGACTGCCTTGTGCTTTGTCAACACTTGCGTATCATCATCATCCGAGTCATCAATTCGCTGCTGCTCGTCGCCATTGCCGTTCAGCTCCCCGCGTCCAACACTAGAGTCACCCCATTCTTCACGGAAGAGCTTGCGGTCCTCTGCAAAGAAGCCGATAAGCAGACAGCCACCGACGTTCGCCCAGACCACTCCCGTAGTTACCGGCGCCCCGGGGTATACCGTCAAGACCTGCAGCCCGATCCGAGCCAAGGTGCCGAATATCGAGAAGAAGACGAGGTAGGAGATGGTGTAAAGCTGAGTCGCATGGTGGGATAGCTTCAGCTCCGATTGTGTATGTTCAGGTGTGGATATGCATGACTCCGCGCTCTCTAGTAATGCAGACGGCTCACGATGAACCGACGAGTTCCTCCTGTCCGGAACCGTATCTCTTCCCTTATTTACTGTATGACGTCGCTCCAGATTCGTTCGTGACCCTATCGTCTCGAGCTCGTAGGATGCATCATCTTGGCCTCGCTGGTCTTGGACTGGGGCATCTGGCGAGCTTCCCGCACCGCTTCTTCCCTGCTTCATCGGCAGTTCAGGCGTCAAATAGCGTCAGTAAACCGGTGGACCAAGCTGGAGATCCTCGCTGGTATCAACTTGCAGCTTCCAGCAAGCTCGCAAGCCATCTCTCTTTTTCTCTTCCCCTTCTTCTCTTCTTCTGCTTCTTTTCTTCTTTTTGCTGAGAGTTTTCCACGTATTTTATTGCCAACCGGCGTATTGATATTACACGTAATATTACCCAACCTTACCCCATTTCTTACCGATAAGATAAGAAGCAAAAGCGGTCGCTTTCTCCCCTCTTGACTTCTGCTTCTGCTCCTGCTTCTGCTTCTTCTTCTTCTACTCTTCATCTAATAGAATACCAGCTCTCCTATACCTTACGTTTACTGCTATTTATTACTTGCCGATCGTTGGATAGATTCAGATACCACAATGTCCAAGCCACTACCAAAGAACGTCCATGTGTCCCGCCATCCCTGTCTACAAGTGAAGCTCTCCCAGCTTCGATCCAACAAGGCATCAAGCCGTGAAACCAACGACCTAGTCCACGAGATAGCCACGATAATAGGCTGCGAGGCCTTTGCAGAGAACATTTCCGTGACCCGCGGCGAGAAGGTGTGCTGCCGTCCTGTCCCTCGCCGGCCCCCTTGCTGCATACATACGTACATACTACTCAATAGTTCGGATACTAATAGCAAGGCAACAAATAAAACAGAACACCACACCCCTTGGATACGAATATACCACTAGCTTCATAACGCCAGACAAGATCGCCCTGGTTCCTATCCTACGTTCCGGCCTGGGCATGGTCAACGGTACAATAGCCCAATCCCAACCCCAACCCCACGCCTGACTTGCCCTGCCCCATGGGACGAAATGGAATGGATCTAACTAACTAGTTGAAAAGCAATCCAAACCCTTCTTCCCTGCACACCAGCCGTGCATCACCTCGGCCTCTTCCGTGAACCTACCACCCTCGAACCAGTAGAATATTACAATAACCTGCCCTTCCAGCCGGACTCGGCGGGCGTCAACTCCGCTGCAGCAAAGCTAGCAATCATAATCGACCCCGTGGTCGCGACGGGCAGCACGGCCTCGGCGGCCATCCAGACGCTGCGTGAGTGGGGCGTGGAGCGGATCTTGTTCCTGTGTGTTTTGGGCAGTTATGCTGGTCTCGTCAAGGCTGCGGGGGAGTGGGAGGATGGGGTGCAGGTTTGGGCGGGGGCGGTGGACGAGCAGGTGGACGGGAAGGGAATGATTGAGCCTGGGCTGGGGGATATTGGGGATAGGCTTTTCTCGGCCGGCGGGAGGACGTCGGTGAATTAGTTCGGGAGGTTTTGTGGTTAGTTGTGCGGTGATGCGGTGTGTGGCTTGGTTTAGGTGGTGTTTGGCGAGTGTTGGTTGGGTTAAAGGGATTACGTTGAATTCAGCTTGAATAACGGTAACTATATTGACGTCAATCTACTACTTACGGGCTAGTTAGGTATTATTTAATTAATTCAATGCTGGCCGGGAGAGATGTTCACCATTAATATGATGAGATTATTTGGTTTATAGTAGGGTAAAGCGTCTGTCTGTATGGTACACGCAATTTGTAGAGTAGACCAGAGAGAAAGGAAAAAAAAAGATGAGATAAAAAGGGAGTAGAATCAGCCATAAAAGGAGAAGAGAAATAAATCGAACGTCTGACCAAGGAAACAAGAGATAAATGAATAAATAGAGTAAATAGATAGATAGGAGCTATATCAAATATCAACAGAAAAAAAAGGATTAAATATAAGAAAAGGATAAGGAAAAGCAACGCAGAGCAACGCAGAGCAACAAAAACAGACAACGCGCAAGCAAACACTGGCTGACCGAACAGAAATCTAATAAGTAATAATAAGCAGATAGATGAGATGAGATGAGATTGATATAAAGATGAGAGACATCAACGCAGCAACGCATAACGCAGGCCAGAAAACAAAGCAAGCAAGCAAAGCAACGCAAAAGACAACAAAGAGTTATAGGAAATATATCGATAATCCAAAAAAGAGTAAGAGGAAATGGCGAAACAATGAACTCGAACGCGTCAAGATAACAAGGCAGAGGCAGATTAAGTCCAAAGACGAGGACGAGGGGAGAACAAGGCCATGCAGACGCAGAACGGAGCAGAGTATCACAGTAAACCAGAAGCAGAAGAAGCAGAGCAGGAGAACTAAATGGAGTATATGGACCACGAGAAGGGAAAAGTAAAGCAAGCAAGCAAAAAAAAAAAGGTACTAAAGATTAAAAGTAGGGTGTTGGTAGAAAGGTAATAAGTAATAGTAGAAAGAGAGAAAAGAAGTAGAAGAAGGTAAAGCAAGTTCATGCGGCGAACAGACGCGGACACGCAGGACCAGCTGGTGTAGAGAAAGTGAGGTAGGTGGATGTTCTCTGCTCAACGTAGAGCAAAGGTTGGTGTCGAAGTCGATGGGTATTTGGTTGTAGGTGAAGCCACCAGAAGGTATAACGGGAGTGTGAGCAGCCAGTCCGCACGGGAGGGAAAGCAGAAGAGAGAAAGAACGAAAAAAAGACGAAACAGGCTCAGAACCACCAGCCAAAAGGAGAAAAAAAGAACGAAATGGAAAAGAGACAGGGAAAAAAACAACTGCAAGGAAATCCGTTTCTGACACGAGACATGCAAATGTAGATAGAAAAGGGGGCGAGAAATGCCTTCTCGGTTTTTCCCTCCCTTTGTCGCTTTGCATTTGCCTTTGCCTGCCATGTCATGCCAAAACCCCGTGTCCATGTTTTCCCCCGGTAGTGCCAATCTATGTGTGTATGTATGAATGTGTTGTTATCCGTGACCACCCCCTTCAGCAAGTAAGAACCGAAACAGAGAGAGAGTATAGGAAAGAAGGAAAGTAAAGCAACGCTGGAAACGTAGGAGATGGAGGAAAAGGAGTCGAAAGAGGGAGAGAAGGAGATGCTGTAGGTTAGAAAAGAGATAGGAAAGGAAAATGAAACCGAAAAAGGAAAAAGGAAGCAAAAGACAAAAACATAACGCCATAGGAAAGGAGAAGAGATGGAAGAAGGGCTGTCAGCGGCGTAGTCAATATGCAGTTCCGACGCTGGCGAGACCCTTGATAGGCATGGGTTCAAGGGCTTGTTCAGGGCTGGCTGCAGAGTCCTGATAGCCAACAAGGGCCTGAGAGTGAAGCTTGAATGCCTCGCCCATGAGTTTGGTGATTCTAGAGTATATATGTTAGCCAACTGGACTATAAAGGGGAAAGGAGAGAGAAAAGGAAGTAAGCTTACCCCCATACGACGACGCCGTCGAGGATGTTTCCCCATACGCGTGCAACGGTCGAGCAAAGCTTGTCTTGCTGGTCGTTGAGCTCGTTGGTGAATAGGCCACGAATCTTGTAATACAGCTCCAACTCGTCTTCAGTGGCTTGTTCCTCGTCATGCTCGAGACGGTAGAGCCACAAGCTGAGAATAACCATCATATCCATTCCACAGAGCGGGTGTTCGATACTCCAGTTGGTAGCGGAAGCGGTGGCAACCCAGTTCAGCCCCTGGACGGCAGCGATCTCGATACACTCGAAGCACTGAGTGACAACCTTGTTCATTTCCTGGGATCGCTTGATTTTCTCGCGGGCGACAGTCATGGCGGCTGCGACCTCGTAAGGCGAGTGGTAACGAAGAGCTTCCTGGATAGACTTGAGATCTACCTCTAGTCTGGCCCGGGTGTTGCGGTAAACGGCCATGGAGTTGAAGATGAGCGGGTGGCCCTTTTGAGGGGTGCTGATGGGCACGACCAGGGTCTCAGGCTCACAGATGTCAAGAGACTTTTCCCATGTTTCGATGGCGAGGCGCAATTTGTACTGGGTGACCACGTCCTGGAGGGCATCGATGGTGCGAGACTGGTACCATACTTCGAGGAAGAGGGCATTGATCATGACACGAGTAGCGTAGGCGGAGTAGCGAACTGGTTCGCCCCGCAGGAGGCTGTCGTGTGCCTGTCGAACGGTGAGGATCTTTGAGCTGCCGCCCAGAGCCCGACGCCAGGTGTACTCGTCTGAGATTTCGAGGTTCCAGAGGGACTCTGATGAGGGGAGCTCGAGGGTGTCGAACTCATTGAAGGTCAGAGCCGGGTTGTGGTTGAATGTCAAGCTGAGCATACCGAAGAAGACGAAGACGGCGTAATAAGTTCGACGACAGCTCTCGTCCTCGATCCACTCAGCATGGCGTGGTGTGGCACCTTCACGAGCGTCTATCCTGAGCTTGAGCTGGTATCTGTTGCCGGCGACCATGTTGGCAAGCAAGCTCTTGATGGAGCAGGTCCACTCGAGGCCCTTGGAGTCACCACTCCAGCTCTCGAAGATCATGTTGAGCAGGGTACTCTGCATGGCCCAGAGGGGGCACTTTCTCGAGTCGAAGTTGTCCTTTTGCTGGAGGAATTGGTTGACGAGCATCTTGGAGCCAATGTGCAGCATAAAGGCGTCTTCCCGTTCAAAGGTGTAGAGAGCACCAATGGAGAGCACGGCCAGCAGCAAAGGAGAAGAGACATCCTTGGGATTGAAGGTGGCCGGGTGCAAGAAGGGCAGGTGATGGTGATACATGTTGAAGTAAGTGGACAGGTATCTGTTCAGGATGGGCGTGGAGGGCACCTTGAAGGTCTCTGGTAGGCTGTTGAGGCTGTCATTGGCCTCGAGACGGTCAACAATGATCTGACGCTCGGCATCACTAGCAATCTGTGGGGTCTTGGGCTGGGTGAGGACCTGACTGGGGCCTGGGGAACGTCTATAGTTGACCGGGGAAACTGGTCCGGTCATGGATGGGTAAGGAGACAGAGCGTTGGGCGTCGAGTTACCGGAGACAGGCAGGGAGTGAACAAGCGAGTGCATGTTTGGAGTCAAGTTGTCACTGGAGGAACTGCGTTCAATGGTAGGAGCAACCATGGTCTGATGTTGGTGCTGGTGCTGGTGCTGATGATGCTGGTAGGGCGAAGGAGCTGTTTGAGAGGGCCTGGAGGACTCCTTGGAGGGCTTGACATCGGCCATGAAGGTATCCCAGGGCATCTGGGGCAAGGTAGCGTTGCCAGACATGTATGAGACAGATGGTTCCATAAGACTGTTGCCGCGATCCGAGTAGGACTGGTGGTGGCTGCGATGCTGGCTGGAGGTGACGGCAGCGGCAGCTTTATGCTGGAAGTCTGTCATGAGCATGGCTGCGGTCTCGAGGTCGACCATGCCATCACTGCTGGCTTCTATCTGTTCTAGAGCGGCCGGGTCGATGGTGACGGACGACTTGGACGGGCTGCTGGCTTTGGCTGTTGCTGTCGTGGAGGCTGCTGTCGTGGCGGTTGTCGTGGTCGTCTGTGGAGCGTTGGCAGTCGTGGCAGCAGCAGCAGCGGCGGCGGCGGCAGCGGCAGCGGCCTTTCCACCACGTCGACGTCCCTCGGCAACCAAGGGGATCCCACCATCCTTTGCGTGGACTGTGCGGTCATGGCGGAGGAGCAGGTCTCTTCGCACAAAGGTGCTTCTGCACTTGAGACACTTGAACGGCCGTTCCTTTGTATCTAGTACTTGTTAGTAAAGCACAGTAATAATGGTAATAGTAGTTGGTAGTAGTAATTAAAAGTGACTTACGGGATCTTTCGTGTCGGCTGCGGTGCTCGCTGCGACTGAAGGCCCGGTGACAGAACTGGCACTTGTATTTCCTCTCCGGCGGCATAGAAGCCTTCTTCGCACCCGAACTTGACGACGCAGCAGGAGCCATTGTAGAGTATTATCGTGGTAGACGTAGCAGTAGACAGACGTAGAGACGAAAGGACAGAGAGGACGAGAGGAGAGAGAGAGACCAGAGGAGCAGGAGGAAGAGAAAGGGAAGCACTCCGAGTCCGTAGCAGGTCTCCAGCCGAAATGGTTATCTTGCTCCCTCTGTTATTATGATGGCGGCGAGAGAAGAGACGGTGAAGGCGGTGGTGATGGTGACGGCGAGCGACTGTCGAGGACTAAGCATGCCTTGCTAATGATGAACCGTGGTCTATCTGTAGTGAATAGTAAATGGTGGAGGGGAGAAAAAGAAGAAGAAGAAAAGACGATAGATGGAGAGATAGAGAGATGTTGAAAGTGGTGGTGTCTTCTTTTTTTTTCTTTCTCCCTTCTATTTCCCCTTTGGGCCAGAAGTTGAAGTTGGCGATGGCAGAAAGTCGAGGCAAAGTGGGAGTAGCGAGAAGCAGAAGGCGGCAGTAGAGAGTAAACAGTCCAAATGGGCGGAGAGTAGACAGCGACGAGTGCAAGGACCAGCCAGAGAGAGACCAACGTCGAAGCTATGAAAGATGAAGATGAGGATGAAGATGATGGAGATGGACGAAGTTGAGGATGTTGAAGGAAAAAAGATGTGAAAAAAAGGGCAAAAGAGAAAAATAAAAAAAAGGTCGTAAAAAAACGAAGCCCACGATAAATAAAAAAGAAAAGGACGAAAAGACGAAGCAGCAGAAGCAGAAGAAGCGGACAAGACAAGGCAAGGGGAGGCTGGCGTGGCAGTAGAGTGGGTGGCAGTAAGCAGAGGGAGGACGGAGGGGAGCGAGGGAGCGAGGGGCAGGCGAGGGAGGCAGGAAGAAGCACGAAGAAGGAGACGAGTGAAGAAGGGGGAGGGGGCTGGGCTGGTGTTTTGGTGGGCAGGAGCTGAGGACTCCGACCACGTCCTGCTCACCTCCTAACGCCACGCCCCACCACCCCCCTTCTTGGTCTTCTTCCCCCCGCGACGACGATGAAAGACAAGAGGGAAAACGCGTATCGTAATTAAAACAGGGCAAGTCAAGGAAAAAAGAGGCAGAGGGGCAGGTAAAGTAAGAGTAAAGTAAAGGTAAAAGTAAGCGTAAAGTAAGAGGAAAGTAAAGGCAAAGT
>NW_003345195.1:1378044-1407524 GCF_000150975.2 Nannizzia gypsea CBS 118893
ACCCTTTTCTTTTCCTGTCTTTTCTTTTTCCACCTTTTTCCCTTGGGAAGAAAACAAACAAACAAACCAAGTTCGACCAGCAAGCCACAGCCACTTTTCGTCCTTTTGCATCGGTCTTTTTTCTTGCTTACCGGTAACGTAAGGACAGGGACCCCCCTTCCCACCGTTGGGAGTCTTACCATATTTTTTCACACTTTTACACGCTTATACACATTTTTACAGACTACCAGTAAAAGTAAAATAAAACAGCCCACACGACCAATAGTAAAATACGGCCGATACGGCTTATAGTACAAGGTCACCGCCAGAAAGTCCCAGGCCGATCGATCGCCTCATTTCTTCTTCTTTCTTGTCCTTCATCACATCACCACCAGCTTCATTGATATCTTCTTCATCGTCATCATCTTCTATCTCTGTCTGCTTCAATGGTAAAGACTGCCTTCTGTTCAGTATACTCTACTCTGCTCTACTTTAATATTCTACTTCCTCTCTGCTCTACTTCTCTTGTTTACTGTTGTCTAAGAAGTAAACGGCTTACTGACTTTCTTACGGTACCGGTGGGGTCGACTTCCCGCCTCGGGCCTCCCCTAGCCTTTTTCTTTGGGGTTCGTTCCTCCTGGGGGGGCCCTTTTCCCCCCTGGGCGAGCCGGCTTGCTTGGCCTCCTTGAAGCTGCCGGGTCGGCCTCTTTTCCTGGCTGGTTCTGCTCCTGCGTCTTCTTTCCGGGGCTGGTTCCTCTTCGTGTCGACTGTCCGTTCGGTGTTTATCTTCATCTCACCGCCCATCTACCAATCCATGCATGCATATACATATGCCTTATCGACGGCAGCAGCCAGGGGGAGGGTGCACACGCACATACCGACCGACATATGTATATACCTTGCTTAAAAGCACTTTCTTCACCTCAACGGTACCTTACTTATACACTGACAACGGACGGGAACGTCGAACACCAACCACCGAACCATGCAGGATCCGAGGGGGTACCCCCTAGCGACTTGTCCCCCCCTGAAATTAAATATGACACTCGTCATACCACTTGATAATTCGCCTTCGCGTCTCCCTCGTCTTTTCATCTCGACTCGACTTTCACCCACACACTCGGGGCATTGGCACATAAAAGGACTGCCAGCGCAGGTTAGAGGGGCATGTTTCGCCCCTCCCTTCCCTCCCTCAGCTCATCTGGTGGGATAAATAATATATCAAAGGGGAAAAGAAAGTGCAGCATCTGTGACAAGTCAGATCTGAGCCCCTCCACTAACTCACTGCTCACCTTACTTTCTGCTCTTTGACGATGGAGTAGGAGTGAGTGTATACAGTTTAAGTACTTTGACTCTGCCACTGACTCTCGATCGGGCCCTCCATTCATTACTTACCTGAGTTAGGGGGAGGGAGGGGACGCCGTTTCAGCAGGGAAACCTCGCTACTTGACGACCTAACCTAGTTTGAGAGGAGGAAGTGAACCCCTTCGAGAACTACTGGTGCTGCTTCTTGCATTTCCAACCGGACTGGACCGTACCGACGATACGGGCCGTAACTATACGTACACACCTACTTGTGTGTACTATTTTATTTACCTGACTTATATTCACTTAACTAATTATCATTACCTGGTGGGCTGATGGAGATGGAGACGGGAGTCTAGATGTGCAGCTCCGGTGGGGGGCCAGGCGGTGTGTTAGTCGTAGGAGCAGACAGATGTTGGTGTTGACGATGTTGATGTTGATGTTGATGTCGATGTCGATGTCCATGCTGGTGATAGAAAAGTAGAGACCGCCTCTTCTGATTCTTCACATTCAATTGAGTTTCTCCTGCAGTCACGGAAGAAAGAGATGACGATAAATAAGAAGCGTTCGGACATGGAGATGAGAGATGGTCAAGGAGGACTTCCCTGCCGACCAAGTAAATAGTCGACCAGATCCCAACACTCAGCTCGTGACTCGTCTTTCCCCTTTCAGGCCATAATCGTCAACGACTACGGAGCAGTTTTAAGTAGTCGAGTGGGCATAGTAGAAATCAGGTACTCCGTAAACTTGGTGATATATCTTCCCTTCCCTTGTCCCTCATCCCTCGTCCTATCCCATCCCATCCCATCTTAATCATTTAGTATTATTATCGTATCGCCCTTTTTCGTCTTCTTTTCTTTTCTTCCCTTTCTTTTTCTTTTCCTTCTTTCTTTTTTTGCCCTTTTTGCTCGCTTGCTTTCTTTTTCATCGTAAATCTCTTCTCCTTAGCCTGTGGCGTGTGGCTACCCACCTTCAATTTCACGATGCGCATCTCTGCTCTCCCTCTCCCTCTTTTCTTCTTCCTCTCTCTCTTTATTCCTTCCTTTCGCCTCTGCTATGTAGGGCAGTCGTTGTATGTGCTGGCGCAGGTCGGTCACTAAGGCTGAAGGTGGCGAGCAGAGTCAAGCAGTTCAAGCCAAACCCACCAACCAGGGACGAGGGAAGCGCAAATCTCCCAGCCGGACGGTCCTTGATGCTCTCCTTCATCTTTCCTGTTCCTGGATATGTATGTCCGAATGTATGTATGTATGCTGTAGTGTAGCCAGCATGCATGTATGTATGTTGCCTCCCTGAGCGAGCAGAACAAGTCAGACGGAGTCAAGAGTCGATATTCCTTGAAGCAAACATGACAAGTGGCATATCTCAAAAGTACGCATCACTTTTTCTCCCTTCAGCCTTTTTTTTCAGCCTTCCGAATGATTCTCTGGATAGACGTTTCATACACCCACCCCTAAGTAGTTAGGTCGTAAACGAGTCGAATATGTTATGCATGTTCATACCTCTACATATATACATACACTTCCCGTGCATAACTCTTCCCTGCGGCAAAGGGCGGCAGAGGATCGAGCACCACCGGCCTAAAACTCTTGCTCCTCCAGCTAAGCCCTTAGCAGTTACTTGGTTATACCTGCTAAACCCTTAACTGACTTGAACTAAACGCTATCTATAACTTACATCCCTGCCTTGTCCATGGGCAAGTCATGCCCGTCGCTCCCACTCCTGGGGTCTGGCCGCCCACCTAAGCGAGCGATCTCTGCTGGCTCTGTCTCTCGCCTGTCTGACTGACTCTCTGGCTGTGTCTCTGTCTGCCCATGCCTGTACTTAGTTGGCTCTCCTTCCATCTCGCCGTCTCCTCCTCTCCCCTTCCCAATCTTCACTATCTTCACTACTATCTTGTCGTCTTCTTGCTTGCTTCTTCTTCTTCATCATCTCCCAAGGCAGATTTGCTTACCTAAGCTTGCCCCTTTCGCTGGGTCTCCACCTCTTTTCCTCTTTCTGTTTGCACTTCTTGCTTTCGCTCTCGCTCGCTCTTCTTCCGCTTTGGGTAAAGTCCAGAACTCGCCAACCTCGACTTTCTGTTCTCTCGCTCGACTTCACCTCCTCGACCACCAACAACAACCACCACAGCCACCACAGCACAGCGACGACGACCGCCATCTCGATCGAACAGCTTGCTCCACCTGCTGCCGGCGTCGATTTCTCGCGGCTTTCGTCTTTCGCTACCCGGGATACTCCGCACATCTTGGGGCCGTTGGGCGCACGATCCGCTTGTTGGACGGGTAGGGGACTTCCTGGACTCCGGGCCCGGGCCTGAAACATCTCCGACGAACCACCCACAGACAGAGGGACAGCCAAAAAGTCCGTCAAAGGCTGCCTTGGACCAGATCAACCCCCTTTCTCGCCTCTCGCCGGTCATCCTCTCTGGTCCTCGCTGGTCCTCGCTGCCTCTCCCATACTCGCTCTCCACGGCACATCCCGGTTCGACAGGAGACAGAAAGATATGGCTTGAGGACGAGCCCGTCAAGCGAAGCAACAATAAACGACCGGACAAGACTGACTGAACGACGGACTGACCACTCTCGGTACACACAGTGCCTTCCTTGGCCGCCTCGACGAATCATGCGCACTTCCTGCTTCCACATACAACACCAACGTTAAGGGCCTCCCCGTCTTGCTACCAGCCTCGACCTTTGTCTTCCGCTGGTCTACTCGCTCTGCAGACAGCCTCTTGTGTCTCGCCGGGACAGAGACGACACAGTCGAACGCAGCTCGAGGTATTCTGGATCGACCTTTTGTTCTTTCGTCCTTTCTCCCAGTTCTTTTTACTACTGTTATTATCATCACCCTGAGCGGCCATGGCTGCTCGCGATGGCTACTCCAGCCAGGGCGCTGCTGGTGCGGCGAATGACGATGGTCTGTACCAAAATTTACTTCCTCTTCTTCCGGTTCTACCCACGTCGTATTAACCGCATTTCACAGGCTACGTATCACCAACAGAGGCGCCTCCGGCTCTCTATGTTAGAGCTCTGTACAAGTACACCTCAGACGACCACACCAGCCTTAGCTTCGAGCAAGGCGACATTATTCAGGTGCTGAATCAGCTCGAGACCGGCTGGTGGGACGGTGTGATTGGTGATGTCCGTGGCTGGTTCCCAAGTAACTACTGCGCTGTCGTTCCTGGGCCCGAGGCTCTCAACGAGCACGCCGGTGATGCCAGTGCCGAATCTGGCGCAGACGATGACTACGAGGACGACGTTGACGGCCTTGACACTACCCTGAGAGACGACGACCTGCCTATTGAAAGCAATGGAGCAGACGGCGGCGAGCCCGAAGAGGCCGCCTTCTGGATCCCCCAGGCCACCGCAGACGGGCGCCTGTTCTACTACAACACATTGACCGGCTACAGCACAATGGAACTTCCCCTGGAGACGCCGACTTCCGTCAACGAGTCTGGCCCTCGGGACCGTACAAACGTCTACGTGCCCGAACACACCAGGCTGCCACCTGAGATGATGGCCCGTGGCATCGATCGCTACGAAGATGACTATGATGGCTCTGCCTCAGAGGCTGAAGGTGACTCCCTCTTAATGGCATCGCAGCGCCGACATTCGTTCATTTCTGATGGCGTCTCTCCTGCTACATCCTTAGGTTCCGTCAATCCTTCACCAATCACCAAACACTATGATCTCAAATCAGCTTATCCTCCCCATTTCGTTGCAAACGGTGGAAACGCTGGCATGGACTCTATCCCTATCATGGGCACTCCCATGTCCACCCACTCGAACGCGACTGATCGATCTCTGCCCTTTGGCATCTCAACCTCTATCCCTCGCTATTTCCTGGATGACTCCACCGCTCCTCATCCTACCTGGAACTCGCTCGTCAGCAACATGCGAGATGCAATTGAGGCGTATCGACAGGCCATCATCGAAGGTCGGCGGTCAGAGTACGTTCGCAGGGCCGAGGATGTGTCCGATCACCTGCGGATGCTTCTCGCGGCAGGCTCCGATACTACAGATAACCACTCGGGCAACCCGTCAATCATCTCTACAAACAAGGCGCTATACCCGCATTTCCGCGATATGATGTCCAAATTCTCCAAGCTCGTCCTATCCTCACATATTGCCGCGGCTGACTGGCCGGGACCAGACTCTGCGACCAAATGTCTCCATGAAGCCGAGGGCGTTCTACAGGGCGTTTACGGCTACGTCGAAGTGGCCAAGCAGCAGCGAGGAGACGATATCCGCCGTCTGACACCTGGCTTTGTCGCCGGCAGCACTTCTGGCGGTCACTGGCAGAACAACAACCTCGCTCGAAGGGATCCAACGTCTTTCCTCGAGCATGACTCTGAGTCTCACCGCACTCCGTCGGTCTCGCTTGACTCAAAGCTTCTAGAGCGAATCGAAGAGCTTCGCAAGATGCTAGCTGTCAGCTCCCGCAGGCTAGAAGAGCAGCTCTCATCCTTCAAGGGTAAAATTGTTACGCCAAAAAGCCATGCCGAGATTGGCGACGCTGTATGTGAAGCTGGCGTGCCGATAGTCGAAAACTTTCGCCCGTGGGTGGCGCTCATCGAGTCTATCGACTTGTCACACTTTGGCTCTGATCTCCAGAACCCGCAATTAGCGGACTTCAGCGTTCAGAAGCAGCGCGTGTACGACAGCATCTCGGACCTCGTTATGAGCTGCCAGCACATCTCTGCTCCGCTAGGCGACGAGTGGGCCGAGATCAGGGGCGATTCGCTTGAGACTCGTCTAAATAATACCCGCATGATGTCAAGGCAGCTCACTAATTGCGTTCAACAGATTGGATTCTCGTTGACCTTACTATTGGAACAAGCTCCACAACAACAAATACAAAATGGAGATGGATATAACAAATCTGCTCCCAAGGTACGCAAGAGTCCGCCATCATCTATTGGCATACCTTCCAGCTATGGCGTGGGCGATGACCATGATAAGCCACCACGGTCTCTGGATAAGGCGCAGCGGTTCTTTGGCCAACCCGTGCCGAGGGAGCCGACTTCTGCCAGAGAACCCGAGGAAACACCGTGGTTCCTGAAACTCGACCATGAGGCCGAGGTGTTTTACGACGTCAAGGGTGACGTGCAGCAGCTCAAGTGCGGTACGCTGGCAGGACTAGTTGAACAGCTTACCCGCCATGACAAGCTTGATCCCTCCTTCAAGGATACCTTCCTTCTCACATACCGGTCCTTCACCACGGCTTCGGAGCTTTTTGAGATGGTGGTACATCGCTTCACACTCCAGCCTCCCTACGGCCTGACCAAAGCAGAGCTACAAATCTGGACCGAACAAAAGCAAATACCCATCCGGATCCGTGTCGTCAACATCCTCAAGAGTTGGTTCGAGAACTTCTGGATGGAACCAAATGATGAGGCAAACACACATTTACTTGGCCGTATACACTCCTTCGTTACCGAGGCAGTTGCATCGACTAAGACGCCTGGCGCGCAACAACTAGTCAGTTTGATAGAGCAACGCCTACGTGGAGAAGAAACTACCGCCAAACGCCTGGTACCCACCATTAGCTCCAATGCACCCACTCCCATCACACCCAAGAACATGAGGAGGATCAAGTTCTTGGATATCGACCCAACGGAGTTTGCGCGCCAGTTGACTATCATCGAGTCGCGGCTGTATGCTAAGATTAAGCCTACGGAGTGTTTGAATAAGACCTGGCAGAAAAAGGCTGGACCAGGCGAGGCCGAGCCGGCGCCGAACGTCAAGGCTCTTATTCTACATTCTAACCAGCTTACCAACTGGGTGGCTGAGATGATTTTGACCCAGTCGGACGTCAGGAGACGAGTCGTCGTTATCAAACACTTTGTCTCCGTTGCTGATGTAAGTTGATTTATCTTCTTACCCCCTTAACACATAAAAATTATGCTAACAAATTTGATAGAAATGCCGACAACTTAACAATTATTCTACTTTGACATCTATTATCTCTGCGCTTGGCACCGCGCCAATCCATCGACTGGCTCGTACATGGGCGCAAGTCAGCCAGAGAACCGCTGGAACCCTCGAGATGATCCGCAAACTCATGGCTAGCACAAAGAACTTTGGCGAATACCGTGAAACCCTTCACCTAGCCAATCCCCCTTGCATTCCTTTCTTCGGTAACGACAATTTCCTATTTTTTTTTATCGGCGCAGAGCCACTAACACACGCACAGGTGTCTACCTAACGGATCTTACCTTCATCGAAGACGGCATTCCCTCACTCACTCAATCCGATCTAATCAACTTCAACAAACGCACCAAGACCGCGGAGGTGATCCGCGATATCCAGCAGTACCAGAATGCGCCTTACCAGCTCATTCCCGTGCCGGAGCTGCAGGAGTACGTGCTGAATAATATGCAGGCTGCAGGCGATGTGCACGACATGTACGACCGCAGTCTTGAAATCGAACCCCGAGAAAGGGAAGACGAGAAAATCGCAAGGTATGGTAAACACTACTACGACCCATCGGTCGTTGCACTCTCCCTGACGGTTGGCATACATTGATCGTGCCATGACATGCCGTCCTCTTCCCCAAGCCCTCCCAAGCCCTCCCCCCCCCGGAACTCCCTCTCAGCCTTCACTTCCTACACTTTTCTTTTCTTTTTGTTTTTCTCATCGTACTTTTCCTATCCTTTCCTATCGTCAACGCCAACCCAGTTTCCTGTACCGACTTCCCTCCCTCGATTCACCTCCATTTTGTCTCGCAACATCCGTTATGCGGGTGTTCTTGTGTGGTTTTTTTTTGCTTCTTCCTTCCTTGCTGCGATGCGCCCTCTGGGATGCCGCACGTGCTGCCATCCTGGTCGTTTGGAAGCGCTGCCCAAGACCTTTTTATAAGCAGTTGTGGCTCAGGCGATGCATCGACTCCCCAGCCCCAGCCCCAGAAGCCAACGCGAAGGGAAACGGCAGTCGAGGCCCCTGCCCGCCCTGGACAGCCAGCCAGCACAAAGGAAACAACCAGAGAGCAAGAGAAAAAAAGCAAATGCGACATGCGACAAGCACAGTTACACACTACCTTCGGAGCAAATAATTGCAAAAGCAGAAAGCAGAAGCAGCACCGAGCTATGATGGATGATGTGAAAAATTAAGAGGGATAAAAAGAAAAGAAAAAAGAAAAAAGAAAGCGCGCAAGAAACGCAAAAGTCAGCCTAGCTGATCGTTATTACATCGACATGGCCAGGATTATCTCACGCTTCGAAGACGTGCTGCTCCTCTCTGCTGCTTGCTGCCTAATTGCTTCCCCCCCTCCCCTCCCTCCCATACTCCTCCTTCCTATTCCTATTCGCTCCTATACCTTCTATTCGCTCTCCGTGATTGTGGATTAACCTTCAGATGGGGATTTTCGTTCGTGGCTTTGTTGTTTTCCAGCGCATTTTACGATTTGATTGACCTGCCTGAAAGAATTAACCAATCAGCTAATGATTCCCCGTTTTCTCAATGTAGACTGCTCACTGAGTCAGGGTTCTTGTAGCCTGAATGACCCAAGCAAAGCAAAGCGAAACCCAAAAGCAAATGGGGGAAAAAAGAAACACTTCCTCTGGTCCCGGGGAGCTGAGATGAGGAGCCGCTGGTCCAACCAGCCTAAGATGCTCATCTTAGCTCGGAGCTCCCCTTGCCAGGCGCTTGCGGATGCCCCGCCGCAGCCGGGCATAACATCGCATCGATGTTATTTTGACGGAGGAAGTGGCTTCTTACTCGTTCCCGCTTGACTGGATGGTATGCGCTGCGCTGCATGAATGCGGGTATGTCGGTTATGGAGTATGGCGTGCATGAACACGGCTTGCAGCCGCAGCCGTAATCATACATACGTCTCCCCTCGTCTAGCCCAGCTAGCCAGCCAGCCAGGTAGCCTCCGGGACGCTCTTCCGCCGCATCTCAAGTCACCCACCGATCTCCCACTTCCGCCGCTGCCGTACCAAATAGGCACATGTGCTTGAACGACTATGACCAAATCTAGCAATAGCAACCGCAGCGTGAGTATGAGAAACACTTTTAACCTAGCCACTCTCAATTGGGCGCGCGACCAGTCCCACCTCACCCACCCATCCATCCATCCATCTATTCATTCTCCATCTCAATCCGCGAAGCCTCAACGGCTGGGTGATAAGAGATGGCCGATATACGAAAGCTCCAGGTCCCATCGATCACCCACATACGACCCGGGACACCGTTGACGCAAGTTATTTCTTTTCTTTTCGTCCTGCGGTTACCACGTGGCGGGGACCAGACTAGAATATCCCCAGTGTCTCTCACTTAACCGAAAGAAGTATTATATGTCCGAATTTACAATGACAGCGCAGGCACCAAATAGCACGGTTGCCCCTTTATCCATCCCTTACTTACTTCTCACTGCCATACTTATCAATATGCCTGATGAAAATGCAAGTAATGATGAAAGGTTTACTTGAATGAAGTCACTCCCTTGCTTGTTCCTTTTCGTTTTTTTCACCTTCCCACCATTACTCATTATCGAATACGAGCTTATTATTGTCTCGCCCCACAAGAAGAGAAGACTGCTACTTATCTCATGTACAGCTTTTTTTTCCCTTATCTTTTTTCTATTTTTATGCTTCTGTCAAGTGTCCAACGATAGCCTATCGGTGACATGTACCTGCTTTAGGCTTTGCTCTTCATTTTTATCTTTTTTCACCTTTTACTTCATGTCTTAAACCACTCGCACCGACCACTTGCATACATCTTCTCTGGGGTCTCTTTTTTTTTTTCAAATACTCGATCACCTCTTTCCTTTTTGCACCAATATAGAAGCTCAACTGGCTATACGATAACAAGTGACAGTGGCACATGTTCAGGAACCGGGATTTGCATTTCATACATACCTGATATACCTCTATTTCCTTTTTGTTTTGTCTCTTGCATATTTCCTTTATCTTATGCAGTGTACTCATATCGGCTATTAAATATCTACACGCCCGCCCATGTTAACTATGTGTAATATAGTGTGAAGCGGGGAGAGAAATATCGATACATCAACTTGTCTACAGAGCCTGTTCCCAGTCCCTAATTAATGAATCATCAAACTAAAGAGGCAGGGTACGAAAGCGAAAAAAACCCGCCCTTAACGACGAGTGTAAGTACACATAAAAGTAACTCTGTGCCTCCCTCCCTCCCGGTCCCGCCTGTCACCGTCAACTCTACTCCGTGCACATGAAAGTATGTATATACATACGTAAGTACCTAGTTACCTCTGCGCACCAAAGGCCTTTAAAAAGAAAAGAAAAGAAACCAAACCCAAAAAACAACCCTCCCTCCGCCGCACCTCGACAGCAAGCCAAGATACTGCGATGCACGTGTATTTAGAACTGGTCGTTATGGAACAGGGATCCTGCCTCGGATCGCGCGGCTCGTCCTTGTCCTTGTCCTTGCCTCCGGGGATGCAGGCGCATTAAGGGGCTTGGAGCGCAGAGGACCTTGACAGCGGCCTGTGAGTAAGTTAAGCAAGCGAAGATAACCCTAGAGCGGGCGAAGTGCCTAGTTCAGCCGGAAGCTGAAAAGTGGCATGATTTCTCCCGCGGTTTGGGTTATCTGGGTGTTTCCCTTTTATGGCGGCGAACGCGGTGGGTTTTTGAAGCCTGTACTCCGTAACTAACTAAGTGAGTATAGGTAGGTACTTGGTAAACTAGTTTAGGTAGTTGGTTAGTTAGTAGATAGTTACGTAGGAGTTCATGGGAGGCGGGGCGGGTCGGACAAAGGGAGGTTTGGGGGAGGATACGGGGAACTCATGGAGATGGCGGGTTTCGTAGGTCAAGAACGGCCAGTATCTTCGTCCTCATCTCTTTATAGTACCAGTACCACCTTGTGCTCCGTAGATCTTCATGGAGCGATTAATTAATGAATGGTGGAGTGAAAGAAGTAGAAGTAGAAGTGGCAGAAGTAGCAAAGCCGACGTTTTTGCTTAGTCAGCAACCACCAGCCACAACTCGCAACATCCGAAATAACGACGAAAGGACGTTGTAGACAGTTTAAGGTGGGACAGGCGACGGTGACAGGCAGGCCGGAGACGGCGATGGCGATGGCGATGGCGATAGCTTTCACATGGTAACAAGATATAATTACAGTTATAAGCAGATGTATATACACGTCTAGCAGTTTTCGCCCATGACAACATCAGACTGCACCCCGTCGTTAGGTCCTCCAACCGACTGGACGATGAACTTGCTGCCAGCCTTCTGCAGCTCCATCCTCGTCTCAAAGCCATTTTTCGGCACATTAGCTATCTCACTGTGCTCGCCAGAGTCCGAGACAGAGAAAATCTTCCACGACTCTACGTCCGTCGCGCCGTTCCAGCTCACATAAAACACCACCGCGCCGTTCGGATCGGCACCGCAGGCCTTTACGCTCGGTTTCGTCTTGGGTGTGCCAACCCAGGCGCTGCGGTAGGCGCGGTAGCAGTTGGTGACGCCGTCGTTGCCGAAACGGGCGTCCATTACGACGGCGCCGTTGGCATCGTACTCCTCTACGATGGGGATGGCGCCCTGGCCCATCAGGACGTGGTCGTTGCCAAGCACCTGGTAGCTCCCCTGGCCCCGAGAGACGACAGGCCGCTCGGAGTTCCATACCATGCGGTTCAAAGTGACTTTCTTGGCGTTGAGATCGAGATCGAGGACCAGACCGGTTGTCGGTTTGGTTTCATTGGCAGGCGTGAAGTCGGCGTTGTCGTTGTTGTGTGTAGTCAGCGTGATCTTGTCCACGGTGTGGGATTCGACCCTGACTTCATGCTGGTAACAGAAGTTGGCGCCGGGGCCTAGCTCGAAGTCACCTCCATCAATGCCCTAGAGACAGATTGTTAGTTACATATCAGGCTGGAGGTCCAGAGAACTTGTACTTACGTTGAGGCGCCAGACAATCTCGCCTTCCTTGGAGATGAGGAAGATGTTGCAGGAGTACCGAGAAGAGACGATATAAGAGTCTCCGGATTTGAAGACGGAGTTGACATGGACGTAGTTCCATGGGTTTTTGGGCGAAGTTCCAGTTCCCTCAATTGGCTTAAGGGAGAAAGTGACAGGGATCTCATCAATGTGCTCAGCGGCATTCCAGCGGAAGAGGACTTCGTTGGTCTTGATGTCCATTTCCAAAAAGCCTCCGTCGACAACCCAGCCCTTCTCAGGCCCGCCAACAGCACGGAGATCTGCCTCAGTGACATTGACAACAGTCACAACGATGGTTCCTTGGTCCGTGATCTGGCCTTCGTGGTTGTCCATGTATGATGGGAACGTCATGGGCTCATAAATCGTCTTGTAGTATTCGTTATCACCACCGGGCAGAATCACCTCGTGGATCTTCTCATACGAGCTGTCGAAGATGCTCATAGATCCCAGTCCGAATCCAGTCTCGTTCACGAACCCGAACCAGCTAACCAGCACTGGCTTCCCGTCAAGAAGCTGAGGCTTGAAGCCATATGTGCTCGCGTCTTCCGGTCCCTTCCAGACAACCTGGCCATTGTCCTCGAGGATAGCTGGATGTCCAATGTTTCGGGCCTTATCTCTCGGGCTTATGAAGATATAGCCCGGTTCCGTCTGGCCTTTCTTCGTCACATTGAAAAACGGCGTCTGGATATCCGTACTCTGGAACGTCTGCACCGGCCAGAGGGTTTCCTGGGGTGGTGACTGTGCAGATACAGATGCTGTACCAAGGTAGGTGGTCAGCAGAGTAGCCAGACAGGAGATGCTTAGGGGGTTGAAGCGCGGCATCTTGGGCCTTCTCTCGTCTTTTCACGTACGGATTTAACTGGAATTCTTTGTTTCCAGTACAATTATACGTAGGCAAGGAGGCCTGTAGGGGAATATGGATGGTATATATAAAGAATGTCTGCTCCATGGTGGCATGCTACCCTGCCTGTATTTCAGGCATAAACAACACCGGAGTTGCTCATGCATTCTCGTCCGATGCCGAGTTAGAGCGTCGATCAGTTTGAGGTTCATCGCTGCCGATGCCTTACCCCGGCCGAAAAGCTCGAAACGGGTCGATCCCGGCCTCTACTCTGCCTCATATCAAACCCCGGCCCCGCAAGGTCTTGTGGCAGAACATGGCGATCTTAATACAGTAGAACATTATTGACAATGTTTGCTCGTATGGCTTCAAACATGCCCGGGGCCACCTCAATCAGCCTC
The DNA here is from genome assembly GCF_000150975.2 of Nannizzia gypsea CBS 118893. Taxonomy (NCBI): domain Eukaryota; kingdom Fungi; phylum Ascomycota; class Eurotiomycetes; order Onygenales; family Arthrodermataceae; genus Nannizzia; species Nannizzia gypsea. The sequence goes on from NW_003345195.1 coordinate 1,391,477, forward strand.
TAATTAACGGAGAGTTGGCTCCAGAACACTCAAACGAGCAAATGTCCAGCCTGCCGCGTCCATCAGCTCAGCTCGTTTCGATAACACTGACATCAACGTAGGCACATTACATATGAGCTGGCTCAAGCAGTTATTATATCAACTGCAGGATCTATATAAATTTAAACAGCACATCCCCCTGTCCCAACGTCAGCCAAGCTTCCCGCCGTTAGCCTCTTCTGCATGAATTCCTAGCATTCCAGGGGCTCCGTGGTTTTCGTGCTCCTTCTCAGCCACCCTTCGTATCGCTGAATATGAAAACCAGATTCGGACTTGCGTCTTTACTAATCAACTAGCTAACAACTGGTTAGCAAACTTGGCCTTGACTACTTCTCTATTATTACTCCGTATAAAAGAAACAGTTCGTCCCTCCTGTTCGGCCAAGTGGTTCATCGTCTTCTTGGTTCTCGGCATTTGGAATCAAGGAGGCAGTGAACTAGTTATAGGGGCCGGGACGATTAACCGGCACTTTACGTGGAGTGTTGGCGGGCTTTGCAATATCGTATTCAGCACAGCCGAGCAAGCCAGAGGCCGAAATCAAGTTAACTACGAGTGTGAGGTACTGTTACCTGAGGTTTACCTCCAACATACCTGATGTGAATATTTTGAACCTGAGGGAACTGCATGATTTACGGTTAAACAAAAATATCCATTGGCTAGAAGCTTAATGATGAATCAAATAATAACTCGCGTCGTTATTGATATACCTTGCGAAAATTTCTCCTGAGTCCTTCACCTTGATACCCAGAGACTGGACATGCAAGAATGCCTTGTCCAGGTTAGGCCTTATGGGTGCTTCTCAACAGATATCTGTAGCTCCCCTGAAGGTCTGCAGGTTTGAACGTGAACTACGGCATTGAATAAAACCATGAACAAAAGAGGTTTTAACCAAGGAGGCGAGCATGTATTCGAACAGGCCTCGGTAGTTATCAAATGACCGAGAAAACTAAGAAGCACAAATGAAGCTCAATGAGTTAATGTTGGCATGCTGCTGTCCTTGGAGTGCCATAGCCTGTTATTGTGCTAACCCGGGTACCTCGTTATCAGTCCTTATCAATGTGAACACTGGAGTCGGCCAAGCAATACCTGGTTATCGAAATAGTTACATACGTGGCTTTCATGCTACTTCTCAAGAGCCAACCTCGTATCGCTGGTCCAGGAGCAGAACGCATCTCGCAACCTTGCACTTATTACGATTGCATATTGATATAGCGCTTGCTATAACTATCAAAAGTTAACCGTCTAATAACATGGACGACTTGCTGGCTCTCGTCGAGGGTGGCCCTGCGCTCAAGCCGACGATCAACTCACTCTGGACAGCCCTGCACCAGCGTGCCAGCATACAGCCAGACAGACTGGCCCTGCTGAGCCCCCGGCAGCCTGGAAACTTGCTCGAAGGACTCGTCCGGCCTAGAGGAAGGAGAGATGAGAGTGGCAGCCGCGATGCCCTCATGCGTAGCCTCAAGCGAGCAGCCACACCGGCGTACATGCTCAGCTACCTGCTATCGTGGGTTCTGCCGGCGCCTGATACAGAGACAGACTACCTCAGATGGTCCTTTGCAGAGCTCCAACGTGCAACAATTCGTCTAGCTTCTTTTCTGCGTCGTCGTGGTGTGAAGCCAGGGGCGACAGGCGCCTTCTTCACCCCGGTCTGCGCAGAATGGGCGTTGATGCTGTCTGTGTCTGCGTACAGTCGCTACACGGGTGTGACGCTCGACCGGAAGACGCTCGCGCCTGGTAATGAGCACGACCTGCGAGTACATATGAACACACTAAGCCCGTCTTTCATTATCGTTACTACGGTAGAGGAAGCGCTGCATCTTGCTGGACAGACAGATGTAGCACTCGGGATCTGCTTGGAGAACTTCGCGACGCCTGCTCCGGAGGGCTGGCTGAGCATGGCAGATATTGCAGCATCCTCATATGAAGAGGAAGAGGAAGAAGAAGTAGAAGAAGCAGAAGAAGTGGAAGAAAAGAGAGAAAGTGACAGGACAGCCTTCGTTGTGTTTACTAGTGGCTCGTCCGGCATACCCAAGGGCTGCCCAGTGTCCGCCAGCCAAATTCTATCTCTTCTCGGAGCTGTGTCCAAGCAGATGCCTCTCCTACCAACTCCTATGACTCTTGTCTCGGGCACATGCTTCCGGTCGCTCTGCACAGCCATCACACTGATGTCCTGGGCCTCAGGCAACGCCGCCGTCATGGACGCCAGCAACGAGGCGACAGCTGAGACGAAGCTCGCTGGGCTGCAAACATGCCGACCTGCCTTTGCCTCCGTAACCGTCACGGCGCTCTCCTCTATTGCCCGTAGCCCAAACTACACCGCCGACGCCATCAGGTCGGTCCGCTTCGTCCATCTCATCGGCTCAACTATGACCGCGTCGGTCCTCCGAAGGGCCAAGAAGACGTTCCCTCACGCAACGATCCTGCCCAGCTTTGGCATGTCAGAGGCCGCAAAGACAGTGACCTGGGAAGCTGCCGGAGGTGTGCCATCCGTTGACAAGATACCTACATGGCACGGCATCGCCGCCTCAGGCAAGGTGGCTCCCGGCGAAAGGCTCAAGGTCGTTGATATAGACGGTAACGTTGCACGCCGTAATCATGTTGGTGCGTTACACCTGAGCGGCGACTCAGTTATCGGTGGTTACTTGGGTGGTGCCAATTCTGCTGCCTTTTACGTAGGAGACGACGGCCACCACTGGTTCGTCTCTGGGGACGATGCCGTGATTGATGACCAAGGCCTTCTCTATGTCCTCGGTCGAAGTGAGTATACTCTCAGGCGCGACAGCAAGCTCATCCTCCCCTGTATCGTTGAAAATTTTCTCGAGACGCAATTCGAAGGGTCCTCGGTAAGCAGCACCCGCCCTCCCCCCCAAGTTATCTAGTTATCAATGGCTGGTTGCTGACCTGTAGCTATAGGCTGCCGTAGTGAATATCACCACCAGCAACGGTGATAGGGGTTTATTTGCTGTCTTAGAGCACGCTGTCCCTGCCCCTGCATCCGCTGCTGTTCAAGAACTTGTCGCTCAAAAGCTTGGCTTGGAATACCGTGTCGAAGGTGCTGTGAGCCTCAATGAGCTAGGATTCGAGAAGTGGCCGCTGACCTCGGGAGAAAAAGTCGCCTACCGTGATTTACGGCTCGCCATTGAGGAATTTCTCACTTCCAAGACGGCAAATTTATGATTGATTGCCTTTGGCCACTGATCTCTACGAACAAGAAAGCCTGACAATTCCACTGTGACTCAACGGGGCAACCGCACGACTAGGTATTTACAATTCCATGAAACTACTACGAAAACCAGACCTGTCTACATCGAATTATAACAAGCATGGCACGAAAATTCGCTATTAATACTACTACTAATTACCTTAATACTAATCGTGATAGTGGAATTTTAACTAAAACTATACCTAGAAATTGATCAACCACAACGCCAGGCATAAGAATGTTGAAAAAGAAAAAGCACATATTTTCAATATTTTAATATAAAAAGCCTTGTCCACCTCATAGGTCCGTTTCCCTGTTTTCCTTTTGTTTTTATCTGGCTCCCTCCTGCATTGTCCAAGCACCTTGGATGCGAGTCTTCTTCAGAATCTGACTTGCAAGATCAGCCAACGTTCCAGCTCGCAGCAGCTCCAGGATCTGCAAGTGTGTCTGCAGGTCCCTTGCGATCCAATTACGCAGCTCGATAGCGTTGAGTGAGTCCAAGCCAAGGGCAGCCATGGTGACAGTCGCCTGTTTAGCTAGAATGACATCGGGGTCAAGCATCAGAATGGCGCCCAGTTTGTCACGCAAGCCATCGGTAACAAGCTCGACGGCTTCGCCCACTGTCATCGCCCTAGCTAGTCTCTTGCCAATAGGAATATTCGCGCCACCGTCATCACCCGCAGCAGCGCTCAGCGCAAGAGCAGCCTGACGAAGATACTTGAACTTGCCATCCGCGGCAAAGTAGGGCATCGAGTCCCCGAATTCAAGTCCGGTGATACACTGGTCGTCGCAGGCGGTGCCAACCTTGCCGTTTATAGAACTCTCGATGAGTGCTAGGACTTCGGCCCCGCCAATTCCGTTACCAGATAAATTGCGAAGAACTTCGCCTTGCTTGCCGGAATTCTCCGCCAGATAACCGATATCCTCGACTGCAGTTAGGTTGAGCGATGTAGCTTTAAGACCCAACCTACGGCGGTGGACTGTCAAGGCATCTAAGAAGGTGTTGGCAGCGGCGTAGGCTGCCTGGCCGCGGTTGCCAACAATGCCAGCAACCGAGGATAGGACGATGAAGAAGTCGAGGGGCTCCTTTGCTAAGGCAATGTGGAAGTTCCAGCCTCCCGCAACCTTACAGCGCACAACCTCATCCCAGTCCTCGAATGACATCTTTTCAAAGAGGGTATCCCGCAGCACCATGGCTGCATGGATGACACCACGGATCGGAGGCAGTGACGATTGCAGCTCTGAGATAAGTTCGTTGACTTTTGCCTGGTTGGCCGCGTCACAGCATTTTACATAGATCTTGGCTCCATATATCTCGCATTCTTTGCTGAGATGATCTAGCTCAGGAGTCATCTTGCCGCTGCGGGATAGAAGGACGACGTGCTTTCCACCGCGCTGAGCCATTTTCTTTGCCATGGAACGACCAAGGCCACCTGTACCGCCAATGATGATATAAGTGGCATTTCCATTCACTAGGTCTCCGGTAGGCTGTCTGTGGGCAGCATTGACCTGCTCATTGACGAGATGGTTGACAATGACCTTGCCCTTAGTCTTGCCGCTCTGAAGTTTGCGCAACGCAGCTTCGACCTTAGAGATGCCAATCTCAGTGATGGGGCTAATGGGCTGGATAATCCTTTTGGAGATGAGAGCCATGACTTCCTTGAAAACTCGACTCATTATCTTTGGTCGCCAGTCAGCAACCTTGGACAAATCAACCGAGTGGAAAGAGCAATTGTATTCAAATTTGTCCATTTCCAGTCGAGTGTTGGAGGTGATATCACGTTTTCCAATTTCAATAAAGCGGCCAAATGGGGCAATGCAGGCCCAGGTCTCTCGCAGCAGATCACCAGCAAGGGAGTTGATTACAACATCTACACCTTTCCCGTCGGTAGATTCTCTGACGGCAGGCCCAAAACTGGTATCTCTACTATAAAAGATATGGTCCTCCGGAATACCATAGGTATCAATAAGATGGTTTTTCTTCTCAACACTGCTGGTAGTGGCAAAAATCTCAGCGCCTACCATCTGGGAGAGCTGAATGGCGGCCTGTCCCACGCCGCCAGACGCTGCGTGAATTAATATTTTCTCCCCACGTTCAAGGTGAGCAAGCTCTATCAGGCCATAGTAGGCTGTGCAGAAGATAACGGGGATAGAAGCGGCTGTGGAGAATGCAATATCCTCTGGGATGACAGCTGCGCTAGTAGCTGGACAGCGAGCAAAAGTACTATAAGCACCGTGTGTCATAGCACAAACTCGATTTCCAATCTTGAGCGAGGTGACACCAGATCCAATGCGTGAGACGGTACCGGAACACTCGATTCCGAGGTACGGGCTAGGCACTTGTCCCATGGCAATGACAACGTCTTTGAAGTTCATGCCAGTAGCAGCAACTTTAACTTCAATCTCGTTTGGCCCAAGCCCGTATGTCTCCTCGTCGTCCCAGAATAGGGAGTCGAGCGCACCGTATGTGCCAACCGCGATCTTGAGGCGGCGGTTGGGCTCGTTGAAGTTTTGGAGATAAGGGGGAGGAGACTGGGTTTGGCGGAAGAGGTCAAGATTCATCTCATTTTCTTCTACGACACGGGGAACGAGAAGTTTCCCATCTTTCTCCGCAAATTCATAATCGATGGATTCATCTTTGAATGTTTCCATGGATGTCTTCATTGCAGTGATGATAAGCTGCGCCTGATCGTCAGGCCGCAACTTAGATTTGGTATCGAGGTCAAGAGTGGCCGCTACTTTACCCAGCTCGGAACGAATGGTTCGGAACATTCCCTGGGCTATGTTGTTATGTGGGCTCTCTGCATTTAGATAAGCACCAGAGCTTACCCAGAGGATAGACAAGCCATCAAGCAGGAGCTTCTGGATCAGAGCAAATGTATCGGCATTCATGTCATCGAGGACCGGGCTATCGACCTCATTCAAGACAACATATCTGACGGATGAACATATCTCTGCTTTTGCTAGTGATATAATGGTTGGCCTGCATCCACACGTCTGAATCTCAATCAGATCCGCAAGGGCAGCGCAGAGAGGGTTTGAGGGACCAGCATCGCAAATGACGGTGATGGGAGTGGCGCTCAAGTCAACGCCAGAAGTCGGCACACCATTGGTATACCCATTAGAGCCACCATTCGAATGTCCATTGGTACGGCCGTTTGTATAACCGTTGGTACGCCCGTTGGTGTGTCCATTTGTATGACCATTTGTATGGCCGTTGGTGTTGCCGTTTGTGTGTCCATTGGTATACCTACTGGTATGACCATTTGTATGGCCGTTGGTGTTGCCGTTGATGTTGCTGGCGTTGCCGTTGGTGTGTCCATTGGTGTGTCCGTTTGTATACCCACTAATATGGCCATTTGTATGTCCATTGGTGCTGCCGTTGGCATGGCCGTTTATATAACCATTGGCGTGTCCATCTCTGTGCCCATTAGTGTGACAGTTGGAATGGTTATTTGCCCCATCTGATGCGGCATTGTCTTCAAGTTTGGCTGCAACTTGGGCTTCCAAAGGTTCCCAGATCACTCTATAGCACGCAGACCGTGGCTCTTGACTTTCAAAAGCATCACCATGAATGGGCGTCAAGATGGTGCTTCGCATCATAACGACCGGCTCACTCGCATTTGTGTGCCATGCATCACTGTCAAATACCAATCGGTCCTTTGAAGCAAAGTTTTGGTGGTGGGTCACGATTTCAAGCGTCTCGCCGGGAGTATTTGGGCATGTGGTAGAAATCTCGACACTTCCGATAGCCGATGGCACGACCAAGCTCTTCAGATTTCCGCGCCCTGCACCGAGGATCAAGAAACATGTTTGAAATATCAAGTCTGTTAATGCAGAGGGCAGAGTGCTTTGTGTCTCATGGTTGAAAGGCATATTGGCAGCAACATCCTGGAGAACTGCTATGCCAGCTGAACAATCACCATCGACTCTCAGATTTGCACCATCCTTGAAAGTGAAGTCTCTGGTGTATCCAGCACCCTTACCCAAAAGTTCTGAGTAGAACGATTCACAATCGATCTCAGTACCAGGCTGTGGCTGCATATTGGCCCTGCGAGCAATAGCAGCTTTTTGGTTGTTCATTCGAACAATATTGGTGTTGCTGCGCTTCTTGATGCCAACGAGGCCACGGCAGTGCTCAACCCAGCCTCGGGAAGGGGCCCAAGAGGAGTATTGAAATTCATCCCAGTCGTTAGAATACGCTGCCAGACCTTCGGCATAACGCTTGAGAGTAAAGCGTGTGTCATAAGACTCGCCATCATCGAGGATGAAAGGCTTGCTAACCTGGATGTTTCGCATATGGTATGAGGCAATTTCTTCCAACAGCACGCCACGCATCCGCGCTGTTTGAGAAGCAGCTTCGGTTGCCATAGTCAGGTACCCAGCGCAGGGGAATGTGACAAGAGACTGCATCTTATGATCCTTGAGCCATGGCACTTCATCAGAATCAAGAACATTGGTCCAGACAGGCTCAGTTTCGTTGCAGTCGTCCTGTAGGAGTCCAAGTAGATCGTGCCGACCAAAATCCTTAAGGCGATGAGATTTGCCGGCGCGAGACTCTGTCCAGCACTGATGTTTTGACCACTGGTATGAAGGTAGGTCTGAAACCAGGCCGGGCTCCAACTGCCCTTCCAACGTTATATTGACCTGGCTGAAGTCGATATCAAGGCCTTTGGTCCAAAGATTACCGGCAAGCTTGACGGCTGTAACCGCAGCATCTTGGTTGCGGAGCAAAGCAGAATGATACCTGACGCTTGTAGCAGCCTGCTTGCTAATTCCCTTTAAAACTTGCTTGATAGGGCCCTCGAGTGCAGAGTGAGGACCGAGTTCAATGATGATGTCTGGTTTTCCGTCATTGTAGAGCTCCTCAAGAGCAGATGAAAAGAGAACAGGCTTGATAAGGTTGTTAACCCAGTACTGAGCACCCAGTGCTTCAGTGCTATCAAGCTTTTTCCCAAGAAGAGACGAGTAAAACTTGATACCATCATCCATGGCCTTGAAGTGCATGTTCTCAATGGCTGCCATGTAGTCGTTCGCAACGAGCTTCATATGCGCAGAGTGATATGCAACATCGACACGGAGCTTACGGTTGAACAAGCTGCGTCCTTCAAGTTCTAATGCAAGTCTGTCAATGTCGGCTTCGTCACCAGAAGCAGTTACAGAATTGGGAGCGTTTTCACAAGAAACGGTGACGCCGGCTAAACTCAGAGACTTGATGATTCTCTTTACTTCCGCAGGTCCGGCGCCAACAGCTAACATGGCACCACGGACTTTAGGATTGCGTTTCTTCATCTGAGCGGCAAAGTGACCGCGGTAATAAGCAGCGGCCATAGCATCTCTGAGCGTAATGGCACCGGCAGCATAGGCGGCGGCTATCTCACCAGACGAATGGCCACAAACCATGGAGGGCTCAATTTTCCAGGACTTGAGCAGCTCAACGAGACCCAGCTGGATTGCTGTGCAAATTGGCTGTGAAATGTGAGCTTCATTAACGATGGACTCGCCCTTTGGCCGCAAGAGTTCTTGCATAAGAGAGAAGTCAGCGCCAATACTGTTCTCTAGAAAATCGGAGCACTCCTTGACCGTCAGGCCGAAGATCGGGTGAGAATTGAGTAACTGTCTGCCCATCTGCGGCCACTGAGCACCTTGGCCAGTGAATATGAAGGCTAGCTTAAGTGGTTCATCTGACGCACGCTGTGGGAGTAGTGCCTCATCGTTCAAATCTTCTGTCAGTTCACCGAAATTGCTCGCTGTGAGAGCAACGCGGAAAGCATGGTGAGTTCGACGCTCGCCGAGGGTGTACGCGACGTCGCGAGCGATGCGCTTCTCAAAGACTTCCGGGTGCTGCTCGACGTAGATTCCAATTTGGCTGGCATTTCTTCTTGCTGCACCCTCGTCGTGACCGGAAATGACAAAGAGTTTAGGTATAGCTTCTCTGCCCGGCGGCTCGACAGGAATAGCTCTGAGCATAACCGCGGGAGGCGCTTTATCAAGGACGACATGGGCGTTAGAGCCGCCGAAACCAAAGTTGTTGATGCTGATATAGCGCCTGCCCCTGGGCCAGGGACGAATATTGACGGGGACCTTCAAATTCCACGCTTCCAGTGGGATATCAGGATTCGCCTTCTCAAAATTGGTGTTTGGCAAGATGAAGCCTCGGTGCAGCATAAGACTAGCCTTGATGACGGAAATGAGACCGCTGGCATTTTCCAGGTGGCCGACATTGGTCTTTACTGAGCCAATATATAGCGGGCTGCGCTTTGTACGCCCGTTGCCAAACACTCGCTGGATGGCAGCAACTTCTAGGGGATCTCCTACTTTTGTGCCTGTGCCGTGAGCCTCGACGAATGCTGTGTCATTAGGGCTGATGTTTGCGCGCCTGTATACGTCACGCATAAGCTTCTCTTGCATTTCACTGCTCGGCGTTGTGAGACCAGCCGTCTTGCCATCCTGGTTGATTCCTGTGTTGACGATTACAGAGTAGATGTTGTCGTTATCATTAATGGCCCGATCCAGCGGCTTGATGACGAGGGCTGCCGCGCCTTCGCCGCAGGCAAAGCCGGACGTTCCGCGGTGGTCAAAGGCGTATGTCTTGCCCGCAGGAGTAAATAGGCCCAGCATCGACATGGATACCAGGTCATCCGGGTTGAGATACAAATTAGCAGCCGCCACAAGCGCAGAACTGCACTCTCCATTACGAATGGCATTCACGCCTAGGTGGAGAGCATGCAGCCCAGAAGAGCAGGCTGTGTCGACGGCGCAGCAGGGCCCGTTGAGGTTGAAGTAGTAGGATAGCCGGCCTGCCTGAACGGCCGGGTGAACGCTTGTTGCGTTAAACAGTTCAATTCGCTTCACGTCCTGTGAGTTGCATCGGTAGTCTGATCTCTTAGTACCAACGAAGACGGCCATGCTCTCTCCCGATATCTTGTTCTTAGGAAGCCCGGCGCATTCTAGAGCTTCGTATGAGATTTCGAGGAGTTGTCTTTGCAGCGGATCTATTTTGGCGGGAAAAGAGGTCGATAGGTAAGTTACGTGGTCAGATGGCTTGCTGATGGCAATTGATAGTGAGGAACTCGACCTACCTAGTGAAGCTGCTTCTTGCCTTGTGATATTAAAGAACGGGGCGTCGAAGTAGGACACATCTCTGTCCATGAAATAGCCTCCAAGCTGGTTGAATGTGCCTCGCTTTTGCGGATTGGGGTGATAGTATGCAGCAGAGGAGAATCTGTCCTTTGGAATCGGACCAGAGCCGTCTCTGCAGCGAGAGAGCATCGTCCAGAATTCATCTAATGAAGCAACGCCGCCCGAAGTGCGGCATGCCATGCCAATGATGGCAATAGGCATCGGCTTCTCCATGTTTGAAAGCTCTGTGATGGCGTGCAGCTGTAAAATGTACTCCGTACGCAGCTATACGGTATATATATAGCTCAGGGCCATTGGGTCATTGATAACCAAGACCTGTCGGTACACAGGCAACTAGAGACCGGGTCCAAGGTCCAAGAATAAGCATGAAGGCCCAAATATCTTACTGCGGAAGAGATCAGAAGGTATAGTATCCATCATAGGGTGATCCAGGGGCGGTTTCTTCTCCTTCTCCCTCTCCCTTTTCCTCACTCACTCACTCACTCACTCACTCCCTCTCTCTCTCCCCAGTAGTTGTTTTGTTTATGTCATACGGAGTAGAGCGCTTATTCTAATTCTTGACTCTGTACGGAGTAATTATTATGTATTTTGTCTATTCCATTGGCCATTGTGTATTTGTTAAAACTGTAGGCTGCGCCCCATTCTAATAGGAGGCGAATGCATTTCCTATCTCTCATCCACCCCATGTCTACTTTTGATATTTTACGAGTTATGGCGTTCTGGGCCTTTGCTTGTGCTTCCTACCAGCCTGCTTCCCTCGCCATGTAACTATGCAGTGTGAGTATTTTATACTGGCCGGCTTGTATTCAAATTGTGAAATCCGCCGCCGTCTCTTCCCAGGTTGATCGACATGGGATGCCAATTACGGCCAACGACTTGGTTGGACTCAATAACTAACTAAATAGATAGATACCTGGCTTTCACGGAGTAGTTAACTAGCTAGAGAGGTTCCCACCTCTCTGTCTCTTGCTCGCTGCTGCATCCGCTTTTTCAAATCTCATTTGCATGCTGGTAACTCCGTCACCTTTTAGTCATGAAGATCCTCTGTATCCATGGCTCGTATGGCAGCGCATCTGTAAGTCAAGAGCATATAGATTGCCATCATTTTACCCATTCCGTGCATTCCCAACGTGTTTTGACTGTTAACGATTTGACAGGCCTTTCGCACCCAGCTCGAACCCTTTCTCGCCCAGATAGAGAAGCCTGGGGAGGTGGATTTCAAATTCATCGACGGCCTCTATCCTGCCGTGCCTCCAGATGGCTTTCAGGACTACTTTGGCCCGCCACCTCACTTCCTCAACGTTCAATACGACGGTATTGCTGGCTTAGAGAACATGCAATTGAACCTGCGTACACTCAAACCAGGAGAAAGCTTCGAAGACACAATAAAGAGGCTTATCAAAAATGATGCCACAGTCGTGTCTAAAGAAGAATATATGAAGACCCTCGACTACATTGAGCAGTGCCTGGTCGAGGATCCAGAAATTCAGGTAGTTATCTTGTTATCCTTCCACTGTCAAAAAGGATAAAAGTCCATAAAGTCCGCGAATAATAACCTGGTTGTTCCGTACACTGACCCGAGTTCACGCTGCAGGGAATTCTTGGTTACTCCGAAGGTGCTACGACTGCTGCAACATATTTGTTACAGCAGGCACACCGGCACCGAGACGAAGGCATCCCACACAGGGTCAAGGTAACTAAGCCACGCCTTGTCACCCCGTAACCAATCCATCCATGTGCTTTTGATCTTTGTGCTAACCACGGGGTAACTGGGCCAGTTTGGCATCTTCTTCGGGGGCTGGCCGCCTGCAAAGTTCGAAGGTGACCGCCTTGCGCCCGTCCTACCCGAGGACGATGATATGATTGATATCCCAACATGCCACATTGTCGGCTGTAGCGACCCCTATCTTTACGGCGCCATGACCCTGTTTCAGGTCTGCGATGAAGAGACAGCCACCCTATTCGATCATGGCAAGGGTCATTTGCTGCCTCGAGATCCCATGACCATTGCCGAGTTATCAGAATGCATCAACACAACTCTCAAGCAGGCAGGTTTCCTTAACTAGCTGATGTTTTTGTCCATGTAACTAGCTGCCAAGTTTATGCTTGAACCGGGATGTTTCTGGCGTCTGTGAGACTGACCTGACAGCAGTTAGTGAGTAGTTAACTGTCAAATTATCTTCAACCTCCTTATTACTCTGTAACTACTTCTCCGTATCTCTTCTGGGAGAACGAAAAAGCAAAAAAAAGGTAACTAGGTATATCACGATCAAATCTGAACTCTTTTATTTAAGGCAGGTGGAAAAAAAGGTACAAAAAGCTTCACTTGGACGTATAGTATCACTCGTCAAAGATCTCGTCCACAAAGGGTCATCATTATATCTCACCTTTGAGTTCTTGAATGATCAACTCCCATGTTTTAGTAGGAAATGTCCCGTTTATTAGGATCCTGCCGCTATGGTCCTTGCCGAGGACACCCAGATAACTGCTAAACACAGAATGGTCATTCATAACTTGCGTGTGATAGTAGACAATCGCACCAGGTGGATTTGGGCGTGTTGGGTCTCTCCGTACTACGGCTGCAGAGAAGTCGATGTTTCGAAAGAAATCCAGCTTCGCGAGGTTATTAACCATCAGAACTGAGGCCTTCGGATTGCCAAACAGCAGCCTTAGCTTCCCCTTGGCTTCAATATGGTCTTGCTGCATCCGAAGATAGCTAAGCGTCTGCGATTCCGTACATTGCTCCGCGAGCTGCTGCCGGTGGGCAAGGGCAGTGAATCCGAATGGTTCAGCAGTCCAGCCTCGGGCAAGGGAGACATAAACCAGCTGTAGCATATTCTGGATATATTGTGCCCCTTTTCCTTGCAGGGCACTGAGCGTGAATCGGAAGTTAACAACGCTGACGATGGTGGCCAGGTGTGGCCGGGGCTGCGAAGCTGCTAGCACCCGCGCTGCCCACGCTGCAAGAACGTCACCTTCACCAAGAAAAAGCTCTTTCTCGCCTTGGCTTTCAAGATCGCTGCGAGCCCGAGCGCAGAGCTGATTCAACCTGTCCTGGGGGAAGATAATCGTCCGCTGCTCAAAGCCTGGATTCCGCAGTTTCATCCAGATGAGACGAAACAGAAACGTGACAGTTCCCAGCAGTCCAAAGCTCAGCTTCTCTAGAACTGGCGCTTCAGCTGGGCCAGCGTCTTGCCGAAGTAATTCCTGAACAGGATCGTCTCGGGCTCCAGCCAGGGGAAGCACATCCTCTGCTTTGCCATCGAGGACCAGCGACCAGTTGCGCAGCAGCGCCTGCAGCCCCATCGCATCCATGAGAACATGCGGCCACGTTATGCCGACCACCGTAGCGTCAGAGAAGCAGACGACATGAAGATGCAGCAACGTCGCATCTCGCTCTAGCATCTCCTTTATGGATCTGGGTGGGCTGGGAGTGCCGGCAAAGTCTCGCAGCTGGGGCGGCGTCCGCTGCACCGGATGGCAGCCTGTCAGCTTGGGCAGCTGTTTTCCCAGCGGATCTGTGTCGACACTCGCAGCTATTATCTTCTGTGAGAAGGTAACCGCCGGCGCTTCAGGAGTGAACTGTCGTGGGACGTGAATCTCAAGATTTCCATCTTTCTGATTTGAGAACTGTTAGCTGGTTCTGTAAAGGGCGCAGTTGTAGGGAGTAAGTATTTAACTATAGCTAACTATAGATATGGATAACTATGGACATCCATGGAATTATCCTACATTGAGCTTAAACCGTCCGCCGAGTTTGCGCCAGTCGCCAATTTCGAGCAAAGCTGAGAGCGAGTCTGCTAGCTTTTGGCCATCCAGGACATCGCTGAATCGGAAAATATAGGACATAACGATCTTGCGATAATCGTCTGCATTATCAAGTAAGTGAACGGGATAGACATCCATCTTTGCAATCAATTGGTCAGTTATACGGGAGAATGCATATATTGACAGCGATGCGTACTATATAGGTACTCTAAGATATATGCCACGAAGGCTCAACTAGTTATATGTATTTTATATGTATTGTTTACCAGGAAAGTTGAATAAGAAAATAGGAGTGATTGTCGGTTTATACATAAGAGCTCCAAATAAGCAATCTCATTGTAATAACTGCTATATAGTATTGAGTATTGGTCAGAATCCCAAGGTATCACCAAAATAACCTGGCTAGAATAACCAAGCTAAGTTAAATAATACCAAGGCTTAGGGGAGACCTGTAAAGGGGATTATAAGTGGCTCTCCCCTTGCTCTATAGTTATACCGCACATAAAAATGAAGCATGGTAAACCTGACCTCATTCAGGCTGATCTCAACCAACCCCTTAGATCCTTTAGTTTAAAAGGAGTCTCTTTAAATATCATCCCTAGCTGGGAGGTCCAGACGTTACCATCCTGAACAATTAACCTTACAAAAGGGCGGCAGCAGTTTAACAATGGACTCGTTCCTCCGGCTCTTCAGTAGGCGCAAGCAGTCGGCTGTGGCGGTGGATGAATTTACAGAGGACGATGTGTACGAGATACACCAACAGGACTTCAACTTCCGGAAGCTTATTATGGCTTGCACCCTTCGATTTGACCATGTGCTGGACGCTGACAAGTTGCATGATGGATTGGCACGGCTGTTGGAGATGGGAGACTGGAGGAAACTCGGTGGAAGGCTGAGACATAATGTGAGCAGTCAAGAAGCAAGCAGTCAGGCTCCAGATTCAGGAGTAAGCACACTTGGAACGCGCGCGGTTGCTCACATATGAGAACTCCTAGGCAGACGGAAAGTTAGAAATTCACGTTCCGAAACAATTCTCCCTCAAGAGGCCGCCCGTTACATTCTCTCGTGAGAATTTATCCAATATGTCCATTATGGATCATGGTCTCGCCTGCAAACTACCTGTCCCGACAGGGAAGACGTCTATACAGCCGAATCCGTACAATCTGATTGAGCTGGCGGTGCGCGCAAATATACCAAAGACCATTGATGAAATGGTAGACTGCGATTTACCGCAAATATCCCTGCATATCATCTCGTTCAAGGATGCTACGCTCGTTAGCATATCGTGGCCACACTCTCTTATGGGCGGCCAGGGGTTCGTGGCTCTTTTGCATGCCTGGTCCCTGGTGCTCGGTGGCAAAGAGAAGGAGGTGCCACGGTTTCTAGGCGTGCGCAACGATGTGCTATTAGAGATGGAGGAAAAGGAGTCTCCATCGACAAGGCAAAAATGGATTGTCCAGAAAGATCGTCTAAGAGGGGGGAAGTTATTCTCGTTCATTTTGCGCCTGGCCTGGAGTCTGCTGTGGAGTCCTCGGGAGGTAAAGTCTGTGTTCATCCCCAAGGTGGCACTGGAACGGTTGGTGAGTGTGTGTCGAGATGAAATTATGGACCAAAATGAATCGTTTGATGAAGAAGTGACTCTTTTGGCCTGGTTTTCAAGACTCGCTGCATCGGCAACACCAGCCAGCAAGCCCGTCACAATTGTAAACTTCCTTAATGCTAGGAGACCTCTGGCGGCAATGCTTGACCAAAGTGGCGTCTATGTTCAGAACATGTCGGGGTATACATTTTCGTTCTTAACTGGCCAGGTCGCAAGAGGCAGACTTGGTCTGCTTGTGAAAGAGCACTCCCGCCACATTCGAGAGCAGTCGTCTGAACAGCAATGCCTCAGTT
>NW_003345195.1:1410066-1417116 GCF_000150975.2 Nannizzia gypsea CBS 118893
AGGAACATTCGAAGGATGAGGGACCTGATATAGCACATGTATATAAGGGCACTCATCGCCCACTTGATTTCGAGTTATCTTCTGATACTCAAGATCAAAGCCAACTTCATAGCAAGCCATAGCTTTACAGCACTAGTCAATACACATACACTTCCCTTTGTCTATCTGATATCCCTTGACACCTTTATACCAGACTTGACCAGTGTACCAGCTTCATTGCTTACAAGGACCTCAGAGAGTACATGCACGCTGAGCCAGACTTGGAGCTATCGCCTTGAAGTCGGATACCGGAGTATCCTTCCTACAGTGAACGAGCACCGTTTATACTCCAACCCATCCACAGAGCACCTTGAGTTACACCTTTCCTCGAGACGCCTCCCTTATCCCTATAAGAGAAGCCCACCTTTGTAGCATTGATCTTCCCGCACCTACGGTTACAGGCACCCGACATAATCGATTCCGACTCGATACAGTCACTCCGACCAGAGAAAAGTCTATAGCCAAAAGACTAGTCGACACCCACGGCAGATATAATCACGACCCCGATTAGCCGAACATCTGAAAGGAAAACACAGGTACGTATTCCCTACCCCGAACATTTAAAGAACTAACTAGGACACATTACCCGAACAACAAAAAAGCCAATATGTCTACTGCAAGCGGACACACCACCAACTCCAACCACATCTTGGCCCAACTCAAGCAGCAGATCGACGCGCTGGAGAAGAAAGTCAACGACCAAGACTGTGAGGACGACATCGAGCAGTGTGAGACACAGATCAAGGGAATGTCAGACGAGATTCGAGCTTTGAAAGCACGGACCGGAGATACACGAGCATCAGTCAAGATTAGGACACCCGACACCTTTAAAGGAGAACGACACAAGCTAGAGCACTTCTTAAGTGAATGTGACATCTACCTAGCCACCAAAGCAGGACTTACCGAAGTTGAGAAGGTGATCTTTACTGGATCATACTTACGAGACACCGCAGCTACATGGTTCAAACCCATATTGGAAGACTGGATCAATACCCAGGGACGACCCAAGGTCTATGCCGAAGTTTTGGGAAGTTACCCGAATTTTAAGACCGTGATCAGACAGTTCTTTGGAGACACGGATCGCAAACGAACACTTGAAAGGAAACTCGCTAGCCTACGACAGACCAGGGACGCAGCTCAGTTCGCAGCACAACTACAACAACTATGCCAGGAACTTGAGATTCACGACGATGACAGAAAGATGGCTATATTCGAACAAGGACTTAAGCCAGAGACTCAATACGAAACAATCAAAATGGGACCCTACACGAACTACAGCAAAATGGTTGAAATGGCGGTACGACTGGACAATCAATTATACAACTTGCGGAACCTACGACAAGGAAAAGCAACCTTTTGGAAAGGAACGAATCAACGGAGCACGAGTAAGAGAGACAACTATGGACCAATGCCAATGGAACTCGACGCTACCACAAAGAAACCCTATGACAAAGAAAAGAATATGAGATGCCGACGACAGAAGTTATGTTTCTATTGCGAGAAACCTGGACACCAAATGAAGGACTGCAAAAAGAAGCAGGGAGATACAGGGAAAAGCCTGAACGCTACCACTACGTCTAGGACTAGTAGCCAGCAGGATACGCACCACCAGAACGCTAAGAGATATCTGTGCGCGACAGCAAGAACGTACTTACAAGTACCGGATCAGAACTCAGACAGCGATTACGAGGCTAACTACCAACGAATGGAGAGCCAATGGAGTAAATCTGACGAACAGATTGCACATGGAGACAAGCCAACGTTACAAAGACAAAACGCGACGTTAGGGCAAGAATGGAGATACCTGGAAAGACACAGAAGGGAACGAAGTCAAAGAGATACCCTACCTACCGATCAAGAACACGACTTAACAACAGGATCTAACCAAGGAATTATGACCCCGGAACGAACCGACTCAGAGGAAGATACGGAATCCGAGGATGATCAAGAAATACCCGAGTCAGAACAAGAAGACCACGAATGGGAAAACGCACTACCACGAATTGAGGAGGAACCACGAATCAAAGACAGCCTCAAGGAATGCATGAACGATTTAGGAGAAGAACATTGGACGGTATGTGAACAAAAGGGCATTTGCTTTGTACACAACATGAAAAAGCAAAGAGAGGTCTCTGACCCAGCTCATCCATGCCACGACGAATACGACTGGGATTGTCATTGCGAATATCACATATTCAAGGAAACATGGAAGTACGGAAGAAGACTTCACCACGACAACTGCCTACAATGCCCAGGATGCAGAAACAACAAAGATATCCACTGGAGATACTGCAAGGACAACGAATGTCTAGTACATGACAAGTACCAGGGATGGATCGATGGAAAAAGTATCAGCATAACAGATGAAGAAAATATCACACCACACGAACATTTGGAGATTCGATACTGGAAGAAAGAACGAAAAGTGAAAGTTCTATACCAAGGACATATGGCGGAATTTACTAGCAACACGACAACGCGATACTGGCTCGATACTACCAGACTGCTACGAGTACAGTTACAACTACAGAAGCAACAGCGAGAACTAGCGGCACGAATGCAACAAGAAGCAAGCCTTGAAAGTTCATCTAGCGAAGAAAGCTCGTCAAGCGAAGACGAATGGAATGAAACATGCGAATCTATCGAACAGATTCAGGAACAACAGACTCATGATCAAGATACCCAAACGATAACGGAAGGTCGACAGACGTTAAAAGGCAGGCCGAGTCTAGCGGCAATTGTGGGAAATCACCTGGTGATAGTGGCGAAATTGGCAGGGAAATATGCGCAAGCCCTAGTCGATTCTGGAGCCACTGGGAACTTCATTGACTCACGATATGTGAAGGAGTCAGGGATAGCCACACGCAAAAAGGAAGAACCATACCAGCTCAACGGGCTAAACGGAGAATGGGCCAACATCGTGAACGAGGAAACCACTGGTATGAAGGTACACGTCAGAGGACGGTACAAGGGAACAGAGTGCTTCGACGTGACTAGCTTAGGAGGATATGATATCGTTTTGGGACTCCCTTGGCTGCGAAAGCACAACCCGACTGTGAACTGGAGAGACGGCACATTGTGACTAGATGGTGGAAAACGCCGCTCTGACCAGCAGACTGATACCTTGGCGGCCACCCGCAACGGAGACAAGGATCAAGGTCAGATACTGGGCATGGCGCCCCAGGTCGAAACGGGAACTACGAAAACTGCAAGTGATCGATCAACAAAAGAAGAGCAGAGAACGGTTCACCGAGAGCAGGATGCTACCGAATTGGATAAGTTACGACAACAGATACCCCAGGAATACCACGATATGATAGAAGTATTCAGAGAACGAGAACCATCGGAAAGCTTGCCAGAACATCAGGCATGGGATCATGAGATACCTTTGAAGGAAGGTATGGAGCCTACACACAAACCTACGTACAGGTTGACAGGGACCGAACTCGAGGAGTTGCGGCAATACATCGATAAAAACTTAGAAAAAGGATACATACGCGAATCAACATCACCGGCAGGATACCCAATCATCTTTGTACCAAAGAAAGATGGAAGTTTACGACTATGCGTGGATTACAGACAACTAAACGACATTACGATTAAGAACCGATACCCCTTACCACTAATCGATGAAATACAAGATCGACTCAAGGGAACCACATGGTTTACGGCACTGGATATACGAGAAGCATACTATCGAATACGAATCAAAGAAGGAGAAGAATGGAAGACTGCATTCAGAACAAGATTTGGACTCTACGAATACCAGGTCATGCCTTTTGGATTGACAAACGCACCAGCAACGTTCCAAGCATTTATCAACAATGTACTACGCGAATATTTGGATATATTTGTGATAGTCTACTTGGACGACATCCTTATCTTTACAAAAGAAGATCGAAGAGACCACACGGAAAAGGTTAGATTGGTACTACAGCGACTACAAGAGTACAATCTACACCTCAAAGCATCGAAATGCGAATTCTACAGACAAGCAGTGAAATTCCTCGGACACATTATATCAACGATAGGAATCCAGATGGACCCGGACAAGACTAAAGCAATTGAAGAATGGCCAACACCGACATCAGTGAAGGAAGTTCAGCAGTTTCACGGACTAGCGAACTACTACCGACAATACATTCACCGATTCTCAGCATTAGCGAAACCGCTTACGGATCTATTCAGAAAAGGAAAAGACTTCATATGGGGAAGTAAAGAAGAATCGGCATTCAAAGAACTAAAAGAAAAGTTCCGACAAGGAGACATGCGATTACACTTCGACCCGAATAAGGAAGCATATGTCGACACAGACGCATCAGACTGCGCTATAGGAGCCAGATTACAACAGAAAGACGAAGACGGAAAATTACGACTAATAGCATGCTATGCTAGAACAATGACACCGGCGGAACAGAATTATGATATCCATGACAAAGAACTGTTAGCAATAGTTGTTGCATTCAAGAGATGGAAACAAGAATTGCAAGGAACCAAACACCGAGTCACAGTGATAAGCGATCACCAGAATCTGACATACTTCACGACAACGAAAGAGTTGACTCGACGACAATCAAGATGGTATACAGAAACCTTGGCATACTACAACTTCAGAATACAACATTGCAAAGGAACAGAGAACGCTTTCGCAGACGCGCTAAGCAGAAGACCGGATTTAATGACAAAACGGCGAGAACACAGAGCAATCTTACGTCTAGACCCAGATGCCAGTGACATGGTCTTGGACACACAAGCATTGAGGGCCACTAGGATAGTCACATCCGATGCGGACACTCTGGAAGCTGAGGTACAGAAGTACTCAGAACGAGACCCCTTAGTTGGAAGGCTCTCGGGCTCAAGTGAGCATTACAGACAAGAGAATGGTTTACTCTTATACCAGGGATTGATATATATACCCAAGGAAGTACGACAACGAGTACTAAAGGAAAGTCACGACAATTTGAGTGCAGGACACTTTGGAATTGAAAAGACTATGGAACGAATTACGAGATCTTATTATTGGCCAGGAATGTGGAAGGATATCCGAAGATACATACGAGAATGCGACACATGCCAAAGAAATAAGGATAATCGACACGCACCTTATGGACTACTACAACCGATACCACACAAGGATGCACCATGGAAATCTATAGCGATGGATTTCATTACGAAACTACCGAAATCGAAAGAGCCACGAACGGGCATACAATACGACACGATAATGACGATTACGGATCGACTGACGAAGTACACCTACTTCATTCCTTTTGTTGAAAAAACGACAGCACCGGATACGGCATACATACTCCTGAGACAAGTATTTGCGAATCACGGACTACCAGACGAAATTATATCAGACAGAGATACGAGATTCATGAGCAAGTTTTGGATGACACTTACCGAACGAATGGGGATTGAACAGAAAGCGTCTACGGCGTATCACCCTCAAACTGACGGACAAAGTGAACGAATGAATCAGACTGTGGAACAATATCTGAGATGTTACATCAACCATGAACAGAACAATTGGGTTGAATTACTACCAATGGCACAGCTCGCCTACAACGGAGCTAAGGCAGCCTCGACAGGCATAACACCTTTCTTTGCAAATTACGGAAGAGAACCGGAAACGATAAAAATACCCAGAAAAGCGAAGACTCACGCACGAGAAGCGGAGATATCGGCAGAAAAACTACGATTACTACACGAAAATATGAAAAGAGATTCGGAATTCTTGAGTTACAGGATGAGTAACTACTACGACAAGCAACGCATGGAAGCGCCAACCTTTGAAAGGGGAGAGAAAGTATTCCTACTACGGCGGAATATCAAAACATTGAGACCAAACGACAAACTGGATCATCGAAAAATCGGACCATTCAAGATTTTGGAGAAAACCGGACAAGTTAACTACAAACTCCAACTACCGGAACATATGAAAATACACCCAGTATTTCACGTCTCATTAATCGAAAAAGCACCCCAGAACGCCAAACCATACGAACCAGAAATCCAACAAGAAAACCAAGAACAAGAATACGAAGTGGAAAGAATCCTAGACGAGAAAAGGATTAACGGAAAGATTCACTACTTAGTGAAATGGAAAGGCTACGACGATTCAGAAAACACTTACGAGCCTATGCGGAACCTTCAGAACGCGACTCAGGCGATTGAAAAGTACCACCAGAGGAGAGATTCTCAAGAAGAGCCTCGAGAGAAGGATCACGAGAAGAGGAGGAGCCCAAAACGGCCTCGTCACGCTGAGTAAGACCGGAAACAGCGGACAAGGAAGCCGTCGCTCGCACACGGATTTGCCAATTTTCCTCCATGACAACAGCTAACTCCTGTTGAGCTTTCGACAGCTGAGACTGGAGCTCACGGACCCGATTCAGATGAAAGCGAACATTGGTATCTGAATTCCCCAGACGATATTGACGCCAGAAGTTTTCTTCTTCCCAGCGATTCCACGAAGACAAGCGGCCAACGCAGGCGCAGTTCTTGCGAAGACAAGAGGAACAACTTTTACTGGAAGAATCCATCACAAGGCACGGAGTCGAAGAAAAGAAGCAGCTATCACAAGAGAACTCTGCCAAGGAACCATATTGGTCAATAACAGCGGCAAGACGAGCACGCTCAGGAGCACGGTTACGAGGAGCACGAATGGACTTAGAAGCACGCGCCATGATGAAAGAAAGACTTACTGAACCCAACACAACGGGAAGACACTCACTATTTATGCAAGAGGAAGACTGAGGAAACGATCGGGACGATTCGTTAAGAGAGGAGGGGATGATGTTACAGACCACCTGCGGCGCAACCCCGATAAATACGCTCATTGGACAAACAAGGTTACGGGACGGAAGAACCCAGGAACTCCCCAGGTCACGTGACGACTGGAGAGGTCCCAAATGCCAAGACCATGGACAGGTCCATGATGGGACCTCAGGGAGGAGGTCCAACCTGGGACCTCAGGACAACAGGTCCACATGGGACCTGAGGAACATTCGA
>NW_003345196.1:0-88193 GCF_000150975.2 Nannizzia gypsea CBS 118893
AGTCTTGTTACAACAGGACCCCTACAGTATTCCCCCATCCGTCATCGAGGACCATTGCAGTCTCTCCCAACAAGTACGGGAGAACCAACCTCTGATACCGCCCAGTACCAGAGGTCTAACATTACCCCCTACCCCCCCCCCATTTCCCCCCTTGGGTCGGGGTGGGGGAGGGTCGGCGGGGTCGGGGGTACAAGCCTAGCTATAGCTTACTATAAAATTAGCTTTAATCTTAAATATTAGGGATAGCTCTTAATTAAGGTATAAAATAAATATCTTTATATATATATCCTAAAGGTCTATTTCTTCCTATTTAGTTATAGTCTATAATAAACTATTCTCCTATAGTCTATTTTAGACTATTTAGTTATAGTCTATATTAGACTATTCTAATCTTAGTATTTTAGACTATTTTATTATTATATAATTTATAGGATTCTTCTATGCCAGAACCTTATTATTTAATAAATATATTTATCTAGGCTGCGCCACAGATAGTCTATAACACTTATAGAGTAGTAGTAAAAGTAAGAAGAGAAGGAATAGATTAAAGCTATAGCTAAAGCCTAGTGTAAGTAGAAATAGTAGTATAAGGTAGGTAAAAAAGAGGCCTAGAGGCTTATAAAAGAGGCTTAAAAGGCATAGAGCTAGATAAAAGCTCCTTCTTTACCTTCTAAATTAGGTAAAAAAAAGCAGCCTACTAAAGGGCCTACTCCTACTCCTCCTACTCCTTCTATTCCTAGTTACTTATCCCTATTTAAGCTAAGCCGAAGCGGTTATATAATTAAGCTAAATACTTATTTATTTTTCTAATCTAATAAATTTATATATAATTTAAAACTTAGCTATCGTTAAATATACTACATTTACTTATTTAACTAGGTGGCTATTAAGATATTCAATCGAATAAGAGCCTAATAGAGATTTGGCGCTGTTTTTAGTAGGTGATTATTAATTAGTGGTAGTTATCCAATAGTGGATCACGTTAGTCAAAGCAAATTAACTACGGAGTATTTACTAACTAGCGGTACGAAAATCACTTGAAACGCTATTAGCAAGCGACGTGCTTAAATACAATAACCCACCAAATAGGTCTCCTAAGAGTGCCCATTCCTTGTCCAGTATCAAAACCCATTCCTAAGCTATCAATGCTAGAAATTCAAGGACTTTTAGGGAGCACCTATCTTCTTCACTTCAACCGTTAGAGTCAGTTTGATTCACTGAACTATGGAGATTTAACTTAGTATTACCCTCTAACAATATATACTTTAAGAGAGGAGGGGATAAATAG
Organism: Nannizzia gypsea CBS 118893; assembly: GCF_000150975.2. Classification (NCBI taxonomy): domain Eukaryota; kingdom Fungi; phylum Ascomycota; class Eurotiomycetes; order Onygenales; family Arthrodermataceae; genus Nannizzia; species Nannizzia gypsea. Next base: position 1,289 of record NW_003345196.1, read on the forward strand.
CGTATTCCTATATATAGTTGATATTTATCTCATTTCAGGTGTATAGTTTACTTGGGTTGACGGCCTGGTCCTTCCCGACTAGACTGATATGGCCGATATCAAATTGCATTCTCGAATCACCAATCATTCCTGGAAGTGACCACAGCCGGTCGCTCTTCTCTAGCCCCTGGGTACTGGATAGGGCGTTCTTATTACGAAGTTCCTCACCAAAGCCTACTCCGAAGCGGAACAAACTGTACCCATCCAGTGTGTCAGACCAGCGACGGCGGAAGCCATACATCACGCCCAAGACAATGCATCCAGTGGCCCAAATTCCCAAAAGTAAAGTCGAAACCAACGGTGGAACGACGCCGGGTTCTAGAACTTTCCCACGGCGAGACGATGTCAAGTTCGTGTTGACATAGCCACCATTTAATCCTGTAGCACCGTCATACATGAGTTGCAAGGCATCAACAGCGTGGGCTTGTAAAACCGACTGTAATAGAACTTGTGGCTGTACAAAATGATCATAGCAGGCCGAGTTAGAAAGGATATAGGGGAGGGGTGATTTGGTTGACTCGAAGATTTCGGTATAGCGGCCCAGCAAAATGGATATTGCTGTGGCACCAAATCGAGGTTGCTTGGCCTCATATTCGGCCGCTGACCATATTGGGCTAGGAGACTTTTCAAACTCGCTGAAGGTGCTTGTTCGGGAGTCCAGTTTGGCTGTCCCGAGATCTGAGATACGACGGCATTGGACTCCAATAGGGGGAGCCAGTGTGATATTTTCTTGGAAGCTCTCGTAAGCGACGAAGGAGACAAAGTCCTTCGTATCAGTACTTGTGCCATTTGACCAGTCGAAGAAGGAGGCATTACGCTCGAATTTTCCACTGGGATTCTGTATGATAGGACTGCCCATGCCAGCAATGGAAGGTTTGAGAGTATAATTGAAAGTTATTCTGTCGTCTCCGTCGTACGAACAGGGACGTCGGACCTGCCATAGCGCATATTCCAGGATCTCAGGCTCGCCAGATTCGAAACTAGGCTCTGAACCATCGTACGTGGACGAAACGAAGTCATGGCTCACTCCCATTTCGGCGTATGCCCAAAGATTATTTCCACCAATCGCCTGAGTGCTGTTGAAGAAGGTGATGGTTGCGCCGGAAGGTGTCTGGAGGGTTTTATATCTAGGTTTATATCTAGAATCATCGTCTATCACACCAGAGTTATTGGGCTTCAGGGCTGAAGATTTCTGGGAAAGAATTGTAAACTCTGAGGCTGACTGGACCATCGAGCAGTTATACTGCAGCCGAAGTCCCCAAGCCTTACCGCCGATAGGCGTCGTCGCCTGCGGCCCAAGGAAGAGTTCGGGAATTCCGGGGTCAAAGGAAAGGGAGTTTGGTAGCGTTGTTAGAAACTCGAACTTCTCCCGATCGACCTGTGGAGGACTGTAAGCAATACCAATGCCCGGAATCACTGCGGATGCCGTTCTCCAAACTGTCCCGCCTCGCTTCTTAGTTTGATCAGGTTCGCGGCGATGGAAGTTGCTCCATTCACGGCCCACGACCATCGGCGGCGCTGACGATGCGATATATCCATCTGCGAGTTCCATAGACAAACCAGAAATCGGGAATGCGACTAAAGGCACTAAACTTAGCACAGCAAGAACATACCATAGTCGACCTGCGAGATTCCTTTCCATGGAAATAGCGCGTTGTATGCACTTCATCCATCCTCCTGGCCCGGCCCAGGTGCTCCCGCTATGCATCAGGAGCCCCATTGCACTTTTTGGCCCCCAAAAGGGCTCCTGCAACATGGCAGCTTCGACGCCAACAAGACCATATCGTGAAATGTTCAGACCGAAGACACCGGTCACGAACCAAGAATAGTAAACCCATGTTCCCTCGCGAGATCGGTATTTAACAGTGTCGGTGTCTCTGAAGAAGAAAAGCCAGATCATTAAAAAGTAGATGAAAATGATGACCGGGCCTAGGAGCAAGACGGAGGTACGGAACCAAAATCGACGCAAGGGGTATCCTCTCGCGGGGGAATTTGAATCCGTGAAGGACGGATCCGGACTGCCCTTTGGCACTGTGGAAAGAAGCTGAATAGAAGAACCACCCACAGTTTCCTTCGGAGCCATGGCGGAGGTTTACGTCGTAAAGCCGTTGGTGCAGACAGTGTTGATATGTCCGGCCTGGGTATTCCTGATATAAATATCCTTATTCTTGACTCGTTTATTATTCGCTGGGGCGCTTCATTAAAACGGATCGCGTACTGCATAGATGTCGATAACTATACCAAGGGGTGATTTCCCCCCCCCGCATCTGTAAGAGAAACAAACAAAAACTCGAAGAGGTCCCATGGTAGAGGGTGAAGCATGGAAATTTATATCCCTAACTAGTTTCTGCTGCTACACCTGAGAAGCTCGAGCTCTCTCATCGCAAGGGGCTTTCCCCCCCGGGCTCTCGTTCATCTCAACCGTCAATTGGTGCCCTGGATCGAGCCAGGGCCAGCCTTGCATGCATGACAGGTTATACAGTATCGGCCCCGTTGGTATCAGTCCATCTCTTGCTTAAACGAGTTGTAAGGAGGCTCTCGAGATGCAGCCTGTCTCGTAATTGATTCAGCCTCCTTTCCACCCTTCCACCGATTCTTCCCGCGCTGTGTCCTGATGGTGTATGGCATGACTGCTGTCATGACGTCCGACGCGGCCTGAGAGACTGCATTGTCGATTCTCGATGGCTGCTTCACAGAGCCAAGAGACAAACGAAGCTGTCTGTGGGCATCAACGGGAAATTTCTGCTGCTTGAAGGATTTGGGTTTCGTATCGAGGACATGGGTCGCGTTGAAGGATCAGCTATCCACCATTTTCATCATCGTTTTTCGCCAGCAATACCACATAAATGGTCAGAATGTACTCCATACGGAGTATTCTCATTATTCTGCTGCTGCTAAGTAGCGTTGCTTTTTAGTTCAATAACTACTATTTGATGAAGTGTTTACTATGTATAACTATTTGCTACCTTCGTGTCTCTTTAGAGCGTCCTCAGCAGCTTCAAACCCACACACTTTCGCCTGGTCGATGGCTGTCCGGCCATCCTCGTCAACGATATCTAGGCGAACCGGGTATTGCAAAAGTAGCATTACTGCTTCAAGATGGCCTCCTTGGACAGCTCGGTGCATAGGAGGGCGTCTTCCGTGGTATCCAACCGAGATGTTTATTGGACGCTTGACAACCTCATTGACGTCGGCTCCTCGGTCCAGTAGTAGCTGCATGGTTTCCAGGTCGCCTTTCCTTGCTGCAATATGGAGTGCTCCCGTATTCTGAATGACTGCCCCTGCATCAAGGAGGTCAACCACAAAACCAGGCCTGTAGGTAACGGCAACCCCCAAGGGGCCCAAGGTGACGCCCAAGTTGTTGACATTTGGGTTCGCCCCCAGGCTGAGCAGATGCCGAGCCAACGCAAATTTGTTATGGTAGATGGCCTTTATCAGAGGAGAGCCGGTGTATCCAAACGAAATATTGATATTGCAGCCTCCATCTATCAGCACCTGGTATATAGCAATGTCTCCTTTGCCTGATATGGCTGCCCGGTTCAGGTATATGGAGTGTGCAAGGTTGGGGTAATCTCTGACCAGGCTGGCAAGCTCCTCCACCTCACCGGCGCGCGCAGCATCGAGCGCAGCATCAGTAATAGGCTGAGGTGGTGGAGTGTAACATCGAGGAAGATGGCAAATTGTACGAGATTGCTTCATAGCTCGTAAAAGATTTGATAGTTAACAGATATGGTATCCTAGGTCGGGAATAAGTCGTTCGCCATGAAAGGTTTCCATATGCAAGAGAGCCGAACGACCGGACAGAGCAAAGGTGTCAGCAATATATGGTCTCCTGAGAATGATTAGGAGGAGATGGGAAAACAAGCCTGATCAAACAAGAACTTGGTTATATGTTGTCCAAGGACTCGAGGACTCTTGATGCGTGTAGATGAATAATCTAGTCCGGAGTAACTATGTCGCTACTTAGAAATCATTAATCTAACTCAAAGGCACGCTTGATTAAGCATTTATAAGTGCAGCCAACAGAAAAAAGATATCAGTCGATTGGGAATCATAATGATGACATTAATGAGCTGTGACGAATCCTAAAACATGAGGGAGACCTGACTAACAGCAACATATAACTAACTATACAGCCCGGCACTGCGTAACTACTCAATAATCAGGCAGAGAGATATTGTAACGGTGGTAAGAGTGCGGAGGATGGCATTCCCATGTCGACTTAAGATATCATAGATAGTGGTATAAGTAAAGAGCTCACGGCCATCAAGAGGTCGTATATGATTCGGTAGTAGTTTCAACTGAATAGCACACTCAATAAGCCTCTTTACTACTATCATTCCCTCTATCAGTTAGTTATTTGAAGATAATGCGAGTCACGATGAGACGGCCCCAGATTCCACGGGCCTATTTGTCTCTCATCCTGTTTGCCTGTCTCTGTTTACAATGGCTGCCAGTCTTCGCTCTACCGTCGTCAGACAATTTCACATCTATACCTACACGCCATCATCATCATCATCTTCTTCACCATCGTCACCATCGTCATCATCATGATCACCGGCTGGGAAAACGCGTTCGCAACCCTCCTCTCCCAACGACAGAGTACGCAAAGACAAAGATGAAGCCTGGAACGCCGCATAAGGACAAAGCCATATTTTATACAGCAAACACCCTCTTCTCAGCACTTCACCTCATTCAACGGTTTAATGGTCAGGGACTTTCGGATACCGACAATGGCGAGAAAGTGATGAGCATGGAAGGCGGCCCGTTCGCGGAATCAGCACAGTTGTTTATCGAGGACAAAGAGACCTGGGACGACGACGAGAAGGACATTGCGATAGGCCAAGTGTCGCAAGCATTCGCTGAGCGTGCAAGCGGCATTGTGCGAGTGGTATTTCCAGAGAACTATTCGCCCAGTGTTAGGCCCAACGCCTGGACTGTATACGAGTGGCCGGCGCTTAAGAAGAACCCAGACGTGACCAAGGTGCTCGCTTGGTGGGTGAAAGTAGCTGGAGATGAACCCAAGGGCGACGGCACGGAGATCTGGCCGTGCGATATGACCACCGACCCAAATAGACAGCCGTTTTAGCACTGTTTTAGTGTCGAGTGTTCGATATCTAGTTAAATAACTGGAAAGACGGCCCCTCTGTTTTGCGTGTATATTATCCTCTGCCACAACGTGTGTATACTTAATGAATATCCTTAATTGCCATCCCTTAAATCTTTCCGGTCTTGTGTTAGGGTTAGGGTTGTACTTCAACTAGAGGCTAGGCAGGGCGCGGGAGTTAGATAAAAGGGGTAACAGAAGATAAGAAAGGGGTAACTAAGTAAACAAGCGTGGTTTAAAGCCTGATGCGACTAGAGATACACATCTTGAACAAGATATCTGACTTTAAAAACAGGGCTTTCGTTACTCTATGCAATTATATAGGGGAAACAGCTACAAGTACCTAATCATCGTGCGCAAACCAAACACACCCAGGAGTAACTAACTAACTAGTTATCACTTCGTCGGTTTCTCTCCGCGAAGGCATTTCATCCAATTCCGGTTCTTTGATATATCTCTTGCCGCATCCTTCTGCTCCCGAAAAGACTTATCCCCTTTGCCCTTGGTAAGCTTGAGGTTCTTCGAGATATCTTTGAGGATTTTGCTAACTCTGGTGGCAGCGGACTTGGCTGCTCTGGCAGCAGCCCGAGAGGCAACTCGCAAAACCAATTGTGCAATGAGTCGGGCGATGGGTATGAGAAAACACAAAAATCCACACCGACGGTCGATATCGATGGCCCCGATGGAACGAATGGAAAGATCTCGTGTGGATGGGCTGATAATGAGCCCCATCTCTTGTTCATCGTCGCGTTGCACCTGGCTTTCTGGGGCGGCGTAATCGATGGACCTCTTGGTATAGTGTTCTTCCGCAAAGTCCACATACAGATCGAGATATTCGTCCGTAAATATGTGCTTGCTCAGGTATTCTGGATCAGCATTTTTCAGTTCCTCAGGCCAGAGGTCGAGGAGCTGCATGCTTTCCATGAAGCTTTCGTCAAAAAAGCCAGTGGTGTACTTTTCGATTGCTTCTCCGCCTATGGCCAAGGGGGTGAGGAGGGCACATCTCCCGAGGCGGCGCACTTTCATGCGATTGAGCGTATCTCGCTTAATATCCAAAAGCTCCTTATGTTTCCTCCTCTCGACAGACAACTTCCTCTGAAATCTGAGTGGCTTGGGCCGGAACTTGTGATAGTTCTTCTTGAAGTCATAATCTCGCTTTTCCCTACCCTTCTTGTCCTCGAATTTCTTCTTCTTATCTTCTTTGCTGTCGGGAAGGCACTTCTTCTGCTTCGGATCAGGGTGCGTCTTGGGCGGGCATCGGTTGCATTTCGTGCAATCTTTGCGGTCATGAATCATCATTCGCTTGCATCGTGGTCGGCATCGGTCGCATTTTTTCTCGTCTTTCTTTGGTGGAGCTGCTCGCAATACAAGGTCGGGATTGACGGAAGACTGTTCTCCTTGGATACCATCCAAGGATACACCAAAGACGAGGCTATGCTTTGCCATGGGCGGAGGGATATTCCCAGAAGCGATTGCAGGGGAGATGAGCATAAAGCCATGGTTGAGCAGGATGAAGACTGCCTTCCATGATTTTGGGATATGCATTCTCGAAAAATATAAAGGAGTTCAACGAGAGGACTTGAATTGTTAGTGAGCTCAAGCCTTCTTTAAGATCTTGATAAGTTCAACTTTAGGATCTCGAGTCATGGGTATAAGTAGAATATATTTCATGTCTTCCGTAATCCAACATTGAGCATGGAGAGGAGCATCTAACCCGAAACATATATGCGCTCACAGGAGTAGTTATCATATTTGCGTTGTAACGCTGTGCTCATCCTGCTACTAATCAAAAATTCATAACACGAACGCAGTTGGATGTGAGGATTATTTGCTATCCTGTGTTTCAACGACCTCGACCACCTGACCTTACGCTGCGAATGATTACTCCCTAGCCGCATCTCCAGAGCCCCTAAAATCCACTGATATGGTGATCTAGTGCCTAAAGATGCGAGCTCGATAACATATACAACTGCAGCCTTTGTTTAAAGGCAAGCGACCTTGACCACAAAACACGGGAGTAGCTTATGTGTAAGTTTCAGTAATCAAGCCGCCCACTAACGTGAAACCGATGCTGGGGTAAGGCATAATCATGTTGATTGATGTATGTACCATTATGTACGATTCTTTGATAGCAGCATGGGTTACCAACAGCTACGACAGCGTAGCAGTGTGAATTATTAACGGTGCCTTCGTTTGCTTTCATACCGAACGGCGAGAGAAAGGATCTGAATCAGGATATCTTGAAATATAGATGAAACTGTCACTATGAAAAATTACAAATAGCAGTGCAGATAAACCTGCATTGGGGCTCGGTGTGCAGGGGGTGAGCTTTTGGGGGCGACACTGCCCCCTGTGATAACCCCTAGTTTAGGGCCAACTTCTTAGGGATAATTAGTTAAGTGTGCAGCCTAAATATAGATGGGATACATCTCGCCAAAAGCTACGGAACGTCGCGATCTGATTTGTACGTAACTACATGGATCACTACGCCAATGGTGATGATTACTACGCGCATCACAGTCTTAGTTATGTTAGAACAAATAACTAGTTAGTTAACGACGCCGGCCCCAAAACCCGCCCCAATTTGCCTGTTAGTTCAGGGATATCGCTGGTGATCTCGAGTCTTCCGATATACCGACGCTCTACTCTATTAAACACGCTGAGATGGACACATTCTACATGGGCAGAAGGCCTTCTGACTGTCGTTGTGTTTTCAGATGTGACAATAACTCTCACGATCTCCAGCAATTATATCCTTCAAAAAGCCCCTATTTACAAAAGGACGTCGACCGAGATCATCAGAAAATCTATCTATTATCCTATTTTCTATAAAGACGATACTCCTTCTCTTGTGCTAGTAAATTATGCGTCCTCGAACCCTTTTCACCCCTTTGGTGGCACTTGCCGGCCTACCCCTTACCACGCAAGGATTCGAATTCAGATTCTATAGGGGCAACGACTGCCGAAGCGAGCAACTGGGCTTATACGTAGCCGGGCCCGGGCAGGACTGCACTACCATGTCGGCCGGCGCGGCTAAATCAGTCATCGTCAAGAGTACAGGGGAGATTGATAGCAACTTCTATGCCGTGTTTTTCAGTTCGGAGGATTGTGACCCAAACACCATCGTATTGCACACGGACAACGATGAGTGCCACAACGTGGAATACAAGTCCTTTAAGGTGTGGGATGTGGATGAAGAATAAGGGGTGAGTAGATCGTGAAGGTCCTTACTCTATTATCCCCAAAGCCGTTCTGAAGCTTATCAAATTCCAATATTTAGAACTTTCACCGCGAGAGCCTCGACCTGGAATAGTTGATCAAATAACCAGGCTATCATATCGTGAAGAATGACCAACAATCTATTAGGAAATTTGGTTGTAAGAAGCGTTAAGCGCAGCGCATATTTCAGGAGGAATAGTTAGGGGCGGAGAACTAGATCGGTGGCCAGCTGTCAGCTAAATGATACGAGCCGTCAAGGTAGTTACGCTGTTTGATTCAGGGCACGGCTATGGAAGGACTACAACTTAGATACCCCATTATCCATTTAATATGTAAATATATATTGTCTTTATTTATCGTGGGTCGTGCGAATATAATCTATGGAAATACTCCATAACGTTAATTCCGATAACTAATGATTGGTAGTTCCCTTTGCATATTGTGCATTGTGCATTTATTATGCAGAGTCAATAGGGAAGAGGACCATACACCCGTAACTCCCTGCTACATACCCCTACGTATGGAGTTCAATTGTATTTCCCTTTTCCCAGAACATAGTTAATTAGCCAATCCCTCTAGCGCCTCGAGTGGTTAAATCGTTGGTGCCGCTAACTAGTTATATCGTTCAATACGTTTCAACATTGAAAATGAAACTTAGACCAACTAAGTAAGTTAACGCAAGAGAAGACTGCCTCCTAGCCGAAATCTTGATACTCCCTCTGATCTAGAACTAAATACACATTTCGGGATCTGGCTGGGGCGCGAGTCGCTGCTTTTGGTAGCATGGATATCAAGAAAATAGTTCCAAAAAATGGGACCTCATCCGAACACCAAGAGTAAGTAATATACCGTAGCATTTGGTATAATGTCACTAACTAGCGAAACACCATCCATCTTTGAACGATATCCAGGAGAGGGTTACTGTCTTCGGGGTTCGGTTCAGCTCGCGTCAGGGGAAGGGCGCAGGATGAGGACCAACATAACATAGGAGACACAAGGACATGGGTGCGCGCCTCGCTCATATCTCGCTGCTAGAAGCCCGACCAGCACTTTCATAACTACATCTTCAAACATTGCGGAGGTGCCTGTGCAATATCCCTCGCAGACACTCTTTGCATTGAAAGCACAATCAGATTTCCAATATGACGGACCGCAAAGTTGACAGGGAATCGGTGGAGGTCTCACCCGTGAAGCCCTCTACAGAACCCCCAGCGGCCCTCGCTCGCGAGCCGATGGTCGACCAAAAGCGAGCGTCCACTAGGACGGAGAGTCCTCCTGACAATACAATCGATGTGTCCGAGGACCAGAACCTCCCAAGTCGCTCAAAGCTGCGTATCTTTAGTATAATGCTTATGCTATGTGTATGTCGATACCCGTTATGCTCTTCATGACCAGCAGCAAGCTAATGGAACTGCTGTATCCAGCTCGTCCTTTTCTTATCGGCGCTTGATCAAACCATCGTTGCCACAGCTATCCCTTCTATAACTAAAGATTTACGCTCAGCTTCAGGCTACACATGGATCGGTGCCGCATATTTACTATCCATGTGTGCCACCAATCCCATGTGGGTGAGGATTAGTGATATCTGGGGCCGCAAGCCTGGCCTTTTGGGAGCAATCGTCATCTTTGCTATTGGTAGCACCATCGCAGCGGCAGCTACAAATATTGCGATGCTAATTGCGGGCAGAGCAGTGCAGGGTATGGCCGGTGGTGGGATTATATCGCTAGTATATATAATAATCGCGGATCTCTTTAGCATGCGACATCGAGCACTATATATAAGCGCCACTGCACTCGTCTGGGTACTCGCTGGGACCACCGGTCCTGTCATCGGAGGAGCACTGTCACAATATGCGAGCTGGCGCTGGTGCTTTTGGATCAACCTCCCTGTCTGTGGCGCCTCATTCATCACCTTGATGCTTTATCTTAACTTGCATAACCCACACACGAAGCTCAGGGACGGCATCAAGGCTATTGACTGGATTGGCACCTTCTCTATTCTAACCATAGTCGTCCTACTGCTACTCGGCCTCGACTTCGGCGGCGTAACTTTTCCCTGGAACAGCCCAACTGTCATCTGCATGATCGTATTTGGAACGGCGCTGATCGACTTCTTCCTCTTTGCAGAGAAAAGGCTCGCCAGGTACCCCTTAATGGACCTACGAATCTTCAAGGACTGGTCAAACAACGCCGTCATCATTGTTGCGGCCACACATAGTATGGCGACTCGAGGCTCAGAGTACTATCTGCCTCTATACTTCCAAAGCGTGCAGCAAGCCTCACCTACCAAAAGTGGTGTTCTCATCCTACCAATGATGATCGCCGCGTCCCTTTGCGACTTGGGAGTCGGCGTTTTAATCCATCGGACGGGTCGCTATCGAGAAATAATTTGGACCGGGACAGCATGCTTGACCCTCGGGACAGGGCTATACGTTTTACTATGGATTGACACATCCCTTGCAAAAGTTATCTGTTTCGAGATTATTGGTGGTGTCGGGCTTTCCCTTCTCCTTTCAACACCCATGCTTGCCATCCAAAATAATGTCGATCAAGCTGATGTTGCGGTAGCCTCCTCGACGTTGGGTTTTGTCCGCAGCATTGCAACGTCACTGTCCATTGTTCTTGGTGGTGTCGTTTTCCAGGATAGCATGACTGCCAAACACACATCCCTTGTTACCGCAGGCCTCAGCCCAGCCTACCTTGATGCCTTCTCCGGCTATGATGCAGCTGCCAATGTGGATCTAGTCTCCACAATTAAGGACCCAGCGCAGTCTCGGGCGGTGCAGGAAGCTTATGCCTACAGTATGCGAAACATGTTCATAATGTACACCGCAGTTGCCGGAGTTGGGCTATTGGCCAGCCCTTTCATTAAACAGCGACATATGAGCAAAGAGCATACGGAGACTAAGACTGGAATCGCGAACATGACAGAAAATAAGCAGAAGACTTGAGGATGAAGGCCGACGAAGCTATAACTAGCTTTTTTAGTACATCTACGGCGCATAACACGCCTTGATATTGCTCAAGTTATTGCCTACGTCACATCCAGTTGTTTGCTTTCCTCGTACAGCTTCCTAGGCGTACACTTCACGAACTAAGTCAATGATGGAGTACAGCCACCACTTCTAGGAGCTGTGGGCTGTATTGTGAATACGGTTTCCTTAGCCGTTGACTACCATGGCAACATTGGGTGGAACATTGGCCTTGGTGGGATGTATACTTAGTTAAGCCAAGGCTGGATATTGGAATGATAATATATGTTCAAATATCCTCAGACCTACGATAAGGGCATTATTTATTTCTAACCTAGATAATATCATCTCATATTGAATCTTTAACAGTAGGGTAATGGAGGACGTCTAAACCCCTGAATCCGATCTAGTAGTAGTAGTAGTAGTCAAAACGCAATTGATTTCACCCTCCATCAAAAGAAGCTTTCTTGACTTTTAGCACCATCTCAACATGTTAAGTTACATCGCTAACTGGGCGCCCAAACATATTCGACGGCACTTTTGAAAGTCTTAAGCATCGCGATGGCCAAGCCTGTAGGTCTTTTTTGGGCCTTTTGAGGTAGGAATAAACTAGCATTAGGCCCTTTGGCCTGCTAACTACCGTAGCTTTTGATTCCCAAATGCCAAATGGCGGCATGCCGGGGGCGTACATCGGCATACTGAACAGCCAGAGGGCTTCAACCCAAAAAAAAAATCGTTAACTATCACAAGAGGTATCGAAGCTTCTCGGTCAAAGCCCAACCCAATTTACCTTGATGTTAAGCTTAACGGTGGCGATCAAGAAGCCTAAATCTTAGGCCTTCAAAGGACTCAGGCACGCCTTGTGGAAGCATAGCTCGCAGAAGAATACCTTAGGAGCACTCAATCCTCAAAAATGCTAGCATTGTAGAATCTTTGTATAAGGAGGTTGCCGTTGTTCGATTTGAAGCATAAAACAGACAGCGTATAGGTTTTGACAATGGTCTTATGTCTTTTTCGATACGTGATTAGTGGATATTGCAGAGATTGGGCAAACGAAAGCATTGAAGGAATGGTATACTTAAGTACATCTATTGACTCCCTGGGGTATTTACCTACTCTAATTAACAGTATTCCTCTATCCAAGCTGTCATCTCTCCAATTGTTGGACATTCAAGGAAGAGCGAGCTCTTAATCTCCACTCCTAGTTCAGCGCGGAATTTCTCTGATAATACCAGGGACATAAGTGAGTCGACACCCAGCTGCACAAAGCTGGCGTCTCCAGTTAGCGCTTCTACTTCTAGTCCTGTCTCGCGGGCCATCAGTCGTAGACACTGTGATACTGTGTTGCCCAGGGGCTCAGCACTCTCTGATTCAGGGGGTGTCGCGATAGGAGACTCTTTGGGCGTTGAGCTCTCAGAGGATGATGCCAAGCGCGGCACTGGGACCGGAAGCTTGTCGGTTAGGGTATTGTTTGCAGTTGAGTCAGAGACAACGATGGATGGTGAAGGGGCTGAGATCTCAGGAACACTCTGGGTGATACCATGGGTCTTCGTGGCTGCAGACACAACTGGCGGTGCGGGTCCAACAACTGAGGTTGTGGTGGGAGGCGAGAAGAATCGATCCATCAGCAGCCGAGGGACGCGGCGGAAGCGAATCATGCCTACCATACCCACAATTTCTTCTCCCTGGAGTATGTAAACATCACCGCCGTGCATATTTGGGTCCTCTAGCAGAGGGAACATCCGGACGTAACTGCGATATTGGGCACCGGGTTCTAGCTTGTTCAGCAACCGGAAGCTGTCGCATCCCGGTGTCACAAAGAAATAGTCTCGGGTGTTGGATGCATCGCTACCGTTCATAACCAGGCCTGCCAGGTGGGAAACACTATCAATCCAATGTGGCGGCGTATGCCAAGTGCCGTGACGTTCTGGGACGAGTGTCACTTCAGCCATTGCCTCAAGTTCATCCAGCACAACCGAATCCATGCCACGGTATCGATCTGCATAATCGACTACGTTCTTGAAAAGAGCATAGGCCAGGGGTTTAGACAGTCGACTGGCTTTACCTTCAACTGCTCGTTGCTCTAATGCTTCGATGCGTCCTCGGACTAAATGTGCCAACCTGGCCCATTCTTTCTTCCATGCAGCTGGGTCCTCGAAGCGAACCGTCGCTGTTGCGAAAGACTCGGCTGCGCACTCGCCAGTCTCCCCGTCAGCGTTGAACCAAGAGAGGCACATGGAATTGGTAGACAGGTCAAGGTGTGCTTGCAACACCAGAGGCTGAATGCTCCCCCTGGTCTTGCTAGCGACTTGTGCATGCAAGACTTCCACATCAGTGAGATTCATGTGAACATCCTTAACATTAGGCATCAGTAAACGATAGAGATATTCGCCCACAGTAAAAGCCATGTCGGACCAAATAGACTATAAAATTAAATTAGCTGAGGGTTTGTATCAGGTATTAGATGATGAAGGCTCAGACTTACGGATGTTGCGACTCCACATTTGTTCATTGTATGCCCTTGTATAGCTTCAAGGAAGTCAGGGTGCTGCATGTCGGATATCGTATGGAGTGTGGCAGTGGTGGACTCGATAGTTTCCGCTGTGATCTGGTGGATTAAGGACGTTCGCAGCGCCGATGGTCGTGACATAGAAAGCGAGAACGGTGTCATTGGCTTTGTCCCATGCTTGAGGTGAGCCTTGTCCAATGTCCATGTCCCAATGTACGGAATCCAGTAATTGGTTTCATTCCATCGGTACTTTGGCAGATGTAACAATGAGTATTCGCACTCACGCGGTTTAAAGAATTCCGCCCAGCAAGGCGTTAGGCCTGCGAGATGGAGGGTCACAAGGCTCTTGCATATGGTTGCTATGCTGTCCTCATTCCGTCGGCAGGAAGAGACGACCGAGACTGAAGGGATCATACCACGCACAAGTCCTGCGCATATTGGATGAGGACCAACATCGATCCAGACAGTTTTGGAGTCTACAAGGCCCATATCTTGGGCAGCTTCAATGGCCGCCGCAAAATCAACAGTTTCCCTAGCAGCACGACGTAAATAGTTTGCGTTAAGGGACTTCACGTCAAAGATGGCGGTGGCCAGTAGAGGTGATAGCACTGGAATACTTGGGGCATTGAATGGGACATGTGCTGCAAATGCCTCCAGATCATCCAGGATTGGGTCCATTTGTGCTGTATGGAATGCATATGGGACATCTAGGAGTGTACATTTGATGCTCTTCGCTTCAAGTGCCTTGCGGATATCGTTAATTTCATCCTTAAGGCCTCCAATAACTGTGTCCTGGTTAGTATTGCAGCACGAAACCTCGTATTCAATTGCAGCAGTGTCAGGTCCGCTAGCAAGCATTTGCTGAATAGCGTCTTCTGATGCTCGAACTGAGAGCATCGAGTGGCTACCTAGAGTGCATCGTTCCTCAACCAGCCGTGCCCGTCGACCGACGAGGTAGATGGCATCAGCAGCGGATATCACGCCAGCAACCGCAAGAGCGGCGTATTCCCCGAGACTGTGTCCGATAACAGCACTAATACTCACACCTAGCAAGGACCAGAACCGTGCCAAAGCAATTTCAAGTATCACGACACTTAGTTGCGTTAGAATCGTCGATTTCGAACTATCTTCGATGCTACCATCAATTACGGGCACAACAGATGGGAAGCCCAACCGTTGCGCCAGTTGGTCAAGTTGCTGCACCTGCGAACGGAAATATGGAAACTCAGAGAAAAGTTCCCTACCCATGCCACTGTAGTAGGCGCCCTGGCCAGTAAAAGCGAGTACAACCGAAGGAGCCTCGTTCGGAATAGGGCGTACTTCGGAAGCAAAATTAGTGTTGTCAAGCTGAGATCGCAAGGCCTTCTGAAGTGCTGGGATACATGAAACAGCCGTACCAAAACGCATATTGTGATGCATTCGACGAGAAGACGTAGTGTAGGCCAGGTCCGCTAGGTTCGTTTCCGGATGTTGGTCCAAGTATGATAAAAGGCTTTCCATGTTAGCTTGCAGCGATTTTTTGCTCTTCGCAGATAAAAGCACCGAATGAGTGATACGGTCCTCTGGGTTCTGGGCCTTTACCATTTCTGGCGCATCTTCCAGCAGCAACGTGGTGTTTCCTCCGTGTGCTCCGAATGAATTAACCACTGCAAGACGCTTCTTACCCTCTACACGTGGCCACGGTGTGTTCTGCATAGCAAGCCCAACGTTCCGGCGTTCAAGATCCTTAGGGATGGTCGGATTGATCTCACTTTTTATACCAATATGCATGGGAATCATATTCTTCTGGTACACAAGGAGAGCCTTCAGTAGAGATGCAATACCAGCTGCAGCTTCACCATGTCCGATGTTACTTTTCACTGCCCCTAAATGGAGACGCTGGTCAGGTCGACGACGAGGTGTCACTGGTGCAAAGATATCCGACACCGATTCAGACTCAACTGCATCCCCAGCCTGAGTTCCTGTACCATGGAGCTCGATGTAGCTAACATCAATCGGATTAACGCCAGCTTGGTGTAACACTTGTCGATAATTAGCTTTTTGGGCTCCGGCGTGCGGGTGGGTAATTGAGATAGCCTCTGCTGAGTGATTTGTACAAGCACCGAGGACAACAGCCAGGATATTATCATTATCAGCCTCAGCATCCTCGAGTCGTTTGATAACAACTGAACCAATACCGTCAGCTCGGCAATACCCGTCTGCATCCTTGTCCCAGACCTTGCATTGTCCCGTCTTAGAAAGAAAGTGGGCATTTCCAAGGCCGCAGTAGTTATCCGGATCTGTTATGACATTAAGGCCGCCAGCAATGGCAGTATCAATCTCGCCGGCCCACAACGCAGAGCAAGCAGCCTGCACAGCAGCAAGCCCACTCGAACACGCTGTGTCAAGGTTAAATGACGGGCCAGAGAACTTAAAGAAGTAATTAATTCGCCCGTTAGCAAACGCACGTTCGCCACCGGGAACTGCGTATGTGCTGATATTTTGTGATGCATTTAGTTCTCTCCAGTCATCACTGGCCTGGCCGTAGAATGTGCCGATGCGGCTAGGGTGTGTGGAAGGGGTACGGCCAGGAACAACACCCGCCATTTCCATGGCTTCGTATGCTGTGACAAGAGCAAGTCTCTGCATGGGGTCCGTTTGCTCGGCCTGGTTTGGTCAGTCTTAATGAAATGAGGGTGACCAATGAGAAGGGTAGCATTATCCTACCTCTCTTGGTGACATATTGAAGAAACCTGCATCAAAATAGCCCGGACGGTCGATAAAGTTGCCATATGGAGTCTGTGTTGCATTTTCTGTTTTCCCCGTGGGATCATAATGAGTGTTTAGGTCAAAGCGATCCACAGGAACTGTCGTAAGGGTATCTCGGCCATCTTCCAGCAGTTTCCAAAAAAGATCAAGATCATTAGCACCCCCGGGCAGTCGACATGCCATACCCACAATGGCAAGTTTCGAAGAGGCGTGCGAGCGAGGTTGACGGGGCCCGAAGTCCTTATGAACCCAACACACTAGGTCGCAGCGGATGAATTGTTGCTGCTCCTCGGCAAAATGGGCTTCCACAGCGGAGTGGATACCACGAAGAACCAGTGAAGTACGGAAAGAGTCAATCCGGCATTTCGTCGCTGCTTCTGACTGGAGCTTAAAGTGCTCTATAATGCCTGCAGTAACATTGTCAAGATAGATAGTACCAGTCAGTAACTCAGTTCCAATTTCAAGGAAGAGCTCGCTTGCTGCTTTAGCAACGAATGGTTTGCCAGTCTGAGAGGAAAGTAAGGCCAACCGTACAGAGCGGTCGGGCTTAATGACACTCTCAGCGCAATTGATTATGGCATCTATATCGCTCCGTGTATATAGATGCGATGCGTGGCAAAGGCCATCATACACTGGCAACGGGAGCGACTTGGAGTAACGCAAAATAGGAGAATGCTGGAAAGCTGCCTTGACTCGGGATGGCGGCCCGCTCACACTAACTGATGTCTTGTCTGCAGCACTGATGAAGACCTTGGTCAGTTCTGGGCTATGCGTGTCTGTGTTGAACTGATTGAGCTCATCTTGGACGCTCGCCTGTGTCATCTCCGTGACGACGTGAGCCCAGCTTTTGAGAGTACCGTCTGATTGCGGTGTTTCCAGTTTTGATGAGATATCGGCAACGTAGATACCTAGCCGGAAAGAAACTCGAACAGCTTCTGCGCCATTCTTAGAAACGTCCGCTAAACTGCTAGATAAAGCAACAGCGGCGGCGGCCAGGATACCAATGCTAAGGCCAGCGAGCAGAGTTCTCTCTGGGATCAGGTCCCACTCTACATCCTCAGCTTGATAATGTCTATTTTATACAAGGTTGATTAACATGACAAACCGACGAAGATAACTGATGGACACAGACATACCCAATAAACATGCCCAGTTCTAAAATGGTTAGCATGGAGCTCTCCATGGCAGCTCCAAGAGGCCCTTGACGAAAGTCGACGTCGGCGAGATCCAGAACAGAGTTAAAAGGAGGTACCAACTCCTTCAGGGGCCATGGGAGCTTCGCTATCTCATCTTTCAGAACAGTTGTCGATTCCTCTAAGAATGCGGACAGTAACCTGAATCGCCTGTCTTTGCTATGTTGATACAGACGGCGGAAGAGATCTTTCAAGTCATCACTGGGAAACTCGTTTCCGAAGAAAATTACCCGCTGTAAAGCTGAATCCATGATGTCGTTGTCGATAGTGATGATTGTTCTTGCTGTTTGAAATATAGCAATGCCGTGGAACCTTTTAAAAAAGCCATGGAAATGGCCAAGTAGATGTAGATACTAAAAGATTCAGGAATAAACATAGGCATAAAAGCCGAATATTCCAAAATCCGAAGGCAGAAATTGGGTTGCCTGTGCGCAAAGACCGACGGAAGCTGTGTCGGTGTAAAAGCCGAGCAACGCTTCATATTCTGATATAAAGGACTAATAATACTCATGACGAACAGAGTCAGAATTGTTCATTCCGGAAAATAACCTCTGATTGTCGATTAACATCACCATGGCTTCCCTACCTATCTTTGACTCTGTCTCTCGTTTCCTCCCGCTCACCAACGAGGATGAGCAGTTCTGGTGGAGATTGACTGGCCAGCATATGGCTCGCATGATGCATGAGGCAGGCTACCCTGAAGACCGCCAGGTTGAATGTCTCCTCTTCCATCGCTTCAAGGTCGTTCCTTGCCTGGGCCCTCGACCACACTCCGACATACCCTGGTATAAAAGCCGTGTGGGCGGAGGAGCCGCAGATGGCTGCCCGATCAACTACAGTTGGCGATTTGGCACTGCCGATAGAAAGCCCCATATTCGCAATTTTATCGAGCCCCTTGGAACTCTGACGAACACTCCGGCCGATCGACTCAACGAGGTGGCAACTAAAGCGCTCTTACAAGACTATGCCATGACACTGCCAAATGTCGACCTGGAGCTGTTCTGGACGTTTGCGCCTCATTACCGGCCGCGTATTATCGAAAAGGCAGACATGGAAAAGCTCGCCGGGGCTTCGTTACTTGTTGGAGCAGAAATGTCTCCAGACTCTCGTACCATCGATATTAAGGCATACATGTATCCTCGAGTCCCGTCACAAACCAGCCAGCTCCTCACCACAATTCTCCCCCAAGCTATGCGCGATGCTTATGGTGAGGACGTCTGCCTGGACAGCCTCAACCTTGTCCGTGACTTTATGACAAGTGATCCACAAGGAAGCCAACTTACTCTGACGGGCACCACCGGAATTGATTGCTGCAAACTCCAGGATACGCGCGTGAAAATTTATGTTATCACTCGCAACACTTCATTCGACCACATCTCCGCCATAATGACTCTGGGAGGCCGGCGGCCAATCTCAAAAGAGCTCCTTAGCCAACTTCAGACACTCTGGTATGAGCTCAAGGGCGCTCCGGCAGAGCTCCCCTCGTCTGAACAGCTGCCGGCTCAGACAAAACCGGATGGTAGCAAAAATCCCATCGTCGTTCCCTTCTATTTTGATATCCAGCCACGGCTTGCACTACCAGATGTCAAGGCATACATCGATGTGAGCACCAGCCCTGTAAGTGACCTCGCAGCAGCCAAGGCAGTGGTTCGCCATTTGGAGCATCATGGTAGCGGGCAAAATCCACAAGCGTACTTAAACGTCTTGCAGGATATCACCCCGGTTGAAGAGCTGGAAACTCAGAAAGGTGCTCTCGCGTTCTACTCGGTAGCTGTCAAGAAGAACGAGCTAGATATCACCTCTTACTTTAACCCACAGGTGTATAAGCGTTATTTCGCTCATGAAGTGCAACTTAATGGGCAGCGACGGAGTGCGTTTGAGTAGATGCATTGTCTTTTTCAAGTTTATTTGGTGTATAACTCTGATAGTATGAAAGTTTACATTCATTTATCTTCTTTTTATTGTCAAGGCAAATAAGACTCGCTACTCTTCGACGTTGAAGTAAGCATTATTACTAAGCAAAATTAAGTTGAGTCTCGTTAGGTTTTCATTTTCTATTTTTAGAAATTAGCCGTTCCTTGGCTTAAGCAACCAACGAGCAGCAAATAAACAAGGTAGTGGATGCTGCACAAGAGGGAGGCCAGAAGCTTATGTCCTTATCAGCGCACTCTCGTATTGAGTAGTTTCCACAAATCCCATAAAAGCCGTTTCTAAACCCCGGAAGCGTGCATGTATTTCCCAGTCTTCCGCCTATCTCGGATTTTAGACCCCTCGAGTTGAATCACTTAGAAACGCATACTCATATTATTGCCATGTCAAGGTATGACTGTCACTCGAAAAAGAGAGGAAAAAATTATTTCAGAGTGCGCTCAACATGGCGAAGCAACAGAGAACAGTTCTGATCATCGGAGCTGGCATCGCTGGCCTCACAACTTCCCGCCTCCTCACAAACAATGGCATTCCCAATATTGTCTTTGAGGCATCAACACCAGACCGCAGTCAAGGATTTGCTATTAGCCTTCAAGAATTTGGATACTCGACTCTCCTGTCTGCTCTGGGCGATCTCCCTCTGAGTAGCCTGATCAAAGGTGTCGCACCAGACCGGGTAATTGGTGGTACCGGTTGGATTGACCAGGCGCTGAGGGACAACCGAACTGGGGAGTTATTAGTCGCACCAGAGCTCACAACAACGAAGCAGACAGTTGTGCGTGCGAACCGTAATGCATTACGCCAATGGATCGCAGATTGCGGAGATGAAGAGCTCGATGTGCGATACGGACATAAACTGCAAAGGGTCGAGGGGAAAGCAGGTAACATCACGGCTGTTTTTGAAAACAAAGCCAAGTACAACGGGTCTTTGATTATTGCCGCTGACGGCGTGAATTCTACTGGTATGTGATCCTATTTAACACCAAGTGATGTGCTGTGTGGTTGGTTCCTGGTGGCGACTGTATAACGATATTAATAATATACACTGACCGTGGGCAGTCCGCTCCCAGGTTCTTCCCAGCGTGGTCCCCGAGACGATACCCTTAATCCACTATCATGGCGAGTTCCAGCTCTCCCGCACCAAATTTGATGAGCTCATTAGACCTTATAGTGGGCACTCCAATATTCTTGTTGGTGTTGGCGACCGGTTTAACACCCCGCTCTCAATCTGCAATATGAGCAAGTCTCATGTCCATCTCGACTGGTCGTACTCACGGACTGTTAAGGAAGGAAATGATTTGCTGTATCGCCCCAATCTCCCCTCCGAGGAAGCAAAGAAGATTCCCCTAGCTCTTGTCGAAGAGTTGGGAGCACTTGATTTAGCGGGACCTTGGAAGCACTTCTTGAACCCAGAGTCCCTCAAAAGCCACCGTGTATTTC
This sequence comes from Nannizzia gypsea CBS 118893, assembly GCF_000150975.2. NCBI lineage: Eukaryota > Fungi > Ascomycota > Eurotiomycetes > Onygenales > Arthrodermataceae > Nannizzia > Nannizzia gypsea. The sequence continues at coordinate 22,445 of NW_003345196.1, forward strand.
ATTGGACTACTAGGTGCGTGTATATGACACAAGATGATGCCCGGAGCGCTGGTGAGAAAGGTATTGTCTTTGTGGGTGATTCGTGGCACGCGATGCCTATTTTTGGCGGCGAAGGAGGGAACCATGCGCTCCTTGACGGTGTCGAACTATCTAATGCTATAGTAACGGCTATGGCTAGTACTGAAAAGGATTATTGGAGCAAGGCTGTGGCTAGCTATTATTCTAGCGCCTGGAAACGATCACAGGAGGCTGTTCGGAGGTCAACCCAGCGCTTCTTCCTACTCCATCGACCAGCGGCAGACTGGAGAGAGATTGCAGAGAAGAAAAGAAGAACAACATAGCGCGTCGATAATATAATCGCATCATTTACTGACATATTGTGAATATCCTCTGCCTTGCATTGTAGAGCCTACCACAAGTAGATGAAATTGTTCTAAAGATCCCAGCCCTACTCAACTGAGATCAATCTAGATTGAGTTAGTTAACTAGGACACCCGCGCATCCTACTTCGCTTTTTTTGTTCTAACGCAAACCACTGTCGCTTCAGCGGATCCCCAGGTTTAAACCCCACTCTTCGATCTTCAGTCAATTTCCACAGCACCTGTAGTAAAGATGGCGCCAGGGCCTTCTCAATCACCTCCTGCGGTAGTCGTCCATAAATCGATATCACAATTTCATTCAATGTCAACCCACCTTTAGTCCCTTCTCCCCGTCGTTCTTGGCCTTGGACCAATTCTTTTGTCAGCGTAGATAGCATCATACGCTCACGCCCTTCCCTATGCTGTATGTATTCATCCAACTTTCCCGGTAGATTCTCAATAATTGCCCCATGCGCTGGATATCCGAGGCCGCAGGCTAATGCAGACATATTCCTTAGGCTATCCATATAACACCCCAAATCTTGAGCAACGCTGAATCCGTGACCTAGGACATTATCCCCTGTGAAAAGGGCGTTTTCTTCCTCCAACACGAAGCACATATGATCCACCGAATGCCCAGGAGTAAAAACTGCACGCACCGTCGCGCCATTCACAGAGAAAATTTGCCCATCCGTTATAGTATTTTGGCCGGCATCCGGATTGTTCTTATATATTTTGTTCGTGAGTAAAGGGTTATGTGCAATCAAATCCGGGACACCACCGGTGTGGTCACCATGCCAGTGAGTAAGAAGAACGTAAGAAAGCTCGATATTATGAGTAAAAAGAAATGAGGAGATGCGATGTATCCAGGCGGGGAGGCCCTTTTCGCTATAGATCAGCTAGCTGATAATTATCTGGGTTCGTAGAAAAGTAGAATGGTTTACATACCTGTGCCGTATCGATGAGGATGCGGGATCTGCCTGTTCCAACTAGATAGGTATTTGTGCCTTGGAGGTGCATGCTACCTGGGTTTCCGCCGAGTATACGCACAACACGTTTGCTGACATGGGATATTTCCGGCAGATTAGGCAGACTACCTTCACGGCCCATGAGAAACTCCTCCCAGAAAGATTGGTTGAATGGCAGGCGACCACCCATGGCTCCGCCGCTCAATGATTGATCCATATTTCGAGGGAGGTAAATGATGGAATGAATCTGTCACTCGGTTGCAGGGAAACTTCAATAAAGAATTTTAGGACTGGATCATTTGAAAATGATCGGTTTTTTGGGTATTGAACAACGCCAAAAGCCGAGAGTTATGCATCGGCCAAAAGCCGAGTCAATACGAGAATCGCCTTTTATAACAATACGTCATCCAAGAATATATATAGTTTTTTAACGCCCACGGGAAAGATAATGCCGATTACGTTTTACTGTATAGCAGGCCCAGCTATATCGAATTCTTATGGGTAAGTAACATGGGGTGGAATGGTACATAGGTATATATGAGCTTGAAACTCTTCGGCTTTTACCTCTTGTTCCACTCTATATATAGCAACATACGACCGCCAGTTCGGAATTTAGTGAAGTTAACGCCAAGCTTTAACAAGCTTTGTTAAAAGAAGCTAAAACGTGGTTGCATGGGATTACGAGACTAACCAAAACGGGCAGTGTGATACTTTTGTGGCCTTTTGAGCAGTCTACAAGTTATTAACATGTAACTAAAACTTCGACGCACAAAAAGGTGGATTGTTGAGTCCTTACATATTTATTCATTAGCACTCAATAACTTTTTAACGAGTCACCTTCAGTTCAGATTTGGGTATAAGTTGAAACGGTACTAACGTCGGAACCAGAATTTTTAAGATAATATAAGTACATTCCGAGGCCGCTATATCAACTCTAATGTCTCATAGGCCATTTACTAAAAATCTCTAGCTTTTCTTGGGCTGATTCTCTTTTTGTCTTTCTTCCTTTTCTATTTTCCACTTTGACTCCCTAGATCCCAGGGCGTGCGTTGATAGTAATATTTGAGTTCATCAGGAAAGAAACATGTTAGGTCTGGTAGTTTCACCGTCATGTAAGCCTGCTATCACCTCTTCCCATGCTGCCCATGACTGATCATTTTCCATTAAAGGCTCTTGTCCAGCAATCACAAGCTGGCTATCGAGTGAAAGCAATAACGGGTCCAGCTTCTGCAGTGACGTCGAAATCGGAGCCGCCTCAGTCGCTGAAGCTATATCTGGTCCATTATGCGGAAGGTCTGGCGCTGGCCAGGGCCAGTTACTTAATAAATCCCCATTCGATGTGATACTAGACCGCGAAGGAGGCGTGTGCGGCACGGACAATGTGCTTGGTATGTTTGCAATCTCGAAGGCCGGGCTTGCGGTTAAGCTGATGCTCGTACACAAGGTTGGCGATAGCTTTTCTCTAACATGACACATGAGTCTCTCCAACGTTGTGCTGATTGCCTTACTAGTCCCTGATACAGCAGCCTTGTGTTGTTGAAAAGCCGCTTCCACAATGGGCAACGCGCGCTGTATCAAAGTTTTATCTTGGCAGACGTAACATTCTGATATAGCAACGGCAAGTGGCTGCCACGGAACCGTAACAAACCAGCGGAATCCTTCTCCACGTGGATCAGTGTGCACGAGCTGCACTTTCTCGAGAATATTCAATGCCAAGGAAAGAGTGCTTGCGCTTCCGTTTGTGTCTAGTGATGGCATCAGGTGGCCAGTGCTTCCCCTGTGTTGATGCCGAAGCGGACGGATAGCAGAAAGCCTTGCTCCAGTGACGAAGCACTGGATTCGATGCCATGTAAACCAGGCATACGGTGTGGATTCAGGATCGCAATAAAATAAAAGGCGGAGTGTCTTCTGCTCAAACTGCTGAACGTGTTGCTGCAGGATTTCTTTGTCAGTACTCGATGACTCGAAATTGAGGAGCCGGCCTGCAGCTTGGACATGATAGGACACCATGGAAAAGGTGGTATCTGTCAGCCCTTCCCGGTCAGAGATATCGTGAGAACTTTTTGGGCCAAAATCAGAATCATTGATATGCTTAGGCGGAGCGAAGGATGATGTAGCCTCAGCTACACTTATTAGAGGCTCAGAAGGCCGACTTAAGGAGGTCTGAAAATCCAGTAAGCAGATCGTGAGCCAAAGCCGCTTCCGCATCTGTTGGCTAAAGAAGGTCTCGTCTGCGCCTCCAGGGAGATCAAGGGCTTTAGCGATTCGCACTGCGAATGCCATCAATGTCCATACAGCACGACTTGGATCCTCTGACCTCCTGGCAACCTGGATAATTGTCATGGAAATTAGAATATTATGTTCAGTGAAAATCCGTGCGCTAATGATTCTGTGTTAGAAAACTCACAAGGTATAATACAAACGCTTGCAGGGTGGTAACCTCGGGAGATACCAGCAGGTTACTCTTCTCTAACGCTGCTTCGCATGCTCTCCTCGCGCGAGAAACAATACTGGACTTGGTTGCGTGGAAACGAGCCCAGCTCTGTGTTTCTGTTAAACTGGTTGCTGCTGCGTAGCAAATGGCTGCGCCCAGAGCGTCGACCGCAGAATGACGTTCAGAGAATCCTAGGTATCGTTCTCCCTGCAACATCCATCTTTCGACTGACGGCCGATGTAGAATTTTGATAACGGGGTCTACATTTAGAAGATATACCTGGCACAGTTGTATTGAGATATCTTTGTCTTTAATGATGGAGGTCCATCCAACGTCCAGACCAGATGGTCCGCTTAACCCCAATACTCGTAAGCTGCCATCACCCAGGTGAATTGTTGCCTGGTTGTGTGTCGATGAGCTATCATCGTCAAGCTCGTTTGGAGTTAATTCAATGATATCCCGAGATTGCTGATCCTTGTTTGTTTCAAAATCCCTTCATCAGCCTTCTGATATTTTATTGATGTGTTATGGAGGTTACTGCTCGAAACTCACCAGATTTGAGATCTGACTAGTAGGTGAGCGCATGCTGTCTACCAAAGACTCCAGCCTGCGAATTCGTTCCTTGAGGTCATCAACAACCGCAATGCCTGCACCTGCACCTGCAGAAGAAGGAACATCGACCTGTATCGAGGCTTCGGGGTCCTCAGGTGAGATCCTTCGCATGCGCTGAACATGGGCACCTCGGGGTAATCGTGGCCGTCGTACTGGGATACAAACCACGCCCGCAGACGCACAATTCGTGCATGGATCAAGCTTGTCACACTTGACTTTCCGCTCGCGACAAAGCTCACAGCTGAGGTGAGCAGTTGGCTGGCGTCTTTTTTGGCCTCGTTTCTCCATATCTGTGCAGTGCTGAATAGATAGCTAAGTGTGCTCATAATATTGGGCCTTCGCTATCGGGCAACCCAAGCTATATAAACACAGCAGCCTAAGACGAGATTAGCACCTGTCCAGATACATTGAGCACGCGGGCTGCTGAACTCCCGCCGAGGCGAGTTTTACTCCGTGTCGAGCCCATTTCCTGGTCTCGCCTTCAGCAACACGAGAAAACACGAGACGGCCTCCCAGAGGCAACTCTATATTTGTCGGAATATATCTATATATCTATACTTAGATATATAAGTATGCTGATAAATATAATCGACGTTTGATATGTGGGCCGCCTATCAGGCACCTGCTAAGCAGAGTATAAGACCGAGCTCGTCGGCCGACCTCCAGCTAGCAGACCCTCGTTTCTCTGGATCTTCGTGCTTCAGCTCTCGCGCATTCTGGGTCCGGCCAGTTAGCCAACGAAAGGGCCAAGAGAGGCAGAAACGCCAATCTGACACGGATGAGCTCCTTTTGGTGTTAAATGCACCAGCCTTATTTGCTGGTTCGGGCGTCAGCAGGACATTCTTCCCTCTCATCGTTGATTCCAATACGAGATTCTTCCCATTCTTGCTGGCAACCATCCTCTCTCTATCAATGCTGGCTGGTCGATGTGCGTGAAGATGTGCTACAAGCCTTAGTGGCAAAGTCTTAGCACTATCGTTGCACGTTATGCTTTTGCTAGGCATGATCTTGATTTCCCTCTTCCGTACGGAGGATGCAGATCCAGATCACTTGAGGTTATTATTATTGCCCTCGAAAATATACGGCTCGCTCCCTCCGCTGAAGTCGCGGACATCCCGGGATGCAACCTGCTCGCTTGAGGCCTCCAGGATAGCCCTGCAAGCTCCTGATTCACATCATCTGGGTGGGTTCCCAAGCGCTGACTGTCCACCATCAAGCTCAGGAGTGTCTTTTCCAGTAATGAGAAAAGCTTAATACCAGGTCAAATACGAGCTGGGCAAGCTAATTGGATAAAAATAATCAACGCCTCAACTACGAATGAAAGGGGAGAGAATGGGGCAAAGGGAGCCATGGAGAAATACAAGAGATACGGAGCACTCCGTACTCCGTACACGAGATGAATGTCAGTCTCAAAAAGCAGAAAGTCTGAATACCAAGGCCTCTAATCTAAAGCCTCGAAGAGCTGATATAAGATAGGATATAGAGTAGTCCGTACTCTTCGTAGCTCTGTCCAAGGGGCGGGTAAAACGTCCAACTCCTCCAGGCATACTCCAGCGCACCTCTTCCCAAGTCTTATACGGACCTCAGTCTCCACAGCCACGCACCCTAACAACCTTGCCGGCACTGCCACCCCCCAATTATCGAATGATCGAAACGTCATCTGTTCTTCTCCCTATCAACATCAACGCCTTCTTTCGAAAAAATCCGAAGAGTAGTGCGTATTAATAAGCAATATCACATGACTATTGGCAACATGGTGACATGGTGACTAATCGATAATATCACGTGTCGGCCTGAAGCTCGACGTTTGCGCGGCCCAAATATTTCATATAAACATCCAAAGGGGAGATTGCCGACTTGGAAGAAAACACCCACACCCGTCCGGAGGATAATCAGGCCTCCAGAATACCTCTATGTGTTTGTTTGCTTGTTGTCATTGCTGTCTTTCTTTTTTCTTTGCTTCCTATGGATTGCACCGTTATTTTGTAGATATCTCCTTTTTGTTCCATACTAAAAACCCAGCAAGCCATGACATTATTGCATAGTGACTATTCCAGCCGCAGTCCTTTTGCCGAACCAACTACGCTTGAAAAGATCTCTCAGCGGCTACCTGCGATCTTCCGATGGGGGGCTGACCGAATTAGAACTCGCATTGCGTTCTTCGGAAACATATCTACTTTCACTACAAGACGCACCGGCCGGACAGGGGTGATTAAGACTCTTCTTCAGACACTCTTTACTATTCGCACTGCGCTGGTCTTGTTGTGGGGACTTACGCTCTGGTGGGGAGAAAGAACTGTATTCAAAGAGAGTCTGGAGGCTTGCAATTGGAGTCATTGGGAAAAATGGGTGAGAAGCCGCCCTGCTGTCCATTTTGCTCTTGCTTTGCGCTGGTTAATACTAACATACTGCTTCATCTACCTAGCCCCCAAATGCCAGACCTCATCACATTGTTTTCATAGCCGATCCGCAACTTGTTGATGCACACACCTATCCTGGTCGACTGTGGCCGCTATCCTCATTAACTGAGTTTTATGCAGACTTGTATCTGTACCGGACCCATTCACTACTTCAAAAGTACCTCCAGCCTGACAGTACATTCTTTCTTGGTGATCTCTTTGATGGAGGAAGAGAATGGGGCACAGAGGGATATTCCAGCCCGGATCCCAGATTCAAGGGTTACGGTAATGACTATTGGATGAAAGACCACAAGCGATTTTCAAGAATATTCTTGGATACCTGGGGGTTAGGGGGACATGGATCCCAGTCAAGCCATGGTGGAAGGAGGATGGTAGCCGGGTTACCGGGGAACCATGATATCGGCTTTGGTAATGGTGTGCAAATGCCAGTTGTCCACAGGTTCCGTTCTGTCTTTGGAGAATCGAACCGAGTTGATATCGTGGGGAATCACACAATTATCTCAATTGATTCGGTCTCGTACAGTGCAAAGGACCAGGAGAATTCAGAGACAGGGGGGTCAAACACCGGCAATCGAGCGAAAACGGAGGTATGGAATGAGACACAAGAATTTCTCGACAATATGAAAACCCTGAAGCAGGAGGCTCTACGACAAGAGCTATCTGCGTTGGCAGGCAACGATTCACCCGCCCCAGATCCAAATACACAGCTTCCAACAATCCTTCTCACACATGTTCCCCTGTATAGGGAACCACACACCCCATGTGGGCCTTTGCGCGAGCATTGGCCTCCATCGTCAACCAATCCTTTGCCAGACAAAGATGAGAGAAACGCGATCCCCATCAGCAAGGGGTATCAGTACCAGAATGTCTTAACCGCCATGATATCAAACGAAATCATGACCAAAGCGGGGCCGGTTATGCAAGTATATTCGGGCGATGACCATGACTACTGCGAGATTATTCATACCGAGTTTAGCGGAGCTCCAAAGGAGGTGACAGTGAAGAGCATGTCTCTGGCAATGGGCGTCAGAGTGCCAGCCGTCCAGCTGGTGACGCTGTGGAACCCCATTGACCCAAAATCAGGTAGTCCTCTTGGTCTCCCTGGCTCCTCGACAACTCTGCAAAACCAGATGTGTCTGCTCCCTAACCAAATATCCATTTTCATTGTATATGGTTACACCTTTGCACTCACTGTCCTGGCTCTCCTTTCACATTCCATATATCTTTCCTACCGCCATAAAGTGGGGTCTACTACCAGCACGGATTCGATATTGCCCTTAGCTTACCGGCGGCCTATCAATGACTACTATCCCCGCTCGACTGAGTTCCCCGCCGCATCACCGTCGACGACGTCGTCCAATTCAATCGGAGGGGCCTATTCCATGACCCGAACCAGGGCTGCTAGTACGACCTTACCTTATGAAGCTCGTGGCTTCAAGGCGGCCCAAACCGTTGGAGGACCCGCTGAAGGAAACGGTGGAGTTGCAGACCAGGTTGCATCAACGATACCATCGGGCGATAACACACGATCTCGACGGTCAGGATGGGGCGTCATGGACAATAACGGTTATTCTGCCATAGCGGAACCCTCTCTGGAGAGGGGTCTTTCCAGCCGGGCAAGTCTGCGTCCTTTTCAGGTATTTCGAGAGGAGCTTGTGTCATCTACAAAGTGGGTTGCCGTTATGTCTCTCGGGTGGTATTTGTGGTTACTCTGGACATGGTGATGCAGTCAAGCCACCCTCTTCCCCCTCGGAGCGTGCCGATAGCCTCCTTTTCTCTCGGCGCCGACCCTTTCCCCGATGATACCTACCGTTAACAGCGTTTGGCGTTTCAGCTAGCATAAGACATTCTTCTATTGGCAAAGCCGACTTCTCAGACTATCGATCTTCATCTCTCTTCCCGCTGCGACCCACGCCATGGCCACCCGCCCTGACACTAGTAAATTCCCCGAGGCGCTTGAGAAGCAATTTCGTTAACCATCAGTCAGCATGGTTCTCGTGAAGAGGTGGCTTGCAGTCACGCATCTCTTCTAACGTGGTTGCTATGTCTTGCTCCCCAAAATCTCAACGCGCGACACATCAGGGGCAGAACAGCGTACGGAGTAATATGCTAGGTATATAAAGTCTGCATGTTCTGCTGGCCTTGACCTATGACGGTGGCTGGACAAGGACAAAGGACAGACCTTCCAGATAGGCTTTGGTATCCTCATTACAGAATCCTCCACGTATCCTAGAGATACAAACCGGAAGGCGTGTACGGAGTACGGCGTATCAGTTACTCCCTCCTTGCTTACTCTGCCATACGAAGTATATAATGATATGCAACCAATATTAGCTACATAGTACTCCGCACGGGCTGGGATAACTTGACTCGCAAGTTTTCATTCTGTTTATCAAATGTCTCAAAAACTGCTCCTCGCTGCTTATTTTCTTTACCGCAAACCGTAACCAAGTCTTTACGAATCATCCCTCCATCCATCCCCGAGAATAATGGAATTTTCTCTCCCTCCTTTCCGCTCTGACGCATGTTTCACGCCGTGGCTGATCAAGGCACAGCACACGAAGCTGCCAGAAGAAAAGTTGCATCTCGTTGTACGCCATCAGCCAACTTGGAGGGAGGCTATTTGGTATTTGCTTTCTTTTTGCTTTTTTCCCCTGTTTTTTGCTTTTTCTTAGGTCCAGGAGTTCTTCGTTCAACTTGTACCACCCACCTCAGCTCCCAGGCTGGCTCACCGTGACGCAAGAGTGTGATAGCGAATTCTCCCTTGGACACCATCAGGATTCCTGTGTCTCCAACGCTGCAATGTCCAGCGTTCCCGTACGAGCATCAAACAGTCGGCACATTTCGTCTGTGCCATGTCCTTGCCTGCTAGATCAGATTTTCTGTGCTTTTGTACATGGCGAATAATGTGATAGCCACCACGTCACATTCATTCATTCTTCCCCCCCTTGCCCAGCATAACTACAGTGCACTATCTGGCGGAAAGCCGTCCTACCGAGGAACTAGTACTTTGCGCATCAGCTAACGGTGATTTCAGCTAGGCCAGCTGTCGGGCGACGCCAGGGGGATGAAATCACTGCTCTTAAAGCAGATGCCATGGGCCCTGAGCTTATTCTTCCCCCTTTAGTCGCCAGTGGCCGCCTACGGATGTACAGGAGATGCACACCGAGTATTTTGCGAGCGTCATCAGACATCGCTCCTCTTCGTATAAGGTACTCCGCTATAACCGGTACACAGTTGATCCCGTTTTCTGTCTCGCAGGCGAGGGAGATTCATGGTTATCCCGCATACGGAGTACACAAACGATATTGCATCTCGTTAGCCTGGTTCACTTCGATATTCGCATTTTCTGAATATACAGCTACAAGGGGAAATGCAATAATTAATGGATATATATATATATTTCATCCAACAGCTCCAGGCCCGGAGGCAGGGTTCTTTTGTCTTCCAGTCCTAATGGCGAATCCAACATCTATCTGTCCAATTATCGGCCAGAATCACAGCCACATCGGCAGCAGGCGCTAAAACAGGGGCATCGCCAACGAGATTTAACTTGGCTGCCGATCTTTCACCCTTGCCTGTGGGTACACCATGGGTTGCAGAAGTCAGGGGCTGAACAAGTTGAAGAAGGCTTGTTTATGTACGGAGTACTCCTGCTGACTCCATGCTTGTACCAAAGATGGTGCCCCCGCATATACTCGCTAGTGTATGACATACCAATCCGATTCTTGGTTACCGAGCTCATGAAGCTTTCCATTAACTAGTTATGGCACCAGCACACTCGGAAATGGGACAGAAGTTGGACAATTTCCACACGTACCCTCAACAAAAAAGCAAAACGCTAGGCCAATTGTGAATAACGTTTGTTCGAAGGGGGAAGCAGGGTAAAAGGACATCCTCCAGCGAAGTGATTACCTCTTTATGCGGTTTCCACGCATGAGGTGTGTACTTAAGGCGAGTTGGAACAGCATAAGAGACTCCATTTGCTTCCTGACAGCTCTTTTTCTCCACACCCTTTGGCCACTAAACAAAATAGTCACGAATTGGGCATTTTCGTTGTACGTATGTACCTTGCCGCCACGACGATCTTCAAAAAGCAGTGCGTCCAAGACCAAGAAGGGGGTATTTTTAGCGCCGGAGGCAGGGGGAAAAGCTCCACGCATTTATTTTCTCAACGCCGAAAGCCTCATATATATCAAATGTGTTGATATTTTAAGCCCCAGGAAGCAAATGCTTTTCTTTTCGGCTTGCCATTGGGGTTAAGACATCCGAGCCTTCGGTGAGGTCGAGACCGTTATAGTCCATCTTTCAAATACTTGATCTCTTGCCTTTCTCTTTTCTTTCTTATCTTTCTTATATCACTCGTTTCCTTCCCTCTATTTATCCAACACAAATTCATTCTTTTCCTTCGCTCAGCATCCTTTCCTCTTCTCCTTTCTCACGATCGTTACCTTTCCGTTACAGTATATATTAATTTACTCAAATTACTTTCGTTTCTCTTCAATCAATCCATCCTGCGCTGAGAGTTCCAGCACCTGAAGAGGCTACCGTTCGTTCAAATGGCCACTTCATTATGGAGAGGGCTTACTGTCCTCTCCTTTCTGCTTTGCATAGCTCTACCAGCATTTGCAACTGTTTCAATTAGGGGAGTCCAAGAAGGTGTCAACCATGATACTGGCGAACGGCCATCTAGAAAGAATCTTGCGACATGGGAGTTTTCCGGACCGGCTTTCGATCTTTATATACAAGCTCTCCGTGCTGCCCAATACGATGACCAAGAGGAAATTCGCAGCCAGTACTCTATTGCAAGTAGGTGGCCACCATCTACCCTTATCATCTATAAACCACTAATAAGTTATGATCAGGTGTCCACGGGTTGCCGTATGGGCCATGGGATGGTGGTGAGCGTACCTCTCGCGAGCAGGGATATTGCTTGCATGACTCCACTTTGTTCCCTCTATGGCACAGGCCTTACCTGGCTCTTCATGAGGTCAGTAGGCATGGTTTAGATATGTTAAAGCAAAAAGCCGCACTCCAACTTTACTAAAAAATGAATATATATAGGAAGTTATCTGGACACATGCTCAGAGAATAGCTGCCTCTTACCCGGAGGAAGATCGCGCCAAATACGTTACTGCTGCAAGGACCCTGAGGATTCCATACTGGGATTGGGCAAGCAACCCTGATGTTCCTCGCTCTATGACTACCCCTGAAATCGAGATAAATACTCCTACTGGCATGCAAAGCATCGAGAACCCTCTGTATCAGTACAATTTCGAGCCTTCGGTACAAAAAGGGTTCCCAGCAGGGGATGGGGTAAGTTTTCGATTAAGAATTTTTTTTTTCTAATACAAATGCCCTTGAAGGTCCTTAACTGACAATTCCTTGCTGGATTTCAGTTTACATCTATCCCTCATTCTACTCGATATCCTGACGGAAACGGTGAATCCCAAAATGACCGGGCAATCAGAGCAATGAGATCAAATGGCGCATCGTAAGGCATCCCAATGCAAGCTTCTCCCTTCAATATAGTGGTATGGAACTAACCTCCTGTAACTTTTTCCCAGTCTTCGTTCGAGTGTCTACCAACTTTTGAGCAGCGAGTCGGATTACAGTACCTTCTCAACCCAGGCATTGCCAGACCGTGACGGGTATAACAATGTCGAAACTATACACGGATATGTTCACGGCTTGGTCGGTGGCCAGGGCCACATGACCTACATCCCATGGTCTTCTTATGATCCGATTTTCTGGCTTCATCATGCGTAAGTTTATCCACAATAATGTTGTTGGATTGAGGTTAAAAATTAACACCAAATAGCAATGTTGATCGACTCATTGCACTTTGGCAAGCCATCTATCCTGATTCATACGTCGCACGAGTGCCGAACGAAGGAGGCGCATATATGACTGAGCGAGGAACTATAGAAGATGGAAACACACGTACGTACCTTTAATATGGGAAAGTACTTTGGTTACTGTAATGCTGACATTACGCTTCACATAGCCTTGTACCCATTTCATGCGGATGGCAACACATACTATACTGCCAACAGCGCACGGTACACCAGGACTTTCGGGTATACCTATCCGGAAATTGAAGACTGGGGTGTCAGCAAGGCGGATCTGCAAAGAAATGTTCGGCGACATGTGAACGAATTGTACAACAACCCATCCCAACAAGCTGCGAAGCGGGCCACAATCCATCGTCGAACCCAAATGTACGATTCGCATATCCGAGACAGTAACAAAAGCCACTCGACCAACGGTGGGGGAGCTAGCTTTGAGAGTATGTTGGACGATGCCTTTGATATGGTTGAGGCCATCGGTGACTCGATCAGCCAAAGTTTGGATCGATTTGACGAATGGGGTGTCAACAACATGAAGAAGCAGTGGGTTATCAAAATCAGGGTTAACAAGTAAGTCAGTTAGGACGAGGAGTACCGTGCATTCAAAAGCTAACGCCAAACCTAAATAGGAGCGCAGTGGGCAGACCCTTCAGTATCCACTTCTTCATGGGAGACCCGCCAAAGGACTCGAATACCTGGAGTTATGCCCCCAACCTGATAGGTTCGTATGCAACATTCGTTCATGGAATGGGTATGCCAGACCCTAGTATGGTTGCTGGAGAGGTCCCGCTTTCGCCAGCCCTCGCTGCTCTACTCTCTTCCAGCACCATTCTTGGCTTGGATGACACCATTGTGGTCCCCGTCCTAAGCAAATTCCTCACTTGGGAAATCCAGGATCAAGATGGGAATGTCATTCCGATCGAGGACATTGTCAAGTCCAATGGTGGTAAAGGACTAGAGATCCGCATTGCTAAGCGTGATGTCCAGCCCTTGACTAAGGGTGACCTGGACAACTTCCCAGAGGTCGGAGAGTGGGAGATGTATGATAGCATTACCAAGGGGAAGGTAGGCGGTTATTAATGCTGAAGCTATGAACTAGCTAGACAGCCCTCCTGCGTTTATTTGATACCAGAATATTTTATTTCATCACCTCATTTCTTCCTATTAAACCCTTCTTGGCGCATTTTTCTCCCTACTGGTCGTTCTTCCTCAATCTCTCCATGGATTCCTACATTTTTTTTCGGCCTTGTGCCGCCGAGTTGGCTCCGTGCGTTTATCCCCGTTCAGTATATAATACAATTTGTTGCAGCTTTAGATTTCGGCATCTAAAACATCGTACCTGGCTTTGGTATTGGTTGTTATGTCAATTTCTCATACTAAAAATAGAACTGTGTTTAAGCCTTGAGGTTTAAATAAAGTGGTCTGTGTGTAACTCTAAAGCTTATCTAGTAACTTTGATTGGACATCAGGCTGCTGATTCAGCCGCTCAGGGCGACTTTCGGCATCTTCTCCTCCAAGCGACATCCATCATTTGCAGGGGCCAGGGCGCTATTATGTATCAGTAATTAAGTAATCCTTGGTCTTTCGCTGGCACTCTGGGGACAATAATCCAATAGGAAAAGCGGTACTTATCTTCTCCAATTACAAATTTTACATTCCGAAGCCCGGCTCCCTGTAAAACGTCCTCTGCACCGCTTTTGTACCATAGCTCCGGTAATTAATTCAAAACAGTGATGATGAAACTTGCTGCAAATGCATGGGCAGTTAGGAGATATTTCCTCTTACGTCCATCATATTGCTGTTCAACTTGATCGCCGGTATTCATTAATAATAGAAATCGGGGAGACACTGTTTGCTTAAGAGCCCGTGCGAGGAGCAAAACGACCAGTTCAAAAAGAATAACTACCCAATGAAACCAAAACAATAAAAAGTACATTTCTCTCAGTTCTTACCGACGATTATTTGGGGGAATTTGAAATTCAACGCATAATTGTGCCCCCTCGAATCTCCTGTCGCTTTTTGCTACTCGTGGGTGTCCTGGAATTTTAACGAAACCTGCTATTCCTTATCGAAAAATCGCGGCCATCCTTAACTGAAGGTTTCGCGTATATGAGATATTAATTAACTAGGCAAATCGTTGTTTTCAATTCCGCTTGTCCCTATCTCGTTACCTTTCCGCAGAAAACTAAGAGAGTCTATACCCGTAGAAGAAGATAGAACGAACAAGAAAAACGTGAAATAGGAGCGAAAAGAACAAACCAAGATAGACGATACTACTACAGAGTGCCTGTTTATCTTCTACTTGTCATGGCCACAGCAGCCACATTCATTTCTTCCCGGCCTATTCGAGTACAGCCCAGTCGTTCAACGAGTCGCGAAAAAGTACCAAATCAACAGCACTACACATATCTTGCGCAGCCACAGGATCCACTCCCTGTCTCAACTCCTGGAACGCCCCCATTCCCAGCTGATGGTGCTGGGATAGGTGCATGCGATGTCTGCTATCAGAAGAGATCTCTTAGCGCCATGAAACGAAATACTAGCATACGTTGCGCGCGTCATTCCAACAGCCAGGAATGTACGTTCTACACAAATAACCAAGCAGGAAAGCGGAAATATGGCAACCCTAGTCCAGATGCTGCCGATTGTGTAAAGAGGTAGCTCTCCATGCATGACGAAATTTCTATATCCCCTACCTCTTTGAGTTTACAAGGAGGGAATCGCCCTATTAGAGCTGATTGCTAACATCTTATCGATTGACCATGCGAATTATAGACAAGCAAAGGACAGTTTGCCGTCCCCAGTGTCTGAAATCATAACGGACTACCAACAGAGGCCATTGGTGACTGCCATTGATTCAAGGGAGACACCATCCGCCAACTTTCGCAATACTATGGCCGCCGAGATAGAGCCCCTATTCGTGGACTTCCTTCCACAGGATTGGACTAACGATAGTCAAGTAACATCAGCTCGGATTTGGCTATGCTCACGCGAAGGCTGTTCCAACAGAGAGGATGCTTCAGTTGTTTCATTAGAAACCGTCGAAAACCTAGTCACCCCATTTGGGCCAGCTCTTTTAGACAAATACTTTAAACATGTTCATCCAACACTTCCAATTATAGTGGAAGACAGTTTCCGAACTGCATACAAAGAAAGGAAAGACATTCCGGCCCTCCTTTTGGGGGCTGTCTACCTCATTGCCTTGAAATGGCTAGAGCCTAAGTCCGGGGTACAAACGTTGCGCCCGCCAGATGCCATTGGGCTTGAGACTCTGGTTTGTAGGAGTCTTAACGAGTCCCTTTCACGGCCTCAACTAGCCACAGTTCAAGCTGGCCTGCTTCTCTCACAAAAACCTTCGTTCTTCACACCCAGGTTGGTGGCCCAGCTGGTAACAGCAGGGTTCGATTTGGGTCTGCACCAAGACTGCTCTAGCTGGCAGATACAAAGTTGGGAAAAAGGGTTGAGGAAGAGGTTAGCCTGGGCTCTATATATGCAAGATAAATGGTGTGCATTGGTGCATAGCCGACCGTCACATATATTCGCATCCGACTGGGCAGTAAAGGACCTAATCATAGATGATTTTGAAAATACCACACATTCAGCAGCTTGCACTGCTTCTCTTGTTTCTCTCCCCATTCATTCATCGCCCTCTAATCATGAGTTTGGGTGTCTGTTCTTCTGTCAGCTCGTCAAGCTGACTCGCATACTATCCGATATCATCGAATCGTTCTATACCCTCGAAGCCACCCAACAATTATCTGCATCCCGAGAGAACCGTATCTATACCATCCTATCGAAGGCGAAACCCCTTCAAATTCAGCTAAAGGACTGGTTTGGCCAATTGCCTGCTGATTTGAAAGTAGACGCTGATTGCGGCGTGGAAGCTGGCTCAAGTGGTGGCATACATCTGGCCTATTTTGCAACAGAAATCATGCTTCACAGATGCATTGTTCGGTCCATTTCGCCTGAGACAGCCGATCAGTATCTTATACATATATGTCGATCTGCGGCAAAGACCCGTCTCATATCTGCCATGGAGTTCGTAAACCGACTAAGACCCATTCATTTACGAGCATTCTGGCCTGCAGCTGCAAAGAGTAATTTCGCTCTCATCGGTGCATTCGGGGTCTTACTGCAAACCACAGCACCGACCCAGGAGGAGGAGGAATTCTACAGAGCCCGGTTACGGGAATATCGATGGACCTTGAGCGCCAGCCGGAAAGATGCAGAGTTTTTGGACTTTGCTATAGATAGCCTTGACGGGGTGGCCAAACTTATACGCAACGAACCTCAAAAGCCGGCATTTCAAAAGCCCATAGACCACTTGAGCCTCTATCGTTCGCCGAATGCGGGCTTCATTGACCGTCGGTACGGCCGGCCTGGTGTCCATCTCCGCGGGCAGTCTGTGGCGCCCAGCCATACGTCACAGCAGGGAGATGGATATTATGGCTCTGATGAGTACGAAAATCTATCAGGATGTGCCGGGATGCATCCTCGATTTAGCCTCCCAACTGCAAAATCTGGCTTGGTATCTCCAGCTGCCTCAGCTTCGAGTGCCAGCATCATACGTAGGCGCTCACAGGGCAATGGCTCCCTGATGTCTAGATCTGCTACATGATAGGTATTGTGCCAAAGGCGGGTTTGTGTTTCTCAGAAGTGATTTAATGTTCGTGCCGATAATTAATACGATATAATGGCTATCTCCGCGTTGCATCAAAGTCTTATTGCGGATGCAACTGGGCATTGGGAGGGTGGAGTGTCTTGGGGAGGGAGGGTGTCATGCATTACATGTCTCTCTCAACAGGTAGCGGAGGTTTATTGTTATATACACTCTACTCACTATGTAAGTAACAGACAACGAAGTCATGACTTTTTGCGACAGGCTTACTGGAAATGTAACCTCGGTACGGAGTACGGAGTAATCATTCAGACCTTGGTCAAAGCGAGTAGTACATAGTAATGTCATGGCTCGTAGCTCCAAGATTCTGGCCCCAACTTGCATGCTTTTCTATTGTATTTTCTACAACCAGGCCGTTTATCCATAACGCCATACTTGAATAGCATACTTCCTCTGAATCCCACCCCTCACATCCCGTGTCTCAGTCAAGTCTCAGGATTTTACTTTCAGCCAACATGCGTCCAGTGGGGTTGCAGTACGTGAGCATTCGGAGTGCGTTCGCCGTTATACGCCCAACAGGGAATACAAACAGGAATGCCACACAGCCTCAACCGCTGAAGAGAGACAATGCAGGAAGAATCGTCGCCAAGAAAGAAGAAAAAAGAAGACAGAAGACAAAGGGTATATCAAACAAGCAGGACACTGTATGGTAACTTAGTCAGTATAACCCAGTCTTGAGGGGACCAGCAGGGCGGAACTTACGCATTAACACATCCATCATTCTCGCAGTTATTTGTGATTTGTGCCCATTTACCCCATACCACCTTTCCTCCAGTGGTAACGAGCCCCAGCTCGGACACATTGACCTCGATGATAGTTCCTTTGGTCAAGACACCTAGTTGTGTATACATCGGACTTTGTGGATTCTTTTTCACGCTAATAATAGGCAGTTGGACAGTGACCGCAAGCTCTGGGTGAGTAACGTTGGCTTTCTTGTATCGAAGACCCATAGGCCGGATGAATCTTTCATATTTGACTGGTCGACGGGTGAAATCAGCTCCAACGAAAGTAGGTTTGGTGACCATTCTTTTCCATCCTTTCTTCTGGATTTTCTTTCCCGTTTTGACGACTTTGAACATCTCCTCTTCGCTTATACCCTTAACTTTTGGCAAAGGGACAGAAAACTTCGCTGCTTTCTCGGCACGCTTGTCTTTGATCGCACTAGACAAAGCTTTCGCAGTAGTAGGTTGAGAACGATCGAGAAGGTAGTTTGGCAGTGGTGTAGACGATGGCTCGCTTGGTTCGCCTGAAGATTTGACATTCCGCTCTTCCTGGGCTTTGATGCGCTTTCGCATCTGGATCTTTTCGGCATGGCGTTTCTTGTGGAAGAGTTTAGCTCGTAGGCCTTTAAGCTTCTGGGAGTCCTGCGATTGTTTGTGCGATTCACGGGCAATACGTTTTCGGGTCCTCTCCTCGTGGTCGAGGCTGTATTCAATATTAGCAAAAGGAACAGGCGACTTTGCCCTCATTTAGAACATGAGACTGGGCTATTGGCATAACTCATGTCTCCTGTTAAAGAAATAGTACCACATACCGGCGCCCATGTTGCTTCTGCCATCTCTCGATATATCTGCCCGCAGTGCCATTAGTTATATGTACCGTGAAGAGAGGGAAACTAGGTAACGAACTCGTTTTGCGGCTGGTAAGTAGAAATGTTAGCTGATTCATCCAGTATATATTGAGCGCACTAGAGAACGAAGCCGCCACCAACTTACCATCTTCGACTCTTGGTGCCGTCGTTCGTGTCCTTTGCTCTCTCAGATGTTTGCTTGAATTTCTCGACGTCGAAATCAATAATTTTTTCCTACTTTCTTCGATCGATAAGAGAGTCACGTGATTTTAAGCTATAGGTCACATGACCATTTTTATCATGAAATTTCTCTCTACGAAAACGAGCGAAGACGACGAGGAAGAAGAAGAGCAGAGAAGTTCGATTGCGGATTCAATTGAACGCCAGCGTCTCCGGTCATACGCTGTCAAGATGTTTTCAAGGGCTGTTCTACGGAACACCCGTGAGCTACGAGCGATTACATCCATTCCTTCAAGTGCGTCGCTCTTTTTTACCAACAACCGATGTCTTCACCAAGCTACAAGCGGCTCCCAATTCAAAGCTACACAGCCCGAAATACCTCCGCAAGGGCAGACACAAAACACCGAACGATTCGCCCATCTTCCTTCTGGTTCGATCCCAGAGGTGGCTTCGATTCCGATCCCCGCTGCGAAACCAGCAGTACCGCCTACTTTCACAAACCCTCTGGAACTCACACCGGCAATCACGACCCTTCTTCCAGACCTTGCCACTCAGCCCTCACATTATATAACTGCTCATTTACATGCACGGCCATACCTACTCACGGCCGGTGATACCCTTCGACTACCATTTCGCATGCCAAATGTCCAGGCCGGAGACGTCCTGCGCTTAAATAGAGCGTCGAATATTGGATCACGGGACTTTACTCTGAAGGGTGCTCCTTATCTGGATGAAAGGCTTTTTGAATGCCGAGTCCGCGTAATGGGGGTGGAAGCTGAGCCACTGCGGATCAAGGAGAAGACAAAGAGACGACAGAGACATGTGCAACGAGTTAAGAGCAAACACAAGTACACCATATTGAAAGTGGTGGATGTCAGAGTCAAGCAGCTAGACGAGCTACTTGCAGAGGGAGCGAAGATAGTAGACCAGTGAAATATAGGCCTGGTCATTGAGCGTTTACGTGTCTATTAGGCAGTGGGGATATACACTGAGCAATTTCAATCAGCTCGCCATCCCACGCTGCAGTTTGCTAGGTATCA
This sequence comes from Nannizzia gypsea CBS 118893, assembly GCF_000150975.2. Lineage (NCBI taxonomy): Eukaryota > Fungi > Ascomycota > Eurotiomycetes > Onygenales > Arthrodermataceae > Nannizzia > Nannizzia gypsea. The sequence continues at coordinate 42,555 of NW_003345196.1, forward strand.
ATCAGGTGTTGGGAACCGGGGGAAGGATACTGATTGGGGCTTTTTTCATGCCTTGTGTATTTTATTAAGCATACATGTACAATATCCTAAGTTAGAGAATTTTTCGCCCTTTTTCTTACCTTGACGGAGAATCTATTATCTTTAACCAGGCCTACGACTCGACGACTTCAAATGAAAGTAACGAAAAGAAAAGTATGTATACAATATCATTATTATCAGTTAAATGGACAGTCCGTAGCGGCGTGGTGGTATAAGTAATCCCCAATAAACACAAAAACAGCGAGGATATAAAACTATAAAACAATGTAGGTCAAACAGGGCTCCAACGCAGCAGTAAATCCAAAACCACCAACTACTCCTGAGATGAATACATCACGTTGCAGACCAATTGAACTCCAGCACCAAAAGAATTCCAAATTTGTTTGAAAGAAGGCCAATGGAATAGGAAGAGTGAATTTATGGATTGTATCCTTGCTCAGCCGATGCCTGTAGCTTTTGGAAGAGCCCAGCAGACCATCCTATTACTTCTTCATCCCTTGGTATGCCGTGTAAGCGGCAGTGACCGACTATCTTGGTCATGGCCATACCAAGCGCTTCCTGAGTCACAGGCACTGCACCCTCGGGGTAAGCAGGTGGATATATAAAGGGGTCTGATCTATCCAGAAGCTGTGTAGTGGTTGGACGGAGCGTGGGGTCTCTTTGAAGACACTTCTTGAGGGTACGTATGAGACTGGGTGGGATGACGGCGCTGCCAACCCCTGTAGAAGGATATTCAATCGCCACTTTTGGGTTGGCAATACATAGAACACGCTCCATTTGCTTTGCTAGATGGCCAAAGGGAGCTCGGCCATATGCCATTTGATATAAGATGCAGCTTAAACTCCAGACATCACTTGGTTTTCCTATCTTCATTATTTTACCAGCTGATGATGGAAGGCCAATCGTGGCATTGTAATCAATTATGGCTTCAGGGGCCATGTAATTCGGGGTGCCAACTTGATGTTCTCTGTGGACGTTGACTGTGTGGTCCTCGATGGTATCAGCAATGCCAAAATCGATCAATTTTAACTTCCCTTTCACGAGGAGAAAGTTTGCCGGTTTCAAATCTGCGTGGACAATATCATACTCGTGCACTGCCTGCACGCATTCAAGCATTTCCTTCCAATAAAACCGTGCAAATGAGGGATCAAAAACGGAGTCTTCCGCATTCACCTTCAGTCTTATCACAGTGTGGAGGTCAGATTCCCCCATTTCCATAAGTACGCTGAGCGTTTCCTTTTCTTCATTTATCTCATAATCTAGGAGCCGTACTACTCGTTCGACTTTCTCTAGCTTCTTGAGCAAATCAATCTCACCCTTGTATCCTGCAAGGTTCGTTGGATCGACATGCTCCAGATTTACCCTCTTCAGAGCAAATATTTTGCAATTCTCCGCCATCACTCTATACACTCGAGAGCTTCCACCCCGGCCGATACAGTCTAGCCGGGTATAGGCCTTGTGATTCACAGTCACAATTGCCTTCTTTCGTCGAGAACTAGACGAGGACGCTGCCCCCGCTGCAGCAGTAGCTGTTTCAAGTACAGTCATCTTTGGAGGCGGTGGAGGAGCTCTGTGAGGAGTTGGGACATTGGTACTCATGCTCCCGAGCGGTTTCCTATCCAGGTCTTGCGGGGCGGACCTATGGGAGTGCCGGTGAGGATCTTGCTTGATGGATGGCTTGTCAACTCTATCAAGCATATCAAAGTGTTGGGCTTTAGATTTCTTGAAGGTTGGTGGAGGTTCATTCTCTTGTTCACGGTTTGCAGAAAATTGTGGTAGCGGCGGAACATGATACGACTGAATATCAGCAGAAGGTGCTGACTGCCTGGGGTTTGACCTTGACATTACTCCTAAATCTGGGGTTGGGTATGCTGGGCTCGAGACACGCGGAGCTTTTGACTTGCTTTCTCTGTTATACAGGTCATCCTGATAAGGCGGTTGATGGGGGGGCGTTCGAATGCCCACCGGAGACGGTTGCCGCTGATCGAATCTGGCGGGCGAGTGTTTTCTCCCGGCGGAGTGTTCCAACGCCGGTATAGAAGGGCTACGACGCTGTAATCTCTCGCCTCTTTCAGCATCTGAGTCTCCCGCCTGCTCCTCACTTTCGTCGTACTGCCGCTCTTCGCTACGACGAGGTAGCATTCCTCTGCGGGCAGGGCCATTCAAAAATTCACCAGTCAGCTTCCCCACGCGCTTCACCCTGATCGAGCTTTGCATCCCCATCACTTCATCGCTTTTCCTTGGTCTGAATATGCTCCGTGGCGCGGCCCTCTCGCCAGCAGCGCCAGCGCTATCCCTGGATACGTGTACTCTCTGCCTCATGGGAGAATGTGATTCATGGTGGGTATCATCGAGCTTGGCCCTGTACTCGCGATCAGGCGAGGCTCTGGGAGATGGAGTTTGGTTATTGCCTGATCGAGACCGTGATACGCGGACCACACGCTGTCGAGGTGCTGGGGTAACAAGATCGCTTCCGTCGTGTCTGCTGGTGGTATTCGTAGAGCTAGAAGCCCCTCCTCGGCTTTCACCCTTTCGCGAAGATGACGAAGATTCGCTTCCGCGAGGCGAATCACCATCCCATTTCCTGCTAGACGATTCCTTCTGCAGCGCAGAAGCTCCGTTTCTCTTTTCCTGGGGTAGAGAGTCTGTCAGGATAGCCAGGACAGACTTGCTGAACGCGATGGGCTCTGGAGCCTCGTCATCTGAGCTATCGCCAAGTGGAATGGTATCTGCATGCGCCGCGCGTGATCTCGACTCTGCCCTCGACTGTATTATGCTGGGATGCTCTGAATTGTAGTTCCATTGCGATTCAGTCTCGTACCTGGCGTGGGATGCGACGCGTGAACTGGGAACGAATCTGCGGTGGCCCGTCGGTAACGGGGTCGGAGAAGCCATGGCGGTCAGTATATACAAGCTGCTCTATGCATCGACTGGTGTTTCCTTCTGGTTCCCTCTTCTTCTCTGCTGCGGCGGAGAGCTGTCGACGTTGTTCATCGCGAATCCGTTTTTCGAGGTTTTCTCGAAGTTGATGTTGAAGACGCTCACGTGAATTGCGGTAAACGAAGCGGTTTCCATAGCAACAGCGCCAAAGTTGATATCAAAAACGACCATAGAGACAAGATGATACGGAAGACAAGCAGCAAACGCTGTAGGATGTGTATGCACTGTTTACAGGTTGGAAAAGGGCTACAGCGTTAGAGTAGTACCAGGTAGTTATTTTGGGTCTGTAGCTATTATACTGTGAGTGCTTTTGTAAAAAGAAAGATGGCGATACAGAGCATCCCTAGATGGTCTTCCAAATAACGACAGCAAAAAGGCGGACGAAGATAGAAGAAAGATAGAGAGCTTGGACAGTGAGAAGAGGAAAGAGACGTCTCGGCCAGGGCGAGCAAGAGGATAACTGACCAAGCACCGCCATCGATTGTGCTCACCAAGAGGCTATGATGATTTGGCAGCGGCCTTCTGTGCACTCATCCGGCGAATGGCAATGACCTTCTCCTTGAGGAGCCGTTCTCGAAGCTCGGTCGAGGTAAGCCGTGATGTTACATGCCGCGGCGGACGCTGCCAGGTATCCAGTTAGCAGAACTGAGTAGTGACATTGGTATTTTGATGCATATAAAAACACCGGCAAGTTGCGGATAAACTAGAGTACAGGATGGGGGAAATAATACCAACATGTTTATTGACCCACCTCGTCAGTAGCTGGAGGCCTATCCGGTGTGTCATTATCTTTAGCAGTTTTATGTTGAGCGGGTTGAGGGGAACTTCTGGCAGTTTCTCCATCTGAATCAGCCATCTTCTGCCGTTTCTGCGCAGGTGAAGGGGTGATAGAACTGTTCTTGCGCGACCTGCGTCCGGCCGGGGCATATCTTTCAATAGATTGATGCCTCCTCCGGCCACTACGGCTGCGTGAGCTGCTCGTTGATGAGCTGCTGCTGGTCGAGCGCTGTCTTCGGCGGTATCTTCCGCGGCTGCGGCTGCGGCTGCGGCTTGGGCTTCGGCTAAGCCGGCGATGGTCGTGACTTCTGCGATCTTTAGCAATATCAGCTCTAGGTACATCACGTCTAGACCCTTGTTGGTACGAAGGGGATCTCCTCCGGGGGCGTCGGCTTGGCCGATCACCCTCGCTACTTGACCTCGACGGAGATCGTGATGAAGATGCACGGCGAGATCTCGAGGCACGGTTACTAGTAGGGGGCGGAGAGGCAGAGCTTTCGCTTCTGGATCTTCTCCGTCTTCTTCTGGACGGCGAACGGCTCGGAGACCTGGAGTTATCGTCACGGGCAGGGCTGCGGGCTCGTTTCCAGCCACGCTCACGGCCAGCACCTCTATACGGCGAGCGAGAACTGCTAGTTGAGCGCCGCCGCCGTCTTTCTGGAGACCTCCTGTCGTGTCGACGGTTGTCCCGAACTGGTGAGACAGAACGTGATGGTGAACGAGATGGCGAGGTGGATGGCTGTCTTGACGGTCGACGCCCTCTATTATTGTCTCGTCTGTAGCTTCTACCGCCGCTGGGGACGTAGATATCCGGTGCCCGGCGGGGAGGCGTGTCTCTGTAGGCTGGCGGGCTCCGTCTCCGTCGATGAGGCGAAGGAGAATCTCGGCTGTCATAACGATCAGTCCCCCGTGAAGGGCCACCACGGCCTCTTCTGCCACGGCCACGGTCATCCCTCTCACGCCGTCTGATCCTCTCCAGGTCTCGTTCTCTAGCCTGCTCGGCTTCTTCCCGGCGACGTGCTTCTTCTGCGGCAGCCTGCATCCACCAGTCAGCTCACACGTACTCCCCAAACACGTAGCTAGCTAGCGAATATATGGAAGCTGAACAAACCTGTTCCTGCATCAACTCGAGCTTCTTTGCCTCCAGCAGCTCCTTGGGTACACCCTGGGGGCTGTCTTGCGCGCTGAGGCAAAGGTTCCACAGATCCTTGCAGAACTTCGCCGTATCTTTTTCTAGGAATCCGGTAAGGTTGATCTGTAAATGTTTTATGTTCGGCTACAGCGATGTACACACAGTTAGCCCATCAAACTCGACCTTGCGGCGATTGGCAACGAGCAGCCAAACTGTCTTGTCCACGTACAAAGCGCGAGCCCTCGAGGAGGTTGAAGCAGAGCTCGATAACGACGTCGTCTTCGTTCCCCAGAATAACGGATATCCGCTCTGCAATCCATCTACACAAGGACCGTTAGGACGACTGGCTGCAATGCAAAGAAATAGCAGGTATCTGGCTAGCTCACTCACTTCTTCATCACCTCGATGTTGACTTTGGTCATGTCCACCTTTTTCGCAAACTCCGGCGGGAACTTGGTTGTCTTCAGCAGTTTGGCGTCCATGATTGCGGCTCTCGCAGTAACAGGTCCCCAGTAGATTCTCAGTAGCCTCTGCTGCCACCGTCGTGGCAAGCTAATCGTTCTTCTGTCTCGTCCTTTGCTGTCTGTGAATATCTTTGCTGCCTTTTGGCCGTTGAAAAAGCAACGGAGAAACAAACAACCGAGGCTTGATATCAAAACATCCAGCCTTTATTCTTTCTTTCTACCTAACGCCGCGAATATACAGCGAACGTCTTCTTGTACTTCTACCTCTGAGATACTGCTGAGTTTATGGCTAATCCTGTCGACTTGAACGCTCATTGAAATACCAGGCAACGCCTTCTGGGCATGCAGGTTCGCCAGAGATGGCCTCCTAAAGGCCATCTTCTACGAGCTATCTCAGTCTCTCCTACTTGTGATACAACTACTTAGTCTGCAGGTTCTCACGGCTTGAGACATGGACTCCCTGGTCTCTGGCACGGTCAGGTCGCCGTTCGCATGGCAAACCCCTGCTGCAAGGCTGGTTGATAGAGATACCAAACGAAGGCGTCCAGCTTCATATCATCTCCGGGCATGACATGGGCGTTGTCTCTACCAAGAAACCCGGTATTCTGAATGGCCAGAACGGTGTATGATATCCCCCCGGCTCTCCCTTTGCTGCCCCAGGCCAAGGACATCAAACAGAAGCCAAGATACGTTCGATCTTCTCCACGGAGTGTATGCTGGGAGTCGTCCTGTGATTGCGGCTTACCGGCCCCTGGACGTATACGAGATGCATATGCAGTGGCGGCTGGAGATACTAATTATAATACATACATATATTTGGTATCAGCAGAGTGCAAAGTTGGATGCCGGGCCATATTTAGACCCTTCTCTCCTTCGCTTCGTCTTCATCTACTGTGTATACGCGCAGCTTGTCCGTTTTGTCACGCAAGATCCCCTTTACCTTGTGGCATCTTCCTTTCATCTCAGCCCAGCATGCTCAATCAGGGTCTATACTATCTCCTACATGTGCCATTACTGGGTGCATTGGCACTGGTCCTGGCAGATGGCCCTGTGTCCATCGAACAGATGGAGGGATACGGCAGTTTACGAAACTGTGCTCGGAATGTCTGTTTTGAGGCCTCTCTAGGCGGCAGTCGTATTGGCTACGAGCTGAGCTGTCCATCTCCGCTGATGAATGACTGCTTCTGTCGCCCGGACTTGCAGGTGTCAGCTACCTCCTATCTATCAGCATGCGTGAACAGCTATTGCGAGAGTAACAGCATTGATGTGACCCGAGCCGTCAAGATCTACACGGACTACTGTGCGAGTGCATCCCAAACCCGGAGCTCTTCTAGACAGACAACAACCGAAGGTATTGTATCTATACATCTGTGTTTGCATGCCTTCCACCTCATATCCTCTACATCATGGGTGACTTATCATTGTACTATTAGATAACCAAACCCCCACCCACACTGCGCCGACTCGTTCTTCTTCATGGGAAACACCGGCACCCACTAGCATGAGTGAGCAAAACACTCCACTAACCACTCCTCCTGCTGAGCCCACGTCAGAGTCCAGTTCATCCAACAACAACATGAGCCCGCCCGCAAAGGAGGAAGACAAGCTACGAGGAGGAGAAATTGCAGGTATAGTTGTCGGTATACTTGGCTTCATCGCAACTGCTGCCGGCGTGTATTTCTCGTATAGGATGCTTAAAAACAAGAAGCAACGCCGTGCAGCTTCTCCGGAGATGGCTTCGGTTTATTGACGGATGGCCGTGAGCAGACGAACTTGGCTACCCCCAGGGTTTCATGCCGGGGTTATAGATCATACAACTGCATATTATAGCCTCACTGTGTTTATATTCTCTATCAAACAGCTTTTAATACCAGATACGCTCATGTTCCATGTCTATCCCTTTGACAGCTGAATGTATGACCAGGTTCATAGATTGAACGTCTCAAACCCTCGCCATAACGGATTATCCTCGAGTAGATTAACTGTCAACTGCTAAGCGTCGTATGTAAAGAGAGATCCCCATGAAGAAATACCCTACATCAAGACCGTCCCAGCTTTGCCAACACAGCATCCACGTCCATCCGGGCCTGATGAAGTGCAGCGTCTACTCCGCCGTTCTGATAGATGTGATGTTCCTTCATGCTTCTATGCAGTTCAATGAGCTCTGTCGCTCTTTGCACGTCCTTGTTCTGCGACCGGCCATGAGCCTGCTCAGCGTTGTGTATATTGACCAAGGCAAGCGCCTCTGCTTGATCCTGTATGTAGTCGTTAGCAATAACTAGCCTGATAACTCAAGTCATGAACAGCCACATACGCAAGCCCGCAGTGACGCGAGGTCAGAAAGGACGTCGGCAACCTGCATCTGTCGTCTTATCTTGGTATCTTGTTTATATTCCGGTATCCTGCTGCTCTGCTGGTTGTCCCTCAGTCAAATTGGAATAACAAAACCGCCGGCGGATCAACTTCTTGCCCGGCATCTCCAGGTTTCCCCCAAGCTCAGCCTCGGCATTTAAATCTACGGCTTCAAGCAGCGAACGAGCAGACAATTAGACCAGCCATGGCTTCTTCTATCAGAGCGAACTGCAGGAAGATCGTCTGCATAGGCCGGAACTATGCGTACGTTGCTTCGTCCTTCTTCCCATCCCGGCCAGGCTGCTAACTCAACTCCTCGCCAGCGACCACATCGCCGAGCTGAACAACTCCAAACCAAAGCAGCCGTTCTTCTTCCTCAAGCCTCCTTCGTCTCTCCTCATACCAGGAGCCGGCCCCGTTCTCCGGCCCAAGGGCGTCAAACTCCATTATGAAGTAGAGCTGGGCCTGATCATGGGCTCAAGGCTGCGAGACCATGACCCAAACGACGTCAAAGGCGCTCTCGACGCGATTGCTGGTAACTGCACCGCACCAGCCGCATATATCTATTGGCTCGTTTGTGCTACTAGCTGGCTCACATTGGTATTTTCTCTTCTACAGGCTACGTCGTTGCAATTGATATGACTGCTCGCAATGTGCAGGATTCAGCTAAACGCGCTGGCCTGCCGTGGTCGATCGCAAAGGGCTTCGATACTTTCTCGCCCATCAGCTCGCTCATCTCCAAATCAGCCATTCCGGACCCGCATAATGCAACTCTCCACCTCGAGGTCGATGGAGTGTCGAAGCAGCTAGATAACACCGGGCTGATGATTTATAAAATTCCGCGCCAGCTTGCTGATATATCCCGCGTGATGACCTTGGATCCCGGCGATTTGGTTTGACCGGTACGCCCAAGGGTGTAGGGGAGGTGACGAACGGTCAGGTCATGACGGCCGGTATCAGCGTTGACGGGAAGGAGATTGAAGAGGGTCGGCTCGAGGTCATGGTCCAGGACCGTGAAGGGAGATACGAGTTTGCAGAGAACTAGTTGAAGATAATGATTACTCGCAACATCGTCAACCTCCCTTGAAGGTCTGATTGTCCGTATATATTTTGCTATCTGTGCTATAGCCACCATCTTCATGAAAGGACAGGATAGACTACCTCGTTAGATTTCCATTTACCATCCTATATTCAGCAGCTTGTTAACAGCCTTCTTCGTCCGTCGGCCAAACTACCGAGATCACTCGACGTCTCCTCTTTATTCTCCCTTCCACCGGCTTTACCGCTGCCTTCTCTGCATCTTTATCCATACCTGCTTTCTGCCTGTCTAATCTTCTTACTACTTCCACGAACTTGGTGCATGTCCATTGGTCATGGTTTTCAGGCATCTCTTTGGCTACCAGCCTTCGCAGACCTAACTCGTTTAACCCTTTCCATAAAGCAAATGCTACCTGGCTATCAACATACCCCAGGGTGATATATGCCGAGCCAAGCTCGAGAAAGTCTGACAACGGAATCGGTCCCTGCATGATCAGCTCCGGAGGCTCCATCTGGGTATCTTTGGCTACCGTCTGTGGTGGACAACTGATATCTCTTGTTTCAATATCAATTGCCATCCCGGCCTGAGCTGATGGTGGTTCTATAGGGGTACCAGGGACGGTTGATAACGGATGTACGTTATCCTGCCAGATAACTACCGGCTGGGATGGAGAATTTGGCTCTACCAACGTAGACTGTTTCATATCAGGGTCTGGGCCTGGCTCATCCCCTGGAACTGGTGATGGCGTTCTCTGTCTTGGTTCTGGGGTATCAACCTGCTGCTGCTGCTTTTGTTGCTGCCTTGATTCTACTCAGAGTCAGTTCTATTTCAACATGATACTATTGCAGCCAACGGCCTACCAGCAACAACCGCCTTGAAGGCATCAACAAGCTCATCTCTAACCCTCCCAATCTCCTCCCGAACCATCTCACTCGTCATCTCATAATTTCTCCCAAAGGCCGTACTCAACCTCTCATCGACACCGCTGAATTTCTCGCTCAACTTATCTTCCAACGACGCCACCAGCTTCTCAGCCTCTACAGCCCCATCACGTCTCAATTGCTCAATCTCGTTCCTGAGGCTATCGAGCTGTCCCGTGAACGCGTCTAGTTTAGCTAGAATAGAGTCATTGGCCGTCGTGATGGATGATTTGAGTGAACTCTCTAGTTCCGATATCTGGATGGAGAGCGCGTTTTGTTCGCGGTGAAGCTGATGCGCCCAGAGGAGGGAGGCCGGTGATGGTACGTTAGGTTTTTTCGTGGGTTCCTTTGGCTGGATATTTGGTGCTAGAGAGCTGAGCTGTCGGCCTTGAGAAGACATTGTAGGTGGTATAGGGTATATTGGTATCTATGTTGAAACGGGTAGAGGTAGAGTGTGGGAAGTATATCGATACTCCACGTCTCATAAATACTAGAGGATCGTACATCAACCACTCATTCTACGTCCAGCAGCCAAAAAAAGTCCACAGCGTAAAGATAGGGATATCTCAGTACGAAAAAGATAAAAGAGAAGATAAGTCGACTCCCATTTTTAGCTCTATCTATAACAGAACGCAGAAACATGCAGCATCAACTCGGTTGGGCAAAAAGGGGGGAATCAACAAGCAAAAGAAACCAAGACACCGTAGGATAACCACATAAATCATCATCTTTAACAATTTCAGGCTCCCTCTTCGCTCCTTTTTTTGGTCTCTTCTGTCGTTAGCCAGGAATACATTTTGTATGGCCTGCAACTTCATGCCCGGTGCCTTTTGCTCGTATTGTGAAAACCCCTACTTGCCAGAATTAATCAGGGTAGAGCCATGGATAGGAAAGAAGAGATAAAAGGGAATAGCAGAAGGATTCCCCTTGCATGCTGGTATTCCTTCCAGATACAAGATTGATCGGGTCAGAGTAGCGTGGGCATTGCAAGGAGAAACAAACCGGTGAAATATCAGATACACGGGCAAAAAAAAAGGAAGAAACTGGCATTTTGAAGGAATAGCACACAAATGAGACACGGGCGACGCCCTCGAGACAAAGGAGTTGGATCGGCATACATTAACAGACTTATTCCGCCACACCTTTCATTATCGAAAGCCTTCGAAAAGGAATCATCAAGCCATGAAGAAAAGATTTTTGAGAGAAGCAATGAAACTTTTGTACTGAACAACATGACTGCCAGTAGTGTCCGTCATTCAGATTCAAAAGGCCGTCAAAGAAACAGTGACATCATTCGTCGGAGATACCGTAAGGGAAGGGCATGATTGACTCTAAAAGATGAAAGAAAAAGGGAGTTCTGAAAAGGAGTGGGTATGCCGAAAGTGAAAATGGGGGGTGATTAGATAAGATCTGCAAAGGTAATCTGTCAGTCGCCATATTCTTTATAGATAGCATGGACAGGGAGGAGGTAAACTTACCAGCAACGTTCATTGGCATCTCCTCGATCTGGGTGCTGTAGAACTGCTCGATTTCTCTCATCATGCGGACATCATCAGCGGTAACGAAGTTGATGGCAACACCCTTTCGGCCGAAACGACCACCACGACCAATACGATGGATGTAGTTCTCACGGTTGGCAGGAAGGTCGTAGTTGATAACCAAGGAGACCTGCTGGACGTCAATACCACGGGCAAGGAGATCGGTGGCAATGAGGACACGAGAAGAGCCAGAGCGGAACTCCTTCATAATGACATCACGCTGGGCTTGCTCCATGTCTCCGTGCATGGCAGAGACGGTGAAGTCACGGGCCTGGAGCTTGTCGGTAAGCCAGTCGACCTTCCGGCGGGTGTTGCAGAAGATGACGGCTTGGGTGATGGTGACAGTCTCGTAGAGATCAGAGAGGGTGTCGAGCTTCCACTCTTCCTTCTCGACGGCAATGTAGAACTGCTTGATACCTTCAAGGGTAAGTTCGGCCTTCTTGACCAAGATGCGGACGGGATCACGCATGAACTTGGTGGTGACCTCCAAGACATCTGGGGGCATGGTGGCAGAGAGAAGGACGACCTGAGTGGACTGGGGCAGGAATTGGAAGATATCGTAGATTTGCTCAGTGAAACCGCGCTATCCAGATGTTAGTAACTGAATCTGAACCGGAAAAAAAAAAAAAAAAAAAAAAAAAAAAAACCGAAAAAGACTAGGGTACTAACAGAAAGCATCTCGTCAGCCTCGTCAAGGACGAACATCTTAATGTGGTCGGTCTTGAGCACACGACGCTGGATCATGTCGTGGACACGGCCGGGAGTACCGACGACGACCTGGGGGCCGTCCTGGAGGGCCTTCATGTCGTCACGGACGTTGGTACCACCGATACAGGCATGGCAGTCGACGCTCATGAAGTCACCGATGGCGACGACGACCTTCTGGATCTGCTGGGCCAACTCACGGGTGGGCGCGAGGATGAGGGCCTGGCAGGCCTTGAGGTTGGTGTCGACCTTCTGCAGGGCCGAAATGGAGAAAGTAGCAGTCTTTCCAGTACCAGACTGAGCCTGGGCAATGACGTCGGAGCCTAGAGACGGCGCATTAGTCGACAGACCACCTAAAGAGATCCTACTAAGAATGGTGCAGACGTACCCTTGATGACTGGCATGATAGCACGCTGCTGGATAGCAGATGGGCGCTCGAAACCGTATGCATAGACACCTAGACGCTCTGAGTCAGTCGAATTGCGGCTCTCTCGTCCCCCTCCCCCGCGCTGGCTGGCACGACTTGGGGGGAAGTATTGTATTGCTATCACATACCTCGAAGCAACTCGGGGTTGAGGTTCATAGCATCGAAAGAATCTGTGACTTCGTCATAGTTGGACTCGATCTGGGCTGTAGTCGCGAGTCAGCAATCCGCAGTCTTCAAGGGGGATGAAATTTTCACTGCACTGCAACTGTGCCTGGAGGGGCGCTGCTCGCCACAGCTCTCCCCTCGTCGCAACCAGCCGTGAATCCGCAGTGAAAACGGGAGCGTCTCTCAGTCTCTCTTACCATCAGGAATCTCCTCAAGTCCCTTGTCAGCCATGATTGCGGTTATGGGAATAGAATGACCACGACGTGAGTGTCTGTGGTCAAGTTCGGAGGGGTCGAAAAGGACGACGAGGCGCCGGCGTGGAAGCTGAAAGTATTAAGGTAAAAGACTAGAAACCTGGTGCTCTCTTGAAAGCACCGTCTGGATTTCTAGTAGTAAATATCTTATCTTTGGTCGACAGATATCTTCTATCTGTATGTTGAAGTTGTTGGTTGTTGTTGGTGTTGGTTGTTTTTTGTGTGGAAGATGAAGTTGAAGATTTTTTCCTTCGACTTTTTTTTTCCCTAAGTCGCTTTTTTTTTCTGCGCCAAAGAAAAAAAAAAGTTCGAAGTGGGTTGAATTTTTTTTTTTAAGGCTTTTTTTTGCTTAGTGGGATTTCCAGCCAGTGAAAAGGCGCGACGAGAAGAAGCACGAAAACAGCGAGAAGAAGAGGGAAGACGAAGAGGAAGATGCATGAAGGTGTCAGGCTGGTGTGCTGCTTCAGTTCTATGCATTTAGCTGTCCTGTTGAGGTCGTGGTGACGGTGCAGTGGTGGCCTACCAATATTGTCTACATTGATATCAAATACCTAAACCACCTGTGATAATTAGGACACTGTCAATAAGTGACAGCGAGGAAGAACAAAAGAAAAGAAATGCGAGTCAGCCCGAAGGTCGTACATATTTTTATTGCTATTATTTGACGGCTAGCTCGGCAGCTGCTTGTATAGATGAAGAATTACACGACGGGATGCGAGCTCGCGGAGCAGTTGGTAGACGGGAAGCAGGAAGAAGAAGAAGAAGCTGGCGGCGATGATGCTATCCCAGTCCATCCGCTGGGCGTGAAGCCCTCTGGCAACGGGCTGGCGGCCGTGGGGGACATACGGCCTGCTATGGGCGTCTTTGCCTTGCTGCCGGACGAGCTGGTGCTGACGCTGCTGGAGTCATTTGATGCCTCGACGCTGAGCCGGCTGGGGATGACATGCAGGGCTCTCTATGCCTTTACCAGGGCCGAAGAGCTCTGGAAGGCCCTTTTCATCCAGTAGGCTGTCCTCTAAATACCTGACCATGCTATGTGTGTGTTAACGTATTATCTAGGGCGTCTCCGTCACACTTCTCATGGCACGGAGACTGGCATTCAACGTATCTGAACGTGTCACAGAGCAAGACAGCCTCACCGGACTGTTCGCAGCTGTTCTCAGACACGCTGCACCGGCCGTTCCAGTGTGCCCATCTCTCTCTGTCAGTGTGCCACGACATACCGGCCAGGAACAGGATACCGCGTCTGGCAAACCTGACCCAGGCCGAGTTTGACCGGTCCTGGGCAGACAGACCCTTCATCCTGACCGAGCCAGTCAGAGACTGGCCGGCCTTTCAGTCGTGGTCTGTCGAGAAGATACTGGAAACCCATGCAAATACCCTCTTCCGTGCAGAGGCGGTGGACTGGCCGTTCAGGACATATGTAGACTACCTGAACAACAACTCCGACGAGAGCCCGCTGTACCTCTTTGACAAGAACTTCGTCTCCAAGATGGGCTTGCCTACCGGCGACCAGGCTGTCTTCCAGCCACCCTCATGTTTCGGAACAGACCTGTTCTGCGTCCTGGGCAGCCAGCGTCCGGATAAGGAGTGGCTGATCATCGGCCCAGCCAGGAGTGGCAGCACCTTTCACAAGGACCCAAATGCCACCAGTGCCTGGAACGCCGTGCTGCGGGGATCCAAGTACTGGATCATGTTCCCTGGTTCGGCGTGTCTGCCGCCTCCACCGGGCGTCTATGTCTCTGCAGATCAATCGGAGGTAACCTCCCCGCTCAGCATTGCTGAATGGCTGCTCAACTTCCATGACGAGGCACGGAACACCCCGGGCTGCTTAGAAGGCATATGCGGCGAAGGAGAGGTTCTACACGTCCCCTCGGGCTGGTGGCATCTGGTTGTCAATCTGTCGGAGTCGATAGCCATCACGCAGAACTTCGTGCCTCGCAAACACCTCCGTTCGACCTTGGACTTTATGCAGAACAAAGCTGACCAGGTGTCTGGTTTCCGCAAGGACATCGAGGATCCTTATGGTCTGTTTGTGCAGAGGATGCAGGAGACGTATCCGGACATGCTTGAGCAGGCCTTGCTCGAGATGGAGGCCAAGAAGAAGAGGAAGTGGGATGAGGTAGTCAAGGCCGTGGATGTTTCTACCAGCGACTCTGCTGCTGGAGGCTTCAGCTTTGGGTTTGGCGACGATAGTGACGCCGAAGTGCCATAAAAATAGTTCTACTGCTCATATACCAATATCAACCATAACAATAGCACAGCTTGAAACGTCGTCAACGCTCATGATCATATATATATACATGCATGTATTTATATACATCCCTCCTCTTCACCAGGGAGTACCGTACCTAGCCAGTCGGTTCCAACACCTGTCCAAAGATACGCCACTTAATGGCACGAAACCGTCTTGGACGCAGACGACTCTCCAAACATGAGATGCCCAATGAACGCACCCGCGGCCACGGCCAGCATGACCCAGCCGTTGTACGTCATGAACAGGAGCCTTTCCCGCCCCGTTAGCATTCTTATACCTAACATCTGAACAAGAAAAGACGGCTGAGCAACTTACATGATGAAGAAGCTGTAAAAGACCTGGGCGGCATACAGGGCGGCACGGGTGACTTTCCCTTTCCTCTCCGCGGCGGATCCTCTACCTGTCCGGGCTGAGTAGAGCAGTGAGCTACTTTCGTCTCCTACAACTGTCCCGTAGAGTCTGTCTGGTATCGCTGGCGCCGACGCTGGCGTTGACTGTGTACAACCGGCGTCTTTTGCACGTACCAGTCCCATGAGGGAGCGAACTTGTCAAACCGAGCCGTTCATGAAACGACGCAGATAAACAAAGGGCAAGGGCAGAAAAGACAGGGACATGCAGGGACGGGCAAGTAGAATAGAAGAGAAGAAATACATACTTGATGGTAGGTCCCTCTGGCCCAGTGTCGCCAGCTCGTACTGCCGGGTGAAGTCTCGCAGGCCCTCGTAGCCGGCGACGAGCAGCACGACGGCCGCGAGCGAGAGCAGCAGCGAGAGCAGGCCGGTGACGCGCCACTGCGGGAAGACGATGCACAGGTTCTTGGTCGAGAAGGTGAACAGCATCTACCATCTGTCAGTAATAATAATAACTAGTGGGTATAATAGTAATAGCAGTAACTAGAGTAGACTGACGTTCATGCTGCACTCGCCCATGTCCATGTCTCCGTGGTTATGGTGGTCCATCATCGCAAACACTCGACTCTCTGTACTTGAATAGCGAATATCTGCTTTCTCCCTTCAGCCAAAATATCCAAATATCCAAATATCACAAAGCGACGAAGTTGTTTCTGCTTCTTCTTCTTCTTATGAAGCAGCCAGAGCGCAGGCAAACAGTGCAAACACCACCTTATCTTCTCTTATCTTCTCATCTTCTTCCTCGTTGCTTTTGGCGGCCAAAGAAACACGAGCAAAAGCTGCAGCTTCAACTTAACCAACACCGACACCAAAACATCCAAGCATCGCCAACTCCAGCACCAAGAAACGCCCTCTCGACCTCCCTCACGATGGCTTCAGAAGCTCCCGCTGCATCCGTCGGTGCAACCAGCGCAGCCAACGAGCCTGTCTCGGCCACGACACCCACAGCTGGCAGCGCTGCTGACCAGCAAGCTCCTGCGCGCGGCATCCCTTACTACGAAAAGCTAAGGCGCGAGCTGCGAGATACCCTGCAGAAGAAGCGCCTGATGGACAAGAACCTGGTAACTAGCTAGCTATAGTCCATCCTACACATGTTTCACTTGTAGCAGGCAGACACGCTGACTGACTTCCCGCTTCCCAGGCCGCGCTGGAAGAGTCGATATACCGCTTCGAACAGTCCTATCTCGAGGAGACGGGGGCAGGCAACATCATCAAGGGGTTTGACAACTACATCAAGGGCGCGTCCAGCCTGTCGAGCATGGGAGGCAGCGGGATCGGCGCATCGTTTGGTGGCTCGGGCAACGGGCCCACGACCAGGCGGAAGGGTCAGGTGGCTGACTCTGACAGGGTGTTTTCCCGCAGCTCAACTGGTTTTATGAGGGTGGGTGATGTGCTATTTATTTTCGATTTTTTTTTGGCGACGGCATTGTTTGTTGACTGTAGTTTAGGACTCTCCGGCTCCCTCGAGTGCACATACGACGCCTTCGCATGCCCAGACACCTACGTCTACTGCTCCTGGAATCAAGAGTGAGGGTAAGGAGGGCTCGGTGGGAGCAGGTGCCGGTGCTGCCGGTGGTAATAAAGGTGCTGCAAATAAGAAAGGTAATAGAAAGTCCGTGGGGGATGCGTCGTCAGCGCGGCGGGACAGAGAGACGGGCGACGAGGGTGATAACAAGCAGCCTCTCAAGAGGTTGAAGATCACCTACGTTAGAGGGGAGTGAAGCTCGCCTTGTCTCCTTACTTCTAGCATTGTACTTTTATACCTTTACACCTGGTTCATTGGCGGGGAGTTTATGGTGGGAAAAGCGATATATACCTTGGCGGCTGTTGGTGCCTTTCTTGTCTTTTTTTCTTTTACGTCTTCAGATAGAAAGTTCATATAGGGTCAATTTCATTGCATAGACTTAAGATATGCACTATCATACTTGCTAGCTGCTTATATCTAGCTACGGGATAGACTAAAAACTGTGGGTCATCATCATTAAGCAGGCATGGGGGTAACAAGTTAGTGAAAAACGAAAGGTCAAAAATAACGAAAACTCACCATAAGACGCAGAAAGAAATATACCCGACTAAAGCTGCAGTCTGTACGTCGCAACCTCAAAGGCCCTCAGCACAATATTCACACGCCAGGGACCAGATCCTTCAATTGGCAGCTCTTCCAGGTCGTCCTCGAGAAGGTTACACTTGAACACTTTCTGCACCTTGAGTTCTGTCTCCAGGACACCCGTGCTTCGTCCTCCCATCGAGTCAAAGATACGCACAACGACGCTCTTGCCCTTACGGCGTGGCAGATCATCGTTGGAAACATCATCGTCGTCTTCACCACGCTTCACAGTGTCTATTACAAGTGCTGGCGTGGCATCGACCAGTCTCACGGCCTGGAAGTCTCGCAGCGTCTCAGGCCCAGAGGCTGGCTCGAGAGCTAGCGGCTGGTTGAAGTTGTACCCTGCTCGGACGGTGCGGTAGTCAAGTGGACCGGAGTGTGGCAGGATAGCGTACCGGATGCGGTGACGGCCAATGTCTGCGGTGTCATCTGGTGCCTTCGAGGCACGAAGGAGGGAAAGTCTCATCAGGTTGCCTGCGGTTGCGAAGCCATACTTGGAGTCGTTCAGGATAGAGACTCCGTATCCGCTCTCCGATAGATCGGCCCATTTGTGGCAGCATACTTCAAACTTGGCCATGTCCCAACTGCAACATGCGGATAAAGCATTAGCATTATACCCACTGCAAAATAAAAAGAGAAAGTCTACTTACGTTGTGTTGTAGTGGGTTGGACGTCTGTTGATACCAAACTGGCTCTCATACGACGCCTCGGTGTTTCGAATGTCAACCGGGAACTCGACCTTGAGGAACTTCATCGTCTCTTGCCATTCAACTTCGCAGTCCATCTCAACCATGGGCATGCTATCCTTGGTCTCGGCGGAAAGACTGATGGTGGTCTTTACCCAACTCTTATCACTGATCTTTGTCTCGGTCACAACGCTGACTCGGTGCGGAGACTGTTCTGCAATCTTGGTCTCAGTGGAGGTCAATTCCTTGCGTGATTCAAGGTGGTAGACTTCAACATCCCAAGCCTGCCAGTATAGCGGCTTGTCGTCGAAGATCACGAGCTGGTTGGCTTTTCCTCCCTTTGCAACCACTTCTCGGTTGGCCTTCACGTCGAAGAGGGAGGTAATCACGCCCTTCTCGACCTTGAGAACCAGGCTGTCATTGCGGAGCTCGAAAACTCCGGCTTCTACTTCCTTAATAGAAAGTGAAGTAGACTGAGTAGAGCTCAATGGCTCAACCTTCATCACTCCAGTGCAACCGCTCACAAGCGCATACTGCGGAGAGCCAGAGGAGGCAGCGGGGTTCTCCATCTTGACAATCTCAGAGCGAGGCCAGGGTAGAGTGTTCAATGCAACGAAGTTACCATCAGAGCCAGATTTGTTACTCTCAAAACCAAGCACCTTCATGGCTTCGTCTCTGACTTTTGCGCCGATCTTGAACACTTCAGCATAAAAGATGTCAGACTCATCATAGCAGAGTCGGATCGAGCTACCGGGGATACAGTCATGGAACTGGCAGAGCAGGACAGGCTCCCACATGTCGTCGATCTCCTTCTTGGGGTATTTGTATGAAGAGTCCCTGAGGGAAGCTAGAGTGGCAAGAAGCTCAATCTCACGGAGGAGGAATTCTCCCTTGCGGTTGTTTCTCTTGTTATTGGCTTGAGTGGTATAAGTTCCTCGGTGGAGTTCGAAGTACAACTCTCCATACCAGGTTACAAAATCAGTTCCCTCCATGGCCTTCTTCTCGAGTGTTGCAAAGAAGTCATCGACTGAGCCTCCAATAGTGACACGGGGAAGCAGACCAACAGTGTCACTCATACCTCGCTGTCGACGCAGCTTCTCGATATGTTCGAACGTGGGTCCACCACCGCCATCACCCTTTCCGAAGATCAGGAGAGAGGTGTTATCCTGGTCCATAGACTTGTGCCGGGTGATACTGCGTTTAACATCACCGAAATGAGCCTCGGCGGTATAAGTCTCTGATGGAGGCATATGGCAGATGACCTGAGTGCCGTCAAGGGCAACCCAGTTAAATGTGGTGTGCGGGAAGTTGTTGATGTTGTTCCAGCTGAGTTTCTGGGTGAGGAAGCGGCTCATTCCAGCCAGGCGGCAGAGTTGCGGAATCTGAGAAGAGTATCCAAACGTGTCTGGCAGCCAGAATGTGGTGGACCGTTGACCGAAGCGGCTTTCAAAGTATCTCTGGCCGTACAAGAACTGACGAACCAATGATTCACCGCTGGGCAGGTTGGTATCATGCTCGACCCAGCTGCCGCCGATGGGCTGGAAAGAACCCTTCTTCACCCAGCTCTTGACTCGGTCAAAGGCATAGGGGTATCCTTCTTCAAGCCACTTGAACTGTTGAGCCGAAGAACAGGTAAAGCGGAACTCGGGGTATCGTTCCATCAGGTCGCACTGAGTTGACCAGGACCTAACCACTTTTCGCTTTGTCTCAGCGAACGGCCACAGCCAGCAAGTATCGATGTGGCAGTGACCTGTTGCAAAGACAATAGGCTTGCCTTCGGTCTTGTAAACATCGGGAGAATCAACCTTGCTTCCAATGTACTCCTGGGCAACCTTGCGTGCGTTGATGATGCCCTCTTGGCTGCCATTGCCTGCAATAAAGGCGTCCATCATGGCATTGCCGACTATCAGGGCCTTGTGAGCCTGCCAGGAATCAGCAGGGAACTCTCTAGCAGCATCTATGACCACATTAGCTATTCTTGTATTCTGATGTTGCTGCACCGATTAAAGTGGTGGTTAGTTTACTTACCTCCAATCTGCCAGAAGTCATAGTTCAGAGCTCGTGCCTCGAGGTTAACGGCAACAATCTTTGCCGAGGAGAGCTGGTAGTACCTGTTTGGGTTTGGAGGCATGATAAGGTCGCCATCTGAGTTACCAAACAAGCCATTGCAGGCCATCTCGATATAGAAGATGTGTGGAGCGCCGTCTCTAAAGTCCTTGGGGATGATCCACTCGGTTCTATCTCCGCCAGACAGACCCTGCAACGGCCGGCCATCCTCAGTCCAGACCAAGCCTTCATTGTTGGCATTCCAGTGGAACTCGAGGTGATCATATTTCCTCATGTACTCTGGGACGGTGAGCTGGATCTTGAACCAGTGAGTCGACCAGCTGGGACCAAACGAGGCTCCCCTGCGAGTAGGCTTGAACTCGTGCTTGACAGCATCCTTGAACGTCGGTCTCTCGAGGTTTGGCACCGAGTAGACCCAGAGCTTTACGTATTTCTCATCGTCGTTGAGAGCGTAGAAGAACTTGCTGCATCCCCGCGTAAGCTGTTAGCCATGTAAACAACAGCAGCATCAACATCACCAACCACAACATGCATATGAAGCTCAAAAGATGGTAAGCAAGCTCACTCTAGCAGGTTATGCTCCTGATACTGGCCAGTAGCTGTGAATTGGCGTAGACGGTCCTTGTAGATGGAGGTGATATGCTGGCCTACGGGACGCTCGGCAAGCACAGGGTAGGTCGGAGCGTGTCTGGGAGCTTCTGCGCCCATGTTTGCCTTGCTTCACCAGCTCTAGATTACAGAGACAGACGGCAGCCTGGACAATAGACACTGACTTTTCACTGTTCACTGCAAGATGCTCGATGGATGTCGAATGTTGGATGTCGTTCTCTACATCTCGAGCCGAAGCAGGTCGACGGGGAGCTGTCCTTATATCTAGAAGCGCCTAAGCTGGCGATCTGCAGGCGTCCCCCTTGCCCGGCTTCCCTTAGCTGCTTTTACCCCGCAGGCTTTTTCTCCACGGGATGCGCAAGCCAGAAAAGCAAAAAGCAGGGATGGCAACAACAACTACTTCAATGCAGCAACACCAGCTTGCAGGTTGACCACGACTGGTGATAGATGGATGCAGTTCGGTGGCAGGAGAGGTGCGAGGGTGCACAGCGAGGTCGACAGGTGAGCCTTCGCATAATTGTTGGATCGTCTCGCTGACGGGTATGTAGACGTCTAGCTAGTTATAGTTACAATGAGATGGCCGACTGCATAAGTAGATAAACATGGCACAAGTACTAACACCAACTTGTCACCATCCATGGACCTGCAGCCCCTGATCAGCCAGCGAGATATCGAGGAACAGCCTCCTGACGGCCTGCTTCCGGGACCAGAGCGGTCCAAAGGCTGGTGGGACTGAGTTCCTTGCCGCCCGGCATCGCCTGATCCCGTGGATCGAGGTCATGCACCGAACAATTTGAATACCGACCAGAGTACACATCGTCGTTGGCAAATGAACCGGCTAGCTAGTTAGTTAGTTACATGGACAAGAGCCAGGCATTGAAGCCTCCTGACTCGGCATAAACAACATGTACCAAAGAGCAATCTTCTGACCCCTATGGCTATGCACTGACATCTACCTAGAATACAGGCACTCTAGGCTCAAAGATGCCCTTGAAGACCCCTGTGTTGATCGTTAAATGACAGGAAAGACAGGCATAGCCGCATCCATAAAGTTGGTGTCATTAATCTAAGTACCTCATCTAACTAGAACATATGCAAGAAACAGATCAAAAACTCCCATGACAAAATCATCAGATACCCAAGCATTAACACTGCATCTTCCCCTACAGCCAGTGAGGAGTCGGTCCAACCATCACAATCTTACTCTTCAATTCTTCCTTTCTTCTTTGCTCAGGCAGCTTGTTCGAGCTGGAACCAAAGGCTTCTCTGGAAAACTCAGCGGTCGACCGCCACGCGTTGCTGTTCCTCCCCAGCCCAAACCACTCTTCTCGTCTGTTACCTTCCCCACCGCATGGTGGTGCGGTTCGTGGTGTGGTCAACGGTTGAATTTGTGGCTCGCTGGCATGCCGCTTTATGGCTTTGGGTATCAGCTTGTTAAGATAGAACAGGCTGGATTTCTTCTTCTTTGGCCTATTCTTTGACAGTGCTTTGACTCCATATAGCTGGTAGTCACTTGGGGGGATGGCGAGCTGCTTGGGCCGACGGCTTCTCTCTTCAGTTGGTGGAAGGGGAGGAGACCGGAAAAGACCAAATCCGCCAGTATCCTTTCTGCTGCTCGTCTCGGTGATTTCGTTGATCATGGACGTGCTGGCACATGTCGTGAAAGAGTACAGCTGTGTGCGGTTTTGTGGCCTTGGTCTTGGTCTGGTTCTGGGGGAACACTGCTCGTCGTCAACGTCCTCCACGTTTACCTCGGGAACATCTGGTATAGACTTCTGTTGAATAAGCTCAATATATGACGATGCGTCAGGAAGATCACTAGCCTGAACGCCTCTGTGATATGAACTTGACTTTGACGTCCGCGGAGCCGGGAAGATCTTGCTGTGTCGTGGATGAGGTAAACGGCAGAAGCATAGGCCTGAATTATCCTCAGCCCTTGGAGATTCAATCACCGGCTGGTCATTCTCTCCCATCCAGGCATGCTCATCAATACCCTTCGCTCGTATCCTCTGACTTGCAGCACCCGGTTTCGCTGCATCTGAGGCAGAACCCCTTTCCGGCGCCTCTCTCTCATCATGCGATTTCCTGCTTTCAATCCTCGTTGAAGCTCTTATCAATCCTCCGTTGCATGTTTGAAATACCGGGTCAGTCGAGTGGCGTGCACGTTTTGCTGGGCTGGAAAGTTGGTCTCTGTCTCGTCGTCTCTGCCATCCAGGAGAGCAGGGAACCGGTGACCGCTGTCTATAAAGCAACCGCAACTCGTCGACGGAGTGAGCATGGGTAGGACCGGTTTTCTTTACATAAACTGCATTCTCACGATGTCCATCGTTCGGGCGCTGGTACCTGGCGCTGCTTAGGTACTGTTCGTCTGTTGAGGGAGTGCCGGAACTTCTCTTTGGTGGGCTAGGGAGCGGTTTGTCGAGCTTCCATCGTGGTATGTAGATCTTAGGTGAGTTTGGTTCCGGCGGAATAACCTGCTCCAATCCTTCCAGGGAGGAAGAAGGCAGAAGAGGATGCATGTAGGGTGCTCGGGGAGCTATTATCATCGCCATATTGGTAGGTAGGTAATGCCCGTTCTAAGGTGGTGTTGCCCGGGAATACCAAAAGCAAGAGAAGTAAAGGAAACAACCCCTATCCAGGGCAATTAGGGCCGATAATATACTGGAGATCTCGTTGTTTGTATTGTCAATCTAACCCTGCATGCGTGCTATGTCATTATTAAATGGTAGATTGTAGGGGAATTCAAACATCAAAGCCGGCCCTGAAAGAGGCACAGGGCATCTTCAATAATAAAAAGAGGTACAAAGGATAATAAACACATTTTCCAAAGCCACTGCCGTATCCGGCTTTGCGTCTTGCATATATAATTGCAATTGGGACTTCCCGCATGATTGATCCAACGCTTACTATGGGGATGCTATGTTGCTACCGGTGAGGCTGTGGAGCTGGAGTCCTGTCGGTA
The DNA here is from genome assembly GCF_000150975.2 of Nannizzia gypsea CBS 118893. Classification (NCBI taxonomy): domain Eukaryota; kingdom Fungi; phylum Ascomycota; class Eurotiomycetes; order Onygenales; family Arthrodermataceae; genus Nannizzia; species Nannizzia gypsea. Next base: position 66,405 of record NW_003345196.1, read on the forward strand.
GTAACCGCGGAGACATTAAAGCCCGCGAACCAGCAAGCTAGCTAGTTGGTGGGAGCATATGTACGGCGTTGCCCGACAAAGTCAGAGCTAAATATGCGGCCTGCAGGTTGAAATTCTTCGTTCATCTTCTAGTGTCTGAAATGGGCTAGCAGTCATGAATTTAGAGATAGAGACAAACAAAGGAAACATACCCTGATCTACAAACACAAAGGGCAATCCATACTTAATTTACTGGCGCATGAACCAGCCCTTAGGCACTTAGCGTATAATAAATAGAGAGAAAAAAGCCTCATCTTCTTGAACGCCAAATGATTCCCAAAAAAAAAAAAGTAAAACCAAGTCATCATTATGTTTCCAATGCGGTGAAAAGGACTGGTAGGGGCTGTGTCATGTCAGCTTTGCTGCTTTTTCAAATATTTCCGGGGTCAGGGTATCTTCGCGATTGATGACTTCGCTAAATCGCCCAAGCATCTTTAATCTGGATATCATATCCTCATCTCCAAGGTGGCTATTGTGTTCAAACTCCGGCTCTTCGTCGTATGCAACTCTAGCGGCATCAACAAGAATGCGGGCCGTCATGCCGAACACTCGAAAGCGCTCAAGCCCCAACGAGGACGTCTCCTCCTCTAACTGGTTGATGGCATCATCTTGCTCTTTGCTATGCTTCTTGGGTGTAGCTACTTTCTGATTCGTTATGGCAACGAAGAAATGATGCACTGGTCCATGTCAGTAATGAGCATTCTATACATCTAATCGTAACTGGCTACCAATAGAAAGGGGGAAAAAGACTTACTTCTCCACTGGGTTGAATTCCATAGTGTCCATGATCCTTCATACCAATCACTTGGTTTCCCGGGTAGGACATCGTCTCCCTCTCCCCGGGGCTCATCGGCCACTTTCAAGAAATTATGGAACGGGGCAGTGAAGACAGCCGCAACTTCTTTGGCGTCTAGTTGGGGTATAAATGCTTCTTCAGGATCGGCGTCCTCTCCCGTCTTTTCGTTGTAGGAGTGCAAGAGCGCAATACACGGCCGAACAGCAAGTTCTGTTCGGGCCAGGCTGGCCGGCAATTCACACAGATGCTCAACCCAGAAAGGCGACGGCATCTGCTGGTCTATGTTTGGTAGACCAATCTCCTCGTACGCTTCACGCCGAGCTGTTTGGAAGGGGGTCTCGCTTGGCCCTTCCGCCTTTCCACCAGGCAAAGCTGCTTGGCCAGGATCTAAAGCCGTTGTTAGTTGTTAGTTGTTATAACTATCGACACGGTGGTTGGATGGATGTGAAGCCAGCCCGAACATACATGATTTCAGCGTGCTGGCACGTATGGTCAAGATGACTCGAAGATCCCCCCTCCGATCAGCGAAGAGAAGTAATAATACTGAAGCCTGTCTTGTAAATGGCATAGAGTAGTAGTTCGTTGGGGGCGGAGTGTACCTCCTCAGACGTTCAATCGCATTCTACAGTTTCAGCAGTTAGATGATGTTTCACTATCCAGCCTTTCTGGGACGGTCTGATAGTGATTGATCGACTGCATGAGACAATGCATCTGTCGGTTTAGTCGGGGATGCAGGGTGTCCTTTTGTGTGTGTATATGCAGGCGTTCTATATTTACTGACCTTGGATTCCTGTGATAGCGGCGCCATCTTTCCTTTCACCGTCGGAGATCCTGCGGCGCACGAGAATAGCCGAATATGACAGACGCTACTATGGCAACGGGCTAGATCTAGGGCGGCAGATCGGAGACTCTGCCTCATATCTCTCTTGCGAGGTGTGATGTTGGGTATATGTATGTGCTTGGCTTCATGTATGGTCTGTGTTGGGTTCCGCCGCTCAACATCTCAAGGGTCGAAGTTGTGCCGAGGTCGGCGTTGGGCGCAGCAGACACGATCAGCCACCAAACAGACATCTACTACTCGGATACTATTCACGAATACATTGTAACGTGTACATAAAGTAGTAACATACTGATGGTATCAAGTAGGCACTTTTTGTTTCGTCCATGATCTAACTAGTTATGATAGATAGTTATTCACCCAAGTGATTGACCAAAGCAACCATTTTTCTATAGCTACAAGTCCTCCTCACCCCAGTCTAAACCAAAACATATCAAAGATGAAGAAGAGAACAAAGGAAAGGGCTGGGAAGTATGAAAAGGCAGTGAGTCGGGGATATGATGCAGAGTAGTGTTAGCCCATCCCTTCGAAGGATGACGGGAGAATGGGAGATTCGCACATAATTACAAAATAAAGGGATGAACAAATACACTTGTGAGAAGTTTAAAGGGAAATGAACGTCAGGATTGGGAGCATGTTGACCGTTTTACTGCTTCTTTTCTTCCGACTGAGTCTGCTTGGGAGACTCCTTGTCGGTTGTGGCATCAGTCTCGGTCTTTTCGGACTGAGAAGTAGACTCGGCACCAGACGATGCATCCATGTGCTTGTCTTCTTTCTCGTCGATGTCCTCATGGTCCTTGGGTGCTGGCATACCCGTGTTGCCGTTCTCAGTGATCTGCTCGTTCTCTTCCTCGATAAGCTCTTGTTGCTCCTTCACGACCTCGAGACGCTGCTTGTTCGTAGCTGCTCCCTCGGCGTTATGGACCTCGAGCTCGATCTCATGGAACAGTTCCTCGGGGATACTGGACAGTACAGACCGGAGGGCATCCATCTGAGAAGAAATCTCATACTCTTGCGAGTGCTGGGTATACATGTATGCATTGCTTAGAACAAGCAGGGTAGATGGAACACCCTGCTTCAAACGCAAATCAAGCCACATCGACAGATCATCACGGAGTCTAGCAGGAGAAAGACCATGGGTTCGGAGACCGCGAGAAGCACATGCCATCTGAAGCTCCGGGATAAGTAAAGAGTCAACTCCTTCATAGGCAATGGCCCTGTCATCACGCTTAATCTGGCGCATTCTGACGCGGATGGTATATCGGAGCATAGCGTCGGTGCCGAAAGTGTTGAGATTCATGTACTTGCACATCGCCACCAACTGGGGTCGCGACAAGTTGTCCAGGGTCAGATCATCCTTGAAGATCTTGCAGACGGCGATAACGTCTTCGTCCGATGGTGTTTCGCCGGTTGCTCGGACTTTTCGGAAGAATTCAGTAAATTCCTCCTTCTTAGCGTTGATCGGACTGACAGGCAAACCGGTCTCTCTCAGCGTTCCCTGCAGGAAATTGGAGACCTCCTTACGGGTGCCTCGGAGAATAGCAGCCTTGTCATCCTTAGACTTTTGGCCCTCGTAGGTGCTTGGTAGGAGGTTTGGGAAGAGTTTGAGAGCCACAGGGAGAAGTAGCTCAGCAAAGGGAATAATAACGAAGGCAGAGAAAGGAACCAGCCGCGCCAGATCTCGGACTGTTCTTTTCAACTAGAGCCAACAGTCAGTAAAAAGCGCACATTGAAACATGGGCGGATGTATGAACATACCTGTCTGTTCTCTCTCCTACTCAGCTCGTAACCCGCAGCCATCTTCAGCGCAAGTTTAGAACTAATCTTCACCTCCGCAGCTAGCAGTTTCGTTCCGTCCCAGTAATGCTGGATTTCCTTCTTGATCTTCTGTCCGAGAGTCAACTTCTTAACCTCCTTTTTCTCCTCTACCTGTCCCTTCTCGCCTGCCTCGACAGCAGCAGCATCATGTATCCGCTTCTCCAACTCCCTGGACTCAAGCTCTATGCTATCCAACCGCCTCGAGATCGAGCTCGAAGTGTTCCGCTCCTGTGACGGGGTAGCTGACGGCTGAGTCTCCTTTGAAAGAGGCTGTTTGGCCTTTTCGACATTGAATCCCGGCGGTGGGAAGTGGTTGGGGCTGCTTGATCCTTGCGATGTGGATGGGCCGCTCGAGTAACCACGGCGGAGCTGCGCAAGCTCAAGACCGACCGACGGCCGGGATGGATAGGAAGACTGAGCCTGGAAAGCGGAGTAAGTGAATCTAGCGATGTTAAGGCGTCCGGCATCTGCTGTAATTGTTAGATCAAGAGGCCGAAAGGGAATTGGGGGGAGCCGGGGTGAGTGTCTGCATACCGCTCTGCATCAGCCTCCTTAGAAGTAATCCATTCTGGCCAAGGTTCCGCACAGCCATGTATGCGTTGAGCTGGGGGTAAGTCTGGGATGGCCGTACAAAAAATTACAGAGGATGATTCAAAGATGAAGATGTGAAGATGCTCGGTTTCTGTTCGATGCTGTTTCCTTGCGCTTCCGAGTGACTTGCGCCTTTTCAGCTTCTGATCGAGCAAAAGTCCCCTTACGTAGGAGATTAATCCTCCGGCCGCACGTCAGAAATGCAACGGACAAAATATTTCGCCGGCGCCACCAAAAAAAATCATTCCATGGACGAATCCAGTCAGGAGTGAACTTAACATTATTTACGTACGATGGATTTAATTCTATTTCTACGGAAGACGAAGTGATGGAAACTGGGCAGACAGTGATTTTCTCACTGTGGCGGGTAGTATTAGGATTAGATGTGCGGACAAGTCACAAAATACTGACACTCATGATCCAACAGGGCATCAACGATCAACCGGGGGTATATATGTACATCCTAGGACTCTGCAAACATAGTAGAGGCATCACTAACAAAAAGGAAGCAGGACATAAGATGAAATCGTCGACAGGGAGTTACGAAGAAAACAGCGGCATGTTGAAGAGGAAAAAAAGAACGCTAGAGAGAGGCATCCTGGGGTCGTCTATTTGTAGTATTAAGAGAGGTGGCGGGTTCGTCGACCAAGGCGCCGGTGGACGCAGCTTTGGCATTCGCATTGAGGTCGAGGTTGGTGATGAGCTGGCTTGGTTCGACATAGGGCTGCTTGGGGTTTGTCATGACCACGCCGGTGAGAGAGGCGGGCTTGATGGCGTCTGCATCCTGGGGGTCAGCCACGGCCGTCAGGGCTTCGGGAGACATTTGCCACTTGGCGACGTCTCTCTTCAGCTGCTCGAGTTCCTTCTGGAACCGCTTCCCGAACACGTCGATGTAGAATGTGGCTCCGTTGTAGATACTCCAGATGAACACGACGCTCAAGAAGGCACTGCTTGCCCATTGATACCAGAACCAGAGCGGACAGGGAACGATCGTGAGTATGGCGTAGATATACTGGATCATCATGAAGGCGGGTTCTTGTAAGGGCAGGGAGAGATGAAGCACGAATTTGCCGATCCATGTTTTGGCATAAGATCGCCGCAGCCAGGTGAAGCTGGTTGGACGGCCGGCAGCAATCTTATCTCTCTGGCGCACGGTGATGAAGAAGTGGTAGCTGAGCTGCCAGATGGCGTAGGGAACCGACGCCCAGATCATCATGGCTCCCAGTGTGTAATGTTCCGGCGAGCCTGGGGCGCTAAACTTGATCTGATACACAGCCGGGAACCTGGTTTCTAGTATCTCTGGTGGCGTGAGATGTACTAGACAGTGCAAGGTTACGGGAGGCATAATATGGATGAACAAGCTGCAGGCAGTGTTAGAAGCCATGCCTCATTATTGGAAACATAGGGAAAGAAACAAACTTACCTGACAACTTTGTCAATGCTGTGGAAGACCATCGAGTTCCTCCACATGGCAATAGCCACGGCGTTGTTTCCGTATGCCAAACACCACGTACTCAAAAAGAGTCGTTTGGAGTTGGGAAAAACCCACATGCTGAGTATGGTGAGCAGGTTGACAAAGTAGCAGAGGTCGGCAAGGAAGTAATGGTAGCCGATCTTGCAGTATCTGTAATATCGCTGGGGCATAAAGTAGATAAGCTGGCCGGTGAACCAGAGGTAGAAGTAGGTAGGGAATGCTCCGAGCAGGTAGCCGCTGATGAAGACGTTGAGGACACCTGCAATAAAGGAAATCTTCTCTATGGCGGTGACTGTGACGGTATCGTTCCAGCGGACGGCAAGTCGTTCGACCGAGCTCTTCATCCGCTTCCGGTATTTCTGCAGCTGTTCTTCCGATGAAGGCATCCGCTTCTTGAATTCACCGACGACTCTCTGGCGTGCCTGCTGGCTGGTCGACCTGAACTTCTCCTGGTGACGCTTGACCCTCTCCTTCTGCGCGTTGAGCGAGGCCTGCCATCTCTCCAGCTTCTGTGATATGGCCAGGTTTCCGAGCAGGTCGAGCACGGTCACTCTCTCTACCGGTGTCAGCGGCTCCCAGTCCTCCTGGTAGGAGCTGCTGCCCTCCGAAGAGATGCGAGAGAGAGGACTTAGTGCTAGGGGGCTCCGTCCGCCCTCTGGAGTTATGACCGGAGGCTCCTCCTGCGCAACAAGGACGGTCTCTCCATCACTGGCGATGGGAGCGGACTGTGAGTGTGGTATGCATGCGGGCTCTGACTTGACCCGGTGTAGGTCAGGACGCTCCATGGCGGTCTGCATTATTATTATGAAGGCCCCGGGTACCAAAAAAAAATTCTATCCTCCTTGTATGTTCTGTATCGAGGACGACACGACGGGACGGCGAGAGAAAAAAGGAGGAGGGCCCAGCCCCTTCGGAGTTTACGCTGGCGGTCGTCTCTGGGGAGATGCGAGATGCTGCCTGCCTAGCTTCTGCTCAAGTCAGCTTGGTGAGAATGGGATCTGGAACAAGGCCACTCTGGCAAGGCCCCAAACGAGATAAGCAAGCGGAAAAAGAAAAGCTAGACAGAAGAAGAAACGGTATTTTTGGCTACAGGAAAAGAAGAAAAGGAGAAGAAGGAAGAAGAAGACGAAGGAGACGTCTTACTCACAGCGCGCGGATGGTCGTTTATAAGTAGTTTATCTATACTATGCTCCGGTGGCCATGGAGCGACTGGCTCTCTCCGACTTCTCCACGCCCACGCCGACGCCCTCGTGCTGCAGGTGGCGATCGGGCCCTTCGCAGGCAGCTTACTTACTGCGTGTCTAGAGAAGTACCGTCCTGTTCCGTCCTGCCCTGGCCTGTCTCTGCCGCTCGCCTGCTCTGCTGTGTGTGCGTGGACGAGCAGCAGCGAGAGATCCCATGATAGATAGAAAAAACGACGGCGACGTTGAGGTTTGAGCCAGCTGCTTACCGCAACGGGACTGTGTGCACGGACACGCGCGCGTGGTTGGTCAAGCCCAAAGTTCTGGAAAGGCTTAGTCAGAAGCTTAGTCAGTGTTTATGCTTAGGAAAGTCGTTTCCAGAGACGAGATAAGGTAGGAGCGCTAGGTCCAAAGGGGTTAGCACGTGAAAATTATGTAACTAAATCTTGTCACGTGGTATAAAAGCTTAACCTCAGCTTAAGAGTACAAGTACAAGAGGAAAGAGCTGGAAGCTTGCAGGCTAGGGTAACTAGCAAGCTGAAAGCCATGCTTAACGAGATTATCATAGCTAGTATTACTGTCTAGAAGGTTTCGGTAGCCACAGGATACTTCCGCAGCCACTCATCTCTCTTGAAACATACTGCTTGGGACTCCAAGAACTGTGTGATACTGAGATCCAGCTCTGTAGTTTCATTAGCTTCGATACCTGACTCAAATAATCTCGAGTATGGATAGGATGCTCACCTTCCACAGTCATCTCCTTTCTAGCTTGTAGTGAGTAATGATCACGAAACTCGTGGACAAGTATTAGATCATCCGGAAGCTGTGTGCCTATTTATTATCTCTCCTTAGCGAAGTATCCGATGAGGAAAGGGTATTGACCAGAGAATCAAACCTGCGGGAATAGCATAAACATGAAACGCGCTACCTCTGGCCCTTCGAACAACTTCTTGCTGTCGTTTTGTATTTGGACGTAGCGATGCACCATTAGGGACTAAAATTTTTCACCACAACGCATTAACGGGAACTATCCCGGGAAGAATATATAGAGGAACAGATAGAAAGATAAAGGAATGAGTGGAAAATAGAAATGATAGTCCCTTACAGATATATGCTCCAGGCTCAAGGGCGCTGGGCTGAACTTTGCCAGCGTGGGTAAATAGGTCAAATGCGCATGGAGGTCTCAAGGGCCATGGGTGTGCGCGAAGTCGAACAACGCGTCCGTAATTTAGCCGGAAAAGGGCCTTCGGAAACAAGCTGAATGAATGGATAAACTTATTAGACATATTAGAGATTAACAAGTTAGAAATTAGTAGGAAGAGAATCGAGAAGCCCGAAAATTGGTAAGTTAACAATTCAGTGTGCCATGGTGTTATAGCTATGGTCCAAACTATGTTCAAAAGCCCTAACTACCTAATTTCGTTGCTTACCGCCGTGCTGTGGTAGTGGGTGCCGCAGTGTCTCGCCTGTTTCGATTCATTCCATATTGCTAGCCACCTTGCATAATTTTCAGCCTTGTTAGGAGTCGAAGCTCTATGCTACGAAGCTTGAGCAGCGAAACTGATGATAGCATGCCCGAACACATTTCCCTTGCAAGAACTGACCCGGATCTCCTATGGTTACTATCTCGACAGTCTAGCAGATATAACTAACCGAGTTTTGGGCTCTGTCTAGTCGTCTTCCCTAACTACTTTGTTAAGCGCGTAATGAATTTGTTGAATGAACAGTATCTCCGCCTTCTAGGTTTTGGCCAAGGTATATTTTACTATTCCCTGTACCAGAAACACGGATGGTGTTGTTTTCTCTACTTCTACATGCTCTTTAGTTGTCCCTAAAAGCTGGAGCAATAAAGAAGCGTAATAAGACAATAAATAGATGGGGTCTACAGTCAGTCAATAGAGGGTCGGGGCTACTGCGGAGCGCCTTTGGATCCTAAGTGAAATAGCAAAACCATCTATGAATGACGAGCTATTGTTATGTCAGCGGAGATCGAAGAAGTCATCTACACGAGCTGAAGATGGGCCGGAAAGACAGTGCCATGGCAATTATCCACAGGGCCGATCGACGTCTTCAGCTGAGAGTTCGGCTTGCAATCTGCTGTAACATGATGAGTGCTCTGGAGCCCACAGCCGCTTGAGAAGACGTGATATAGCGTCATCAAGCCAGATCAACAGTGATAGTTTCCATGCCTGGTCCTAGCTGGTCAGGAGTCAAATTGTTTAGAGTGTTTGCAGGAGGGGCAGTCCTACCATTGTTCGTATATGTTTTATACTTAACAGATGCCTCTGTCTCCCCTCTTGAGGCTCATGGAAACCAGCACTCTTCACTTCCTGGTCTTCAAGTACTCTGTGCTAGTTAAATATTTAGTTACCCGTCCCAGCATTTAAGATTCCACGAGCCTGACGACCAACCCCTGACAAAGACATAATGGGTGTCCCCGCTATCGAAGGGTACGAGCAGCCGTTCCCCTCAATTAAGCCGTGTGTCCTTCTTCATCTACCGGCTGGTTAACCACTCTATAGCCTGGCCAAATTCAACGAGATAATCAATAGTGGGAAGGTCGTCGCTATTGACTTCTGGGCGACCTGGTGTGGGCCATGCAGGACCATATCACCGGTTTTCGAGACGTTGTCAACGAAACACACAGACATAGAATTTTATAAGGTTGACGTCGACGCCGAGGCGGATATTGCTCAAGAGGTCGGCATCAGAGCTATGCCAACGTTTATTATATTTAAAGATGGAATGAAGCAGGGCGAGCTTGTCGGCGCAAACCCGCAGCACCTTGAGGCCATGCTTCACAAGGCTTCCCTCTGAATCATGAGCAGGCAGTATATCGACAGATAGGGAAATTGTAGCGTTACCAACCAAAAACAGGCTGAATCATAGCTAAATTCCCTTCATTTTCTAGCTTTCAAAGCCCGCAACGCTTTGGTACGATGTAGTTAAGTTGTTGTTTTGTGAATTGTGCCAACAAAAGCCTCATGTGATGAGTAGCATATGAGTAAGCGAACCTCGATCCATAATTATAGTACTCACGTGACTCACGCGACGCGCTTTGACAAAGTGTAGAAGAAGCAGAAAGACAAACGAGAGATCGAATTGACTGCCAAATACTAGGTCACAACGAGATTGTCCAAGCGGAAGAAGAGGCAGCAAGGGAGGCCGCCATGGGGAAGCTGATTCGCCTCGAGCTCTTTAGTACGTGTTGTCAAGGAGCTATTCAGCCTGGCTTCGTTTCTTTGCTAACTGTTAATCCACAGATTTCAAGTCCTACAAGGGTCACCACACGCTGCTCTTCGGCGATGCGTACTTCACCTCAATCATCGGCCCCAATGGGTCGGGCAAGTCTAACTCGTAAGCGTGTTCCTGGCGGATGAAAGAAAGAAGAGAAGGAGAATAGGAAGGGAGATGTAAAAAAGCAAGAGAGAGGATGGCTAAGCTAATCTATATAGAATGGACGCGATCTCGTTCGTCCTCGGAATCAAGTCATCCCATTTGCGGTCAACCCACCTTCGCGACCTAGTCTACCGTGGCCGTGTTCTACGCACTGCAAAGATCAATGACGACGGCTCGGCTTCCAAGGATCCGGCCGCAGGACAGTCGGAGGGGCAAAACGGTGATGTTGCGGATGAGCCCGCTGAGAGAAATGACCCCAAATCTGCGTGGGTAATGGCCGTTTATGAAGACGATGCTGGCGAGGAACAGCAATGGAAACGCTCCATCACGAGTCAGGGTGTCAGTGAATACCGCATCAACAACCGTGTGGTTACAGCTCAACAGTACAATGACGCACTGGAAGCTGAAAACATATTGATTAAAGCCCGCAACTTCCTTGTCTTTCAGGGTGATGTTGAGTCTATTGCTTCTCAGTCTCCCAAAGACCTTACGCGCCTGATCGAACAAATTTCTGGAAGTCTGGAGAGTAAAGCGGACTATGAGAGACTGAAGGCGGAGCAAGAAGAGGCTGCCGAGCACCTCAACTTCCAACTCAACCGTCGCCGTGGTATCAACTCAGAGATCAAACAATACCAGGAACAAAAACGGGAAGCCGAGACGTATGCCCGGAAAGCTGAGGAACGTGACCAGGCCATCATCACTCACATCCTCTGGAAACTGTTCCACTTCCAGCGCTTGATTGTAGAGTCAAGTGCAGAGATTCAGAAATATCAAGATGAGCTAAAAGAGTTTCGTCGGGGTGTTGAAAAATACGAAAAAAATCTCGAGGATGCTAAGGTTGAGCACGCTCGAGTCGGTAGAGATGTGTCCAGAGCTGAAAAGGGGATCAAATTGAAAGAAAAGGAAATTGAGGAGGCAACAAACTCTCTTGTCCCTGTTAACGAAAAGATAGAGATTACTGGCAAAAAGGTGGCCAAGTATGCTGCCCGGGTAGATGAAGTGTCCAAGGAAGCGCTCGCGCAGTCGAAGACGGTGAAGCAGCTTGAAAAGGACCTCAAAATCGTCGAGAAGGCTCAGGGCCAGTGGGAGAACGAGTGGAAACAAACCATTGCCGTCAAAGGAATCCAGTTAACTGATGCTGATATGCAGGAGTACAGCAGACTCAAGGAAGAGGTCAGCAAGCGCTCATCAAGCACACAGCTCAAATTGGATAACTTGAAACGCCAGAGAAAGGCCGACGCAGAGGCAGTTAACAACATGAAAAGCAACCTTGAGAGCGTGGAGTGGCAGGCAAAGAACTTGCAGACTGACATGGACCATATACTTGAACGCAAGTCCGTTATAGCCGCAACCATCAAGTCTACGACCAAGGAAATAGATGCTACCAAGAAGGAACTTAATAGTCTTACCTCTGAGCGTCTACGTGTTGCCCAGATGCGAACAGAACTTGAGGAAAAGCTCCAGGTCACCTTGAAGAAACTGCTAGAAGCAGATGATGGACGACAGCAGAGTGAAAAGGAGCAGCGCACTAAAGAGATGATTGCCACTTTAAAACGCATCTTCCCTGGTGTCAAGGGCCGTATCAGCGAACTATGCCAGCCTAAGCAGAAGAAATATGCTGAAGCAGTGAGCACGGTGCTAGGACGTCATTTTGATGCAATTGTTGTCGACAACGAGAAGACCGCAAAGGAATGTATCCAGCACCTCCGTGATCAGCGCGCAGGTCAGGCTACGTTTATCCCTCTTGAGACCATACAAGTCAAGCCACTCAACTCTAACTTGAAAGGCATGCACCGTGCCATGCGTCCGGCAATTGAAACAGTTGATTTCGATAGCTCTGTCTCCCGAGCCATCACGTATGCTTGCGGGAATTCCATAGTTTGTGATGACCTAGCAACTGCAAAATACCTGTGCTACGAGAAGGGCGTAGAGGCAAAGGCTGTGACGTTGGATGGTACCGTTATCCATAAGGGAGGCTTGATGACTGGTGGTCGCGGCCCAGGCCAACGCAATGCCAAACGGTGGGAGGATACAGAAGTCGCCAACCTCAATAAACTGAAGGACAAGCTGATGGCGGATTTGGCCAATCTCCCCAAGGCTCATCGTAGAGGATCCGAAGAAGAGTCTCTTCAGGGCCAACTCACCGGTTTAGAACAGCGCCTTGCATACTCCAAGGATGAGCTGAGCGCCCTCGAAAAGAATCTAGAGAGCAAGTCAAGTGAAGTTGACTTTGCCAAACGCCAGATGAAGAGCGTCCAGCCCAAGTATCGCGAAAAGTCAGCTTTGCTTGAAAGTCTCGATCAATCAATTGAAGATATCCAAAGCTCTGTCACCGAAGTTGAAGATAAAGTCTACCGTGACTTCTGCAAAAGGCTGGGGTATAAGAATATCCAGGAGTATGATGCCCAACAGGGTTCTCTTCAGGAAGAGGCCGCTGAGAAGAAGCTACAGTTTACCACTCAGAAGACAAAGATTGAGAACCAACTTAGCTTTGAAAAGCAGAGGCTCCAGGCCACTGAAATACGAATCGATAGCCTCAGGACACAGTCACAAAAGGACGAGTCCATGATTGCTGAACTTGAGGCCGAGCGCGGATCCATCCAGGAGCGACTTGATGAGCTCAATGAAGAATTGGCGTCCTTGAACGATAAACTTCAAGACCAGCAAAATCTATTCTCTGAATCTTCCGAAAACCTCGCGCAGCAACGACGGGAGCTCCAGCGACGTAGCAAAAATGTGGAAGCTGCCCTGAAGACCATCAGTGGACTAGAAGCCGATGTGCAGCGTCATTCTTCTGGTAGATACACACTTATAAGACGTTGCAAATTGGAAGATATCAATATACCCCTGACAGCGGACTCGGAACCATTGGATAAACTGCCTATCGATGAGCTGGTCCAGCCTGATCCTGACGCCATGGAAATCGACGAAGATTCAAATAACGTCGTTTCACAAAATCATTTCGTACAAGACTTCGGTATAGAAGTTGATTTCTCGTCCCTGGGTGATTCCCTGAAGGAGGTAAGCATGATATGTTATTATAGGGCAACAGTAGTAGCATTGGCTAATATCTTCAACTACAGGAATCCGATGACAAACTTGAAGAGGAGCTTCAAGAGCGCGTGAGGTCACTTAATAATGAGCTGGACAAAATGGCGCCCAACATGCGTGCCATTGAACGTCTCGAAGGCGTCGAGAGTAAACTGCGGACTATCGAGAAGGACTTTGAAGATTCCCGCAAACGCGCCAGAAAAGCCAAAGATGACTTTGAAGAAGTCATGCAGCGACGATCTGAGCTGTTCAACAAGGCATTCACTCATATCTCTGAACAGATAGAGCCGATATATCGTGATCTTACTCGGACGGAGAGCTATCCAATGGGCGGAAAAGCGTACGTCCTCAGCTCAATGTGTCCACCCAGCTACATATACAGTATATGCTGACTTGTTCCAATAACTAGATACCTGGATATTGAAGATTCTGAAGAGCCTTATCTCGATGGCATCAAATACCATGCAATGCCGCCGCTGAAACGATTCCGCGACATGGAGCATCTCTCTGGAGGAGAAAAAACGATGGCCGCGCTAGCCCTACTTTTCGCTATTCATTCTTACCAGCCTTCTCCATTCTTCGTTCTCGACGAAGTAGATGCCGCTCTTGATAACGCTAACGTGTCCAGAATTGCAAACTACATTCGTGACCATGCTGCGCCTGGAATGCAATTTATCGTCATCAGTCTGAAAACAGGCTTGTTCCAGGTTAGCGAGGCCCTAGTCGGTATTTATAGAGATCAGGCTGCGAATAGTAGTAAGGCATTGACTCTGGATGTGAGTTTGGTTATTTCCCCTGACTATGAAAGTCCATGTCTAACCCTTTATAGCTACGCAAATACCGGTGATCCCAAACGGCATAGCTTTCCGCGACCCTGTTAGCCAGTCCGTCGTCAAAATCCCTCGTCTAACATCCTCCTTGGTCTACTTTATTAATTGACGCTTGCCATGTTTATTGTATATTTATGCCATCTTTAACTCCTCTTTCACGTTTATGCCCTCCGTTAGACAGCGTTCCACTGTGCCCAAGAGTTTCATCTCCCAAGAATCCCAGAACACCCGCCAGCATAATGATACAAGTTGTAGATTGGCTAAAGTACATTGAGAGCCCAGCAGGTATAATACATGATCGAATAAATAGTACGGTAGCGCTCTAGGGCAAGCTCACGCCACCTCCACTACCGCTTTCTGCAACATATGAAACTCGGGAGAAAAAGAGCCAAGGGCGTCCAGACGCAATGTCCTCTTCTGTCCCTCTATGTTGACATAAACGAAATGTTCCTGAGTAAATAAACGCCGGGCATTCGAGAAAGTCCTGAAAAAGGCCAGACTCGTCTTCTGCACAGGTTTCTTAAAAAATGGAGTATCATCAAGAGCCCGCTGGCGCGCAAACTTCTGCTGGGATTCAGACCAGCCAGCCTTCGTAAGCTCCATTTCACTCACAGTTACTTTCTGTGAGAAGGAAAGCTCCGAGGGAGCAAGCGTGAACTCACGCTGCTTCAAAAACGGAAGCATACGCCTGACTTTGATGGATATCTTGGTTTGGCCATTGAGGTTCGCAGCACTGATCTGGGATATCAAGCCGAAACCACGACGGAAGAAGACGGTGCCCATAATCGCCATGACGAAACAGATGCCGCCAAAAAGCAGCTCTTGCCACCATTGGATCTTTAATATCGGGTCAATGGAGGAAGTATAGAAGTTATAGCCTGCATACATGTAACAGAACGACGCTGTTGTGTATGCACCGATGATATATGATCGTTGTTTGGGGGCTCGGAACAGGCAGACCGGCTCCTTATGCTTGGAAATTTCCCATTCAAATCTGCGGAACTTGTTGGGTGCTGCTGATGGCGGAGATGGAGTTTTTAAGGATAATTCTGAAGCTTTCGTTTTTGTTTTGACTGCGTTTGTCCGTAGAGGAGGCGGTTGACTGGTGGCATAGTACCGTAACTGCCGAGTTGTTTGCCTGTACACCGAATACGGCGAACTGCCACGAGGATTTAGCAATCGTATCTGCTGCGACAGAGACGATTGGACTGTTAACGACCGGAAGAGCATGGTGAGAGCATCACTGTTCAATTGCACATAGTCAGCTAGCTGTTTATTGCCAATACCAGTAGCTCTTCTGGGGTGCAGCGAAGCCTTTGCATGGAGTCTCAGGGGCCATTGGTGGGCATTTCTCACTTACCTCCAGAATCAGCCTCCCTCAGTTCCGTTTCTCCCCTCTCCCCTTGTCTAGATAGGTTATGTTAGTATTTTGCGACTGGCGCAGCGATAATAGCGATCGAGATCTCCTGATGTCCTACAATCAGATGTTTTTTGTTCTTTTTTTCGTAGCTCAACAACGCCAAGCCAATCAATCCTTCCGAGGCACCAAAAGACGTCTCACGCTCAACAACTTCACCGACGACGAGAGCAACGGCAGCAGGACAGCGAGAGCAACCTGGAATCAGGATTGATTGCTAGATAGACTCAATTTACCCCATAATAGCTGGATATCCTGGGCTCAGAGTCTCTCACCAGCAAACCCGAGTCACCGATAAGCACGCGAAACTGTCATGGCAAATCTTTCGGCCATCGCCAGACGGATACCACTTCGCCAGGCTAGCAATGGCTGCGGCTCTGTGAGATGTAAGTTATCCTTCTACTCCCTCGGTCCTGCGGTGGATGGCTGGCAGGAATTTGCCGCGGGAAAATGTGCGGGAGATCGATTGACTAACACCGCTACAGGCGTTCAAACCGCAGCTCAACAACCAAACTTGTCTTATCCGCTTTATCCGTCCGTTGCGCAATTGATGAAGCAAAACAATATTCCATCGAATGATGTATCTAAAATGACTGCTACGGGGCCGAATGGCCGGATACTAAAGGGAGACGTGCTCTCATACCTTGGTACAATTGCCGCCAGTTATCCTGCCGACCTTGCCTCACAGCTTGCAAAGAATTCACGACTAGACCTGAGCAATATCAAGATAGTCGCACCTCAGGCTTCATCCCAAGCTACTCCGGCACCCCAGGAGGAAAAGACTCAGGTGGAAGAGGTGACTGCTGGGTCAAGATCGGAAGAGCCGGTGCAGTCTGTGTTTGAAACCAAAATCGCTGTTCCTGTGTCTTTCTCCAAGCTCATCTCTGTTCGACGACGGATTCAATCTTCCGTTGGTGTTGAGATCCCACTTGCCACTTTTGTTTCTCGGGCAGCCGATATCGCGAACGAGAACCTACCCGTCAAGCCCAGCGAGAAGCAGCGGTCATCAGCTCTATTTGACGAGATCCTAGGCCACAGGCCCTCTGCTTCTACACAGATGGCATTTTCCCGGGGAGATTACCTCCCAGAGATTATTTCTCCTTCCGAGTTCTATTCTAGCTCAGGAGAGAGCCAGCAAAGCCTGCGTAAATCTGCGGATGATATCATTGATGTTCTGACCGGCCGGTCATCGCCTTCAAAGAGGAGTGTGAGCAGGACAGTCGAATCAGAGGAGGACGAAAACACAAGCATATTTAGCCTGACGATTCCCGAGCACGAGGAACCTCGTGCTATGGCATTTTTGGAGAAGATGCAAGTTCTACTGGAGGAAGAACCAGCCCAGCTGCTGGCACTTTAGAACAGCACAACCCTGTTCTCCGTCCTTTGATTTCTTCTTAGCTTTGTATACTTCTTTATGTATTAACTATTTTTTTTTCTGTTTGTATGTCCAAAGATACAGTTTACCCAGGAATGTCTTGCTTTATATGTTTTAACTGTCTTGTATCTACTATATTTCCAATATAAACCTCTACCTTTGGGTATCTGATAGCTTTAATCACACATATCTCATTCGTCTACACGCAGAGCAGGACAGCCGTCGAAATGGAACAAAAGTTGACCTGGACACGGTTGAGACATCGTCTATCCATTGATTAAGATACGAGACGATGCATCAGTACGGAGTACAAGTGGGTCATGACCTCAATGCCTGTCCACCCCAGGATCAATTGGCTCCACCGAAGATGGCAGCAAGTCACCTGAGATCTTATCTACCTCTTAGCACTTTTCCAAATCTGAGATTATGCTTAATAACTACGAGTTTTAACCTGCCATCAAGGCTCAGGAGTCCATTAGTCAACTACGTAACCCTCTCTACCTCTCCTCCTGGAATATACATCAAGGCTAGGTGCAGTTCCCTGATGGCAGTGGACATGTGGACAAGATCCTTGCGCTATTAACCCAACGATATTACGCTTATTATACGGCGATTATACTTATAATTATTATTCATTATACTCCTATGCAGTCAAAGACTATGAGGAGTTTAACCCCTAAAGCTCCTTAAGGGGTTATTTCTAAATACCCTTCCGTGGATGAATTTTGATAAAAGAAGGCCTAGTATACTAATCTATCAAAAAATAAAAAGCTTTAGATAATTAACTATATTATCTAGTCTCTTTTATAGAGAATGCTGAATGTTGGACCACAAGAGACAAAAATGCCTGATGCCCCAAGGATACCTTAGGTATTGTGTGCGGGTCGTAGCTAAAGTGGAATATCCCAACAGAGAATTAGATTATTAGTTATTAAATTCCTTGTTCTTGGTTTTTTTTTTTTTTTTTTTACTAAAAGAAGACTGGGTGTGCCGTTACGACACAGGTTTTACAGCATCAACAGCTCCGGTTATTATACGGCGATTTTCAGTGGTTAGTCCAAGGTCTACTAGAATTTCGCTAAACAGTAGGCAGTATTCCTCGTGAAACTATGCTTATTATTATTACTCAACTAATTGTGGCAATAGAATTCTGCACTCCTGTTCATAGTAGAATTAGTTGTATCTCACAAATTAATTAATACGAAAAATAACTTTTGAGCCGTGGCGGCTTAATCTGCCGTGTCCCTCGCGGCGAGCTTGAATGCGCAGTGCTCATCCCTAGAGAGTTAATCTGTGGTGGTGGCACTGGATGCTTCTGTGCATACCCCCGAGCGGTGGCTGACATGTGGACTCTTCTGTTCAGCCGTGCAGCGTGTCCGGAAGGTAGGAGTTGGCGCTGCTCTAGCTCCGCAACAAGGGACACAACGTACTTCTGGCACTGCTGGGCAGGGACAAGGTGGGCAGCAGCTGTGATCTTCTTACTGAACTTCGGATCGATGCTGCCCAAGTATTCGCGAGACTGTATGCCAGGGCTATCGACTGGCTTGCCAGCTTGGATTGTTACAGAATAAGGTTTAGTTATGTCGGGTCGGCCCGCCGGTGGAGTGGTACCATGTCGCAAGAGCCGCATTTCGCGAACGGCCCATCAACATCCAATGTGGGTAGAGTGCATCTCGTGGTTTTCCGTAGCAGACAAAGATGTCGATCGGGACGTCGGGGCTATAAGACATCATGAAGTCCTTGAAGAGATACCAGCCTGATTGTCGAGTAGCTCATTTGAGTACTCCATCTTCGAACAAGCTTTTATACATCTTTATAATTGATCAAGAGAACTGCCCTAGCACGTTAACTATCCAGGTAATTGTTGTCCTGTCTGTGTGAACGGAGAATTCAATTAAAGGCTCCTCTTTGTAATTTAGTAGTTGCTAGTTACTCTTACATAGAGTGAACAACAAGAATTTTACTATATGTATCTATTCTAGCCTAACTACTCCCAGCTTATGTAGTTGTTTATTGTAGTGCCATAGTGCTCCAGTTATCTTTATTAACCAGCTATTCGGCTCACTAATTTTTGAGCAAACAAGTTAGCTACTTGGTTTGCTGCCTGTTTCCCTACCAGTTAGTCACTTAAATATTTTTTAGCCGCCCTTTGTTTGCTAGGTTGTCACACTTTAAAGAAGTAACTAACTAGCCAAGCAAATATTCTAGCTACAAATACCTAGTTAACGTACTCTCAATCACCTGGATTACTCTTACTTGTATCCTCGATCTTGAAAAGCAACAATCAGCAACTATGAGTTACGACTATCCAGAGCCACTCGTCATCCAGCCGCGGGACTCCCATCGATGCACCATAATCCTCCTTCATGGCCGGGGTTCCAACGCTGCTAAATTCGGCCCTATTCTCTTATCATCCTCGGCTTCTCACCTCGACCAGGTCAACCAGGCCGACAAAGATGCTGAGCACACCCTTGCATCTGCCTTCACCCATGCTAAATTTATCTTCCCAACTGCACCTAGACGTCGTGCCATCGCCTACAACCGCAGTGTTATCAACCAGTGGTTTGATAACTGGCCACTCAGCACAGATACCGTCCCTTCTAAAACACTACGGGAGAAGCAGGATCGCGAATACCACCAGGCGGATAGTCTACGAGCGACAACCATCTTTCTCCACAAGCTATTGAGAGAAGAAATTTCCTTACTTGGAGGCGATGCAAAACGTGTTATTCTCGGAGGTCTGAGTCAAGGGTGTGCCGCTTCTCTCGTGGCACTGCTCCTATGGGATGGGGAGTCGTTAGGTGCTGCTATTGGTATGTGCGGCTGGCTGCCATTTCGGCATCAGATGGAGGATCTTGTGCAAGGAGTGGATACAGCAGAGGATGATGATGATAATCCTTTTATAGAAGAGACGGAGGATGAAGTTGAAATATCCCTGCCGGTGCGAGCTGTCATGTCCTTGGCAGAGGATCTTGGAATGAGTTTATCAGAGCCTCCGTCTCATGAGCCGCCATTTCAACAAACTCCATTGTTCCTTGCTCACGGAACTGAGGACGAAAAAGTTCCCGTTGACTGTGGGAGAGAGGCTAGGAGGTGTCTCTCCATGATCGGAGTGGATGTTACCTGGGCTGAATACGCTGGTCTTGGACATTGGTACTCGAAAGAAATGCTAGGGGATTTGGTTGCCTTTATAATGAATAATGAGGTAGAGGTGGAATGATTGTGGTATAGCAGTCAGTATTGCTCAAAAGGAGCGTGGTTCAGAGTGCGAGGACAGGGTCAGGCGGGATGCAACTAGTTAGTTATATCGTGAGACATCAAAACGAGGCTCTCGGAGAGGGGATTCAGGGATTTGACTAAATAGATCCGTAACCAATTAACTCAATGACCCCGATATATTCCCTATATATCTATCTAGTGGTTATAAACTAGGTAGTAGCTAGGTAGGGGTAGAATCGATTATCCATCACGTGCCCGCTTCCACCGAGCCCAATCTAGTTATGTCAGTAACTAGTTAACTAACTAACGAACGTTTGGACTCGTTCTGGTCTTTCGCACAAGCTTCTAACTAGCTACGCCACAAAAAGATTGCTCAAGCAACAGGTGGTATCATTACTGAGGCTTTGAACATAGCTATTGATTGCTCGAAATACCAAAGTCAGCTTCTCCATACCTGATTTTTAACAAGTCAAATACTCGGCATGGAGGATCGAAACCTCTGGGTTGAATTTGCGTCCCAGCCTGGTGTCGTACAAGGAGGGTTATATGCAGCAAACAACCTCACCAAACGCCAACTTATAAACATACTCAATGTCGCATTTCGGCCAAGTGGTGGCTTTGACATATCTCAGCGTGGCTCAGTGGCTCCTCTGGCTGCGACAGATGACGTTGTTGAGCCTGGCCACTACATTCTATCGTCAACTATCCCAGAGCAGGATGTCTCCGCGAGTGATGAGCAATATCACCGACGCACCCTTTCGCTTTCTGATACGGGTAGGGATGAGGCTTTTAGGCGCGATGTTAGGCAGCGAGATGGCCGCTGTGTCATCACTGGCAGAGTAAATACTGTTGCTAGTCTAGGTAAATGGCGCGGCTTCGAGGCGGCCCATATCTTTCCTCTTGCCCTATCGATGATATTTACAAGCTGCGGGTTCTCGAATGTTATTACAGATAATAGGGGGATCGACTCCCCTATCAATGGCCTCTTGCTACGGTCAGACATTCATCAGATGTGGGATGGATATGAGTTTGCGGTTAACCCTGATGATAACTACCGTGTTTACAGCTTTCAAGGGAACGCGGCGGAATATCATGGGTCTACTCTCCACGAAGTCTGTCGCCAGTCAGAAGCCAAAGTGTCAGATGCTTTGTTACGCTGGCATTTCGAGCAAGCAGTGCTCGGTAACGTTCGTGGTGCAGCTGAGCCAGCGTTCGAGTTTGATTTTCCCCCAGGCACCGACATAATGGGCGAGATTCGCGAGGGACCTTTGGCTGCAGAAAGAATGGAAACTGAGCTTTTTGGTCGTTTGTATGGATACCACCAAGGGGAAGAAGCCGTTTGAGCCGTTTGCCCTATGAGGAACTGGGGAGTATGCCTGCTATCCAGTTAATTTTTGATTCCCAATCTTGAACCTGTTTGGGGAAGCTTTCTCTGGGAACTAAACCTCAAATTACCGATATCATTATACCTATGGTAGCCTTGTCTACACTGACGGGTGCTTGCCACCATATTACACAGAATATCAAGTCGTAAGTATTTATTATTGTTGTGACTATACTCTGCTAACACCCTTGGCCTTTTCCTCCCACTAGATATCCCCCAGAAATCCCAAATAAATAAAACACGAGCAAAAGCGCAGGTAGCAAGGGCCCGGTTGCGAAACGCTCCATAAAACACCATACAGTGAGACAATCCCCCCCCCCTCCAAGGATATTTAATAACGTTATTCTGTTATTTTCCCTAGGGGGGGGGGGGGGGGG
>NW_003345196.1:88293-112839 GCF_000150975.2 Nannizzia gypsea CBS 118893
CCCCCCCCCCCCCCCCCCCCCCCCCGCCTCTTTTTTTAAACCCATGCTGAAAAGAGTACAGAACACCGTCCTATAGTGCAATGCTGATAAGAAAAAATTTTGTTGAACGTTGTTCCATGCTAGACCATCACGTGTGACTCATAAAATGCGCGAAAGAAAAGGACTGAAGATCAGGAATGTTCGATTGGAGAAAAAGAAACCGTCAATGAAGGGCCGGGAGCTAATTGGTATAGCCGCGAGTATCGTGTTGCGTGTCTACCGTATAGTCGTGTAGCTAGCCAGTTTGCTTTCACGGTCCTGCTGTTTGAGGCCCTTCTTATTGAATATCTTCCAAAACCGCAGAGTCTCATCACCGGCGCCAGTAACGACTGTCTGGCCATCGGGGCTCATGGCGAGGTAGAGGACTCGGAAAGTATGCCCAGTGAGTGAGACGACCTGTTCCATTCGTGGGTATTTCCAAACCACAATCTGATTCTGGCTGTAACCATGGGTGCTGACGATCTCATCAGAATTTTTGGACCATGCTAGATTGCAGACCTGGCTTCCGGTATCGACTTCTTTTATCAAAGAGCCTGTTGATGTGTTCCAGAACTTTATTGTACGGTCTGCCGTACCTCCTCCGGAGGCTAAGAGAGAATGCTGATGAGGAGACCACGCAATCGCCTTGACGGCAGCGGTATGGTCTGTGAATCGGTACAAGGGTGCTTCGTTTAGTTTATCCCAAACTATCAGTTTATTGTCGTTGCCGCCAGATGCAAGTTGACCGTCATCCGTGTTCCACTTCAGGCCACAAACCTCTTGTTTATGCCCAGCAAGTCGGCGAAGATACTGGTCAGGGGAACGAACATCTCGGTGGAATATTAGCCGATCACGAGATCCTGATGTGAGAATATGATCATTCCAAGCTAGAGCTCCAACACGGAGAGTATGTCCTGTCATTGTCCGTAGCCGACGGCAATGCTCCGCATCCCAAATCTGTACAAGTCCTTTACCAGTCCCAATGGCAAGATGGGTTCCCTTTTGATAAAGGTTAAAATTATACATATTAATGTAAAGGTAAAGAAAGAAAAACTTACCCGTTGGATCCAATTAACACTGGTCACTGTATCATCGTCTAATTGACACAGTTTGGTGACTTGGCCATTGATAGAATCCCACATGTAGACAGCAGATCCAAGACCAACTCCCAGTATATTACTGCTACCCCAGTCTACCAGGTTTAGATAGAAATCGTCGGTGAGGTCGGGAGCATCTAGGACCTTAAAGGGTACTTTGTTCACATATCTGGGTTGTTTTCGGAGGCTCTGGAGAATTTGTTGACTGTCAAACCGTATGGGAGAAAGGCTGTACAGTTCGGAGCGGGCATCAAAATTAGGGCCATGCTGGCTGCGGGGTGTTCGAGAAGGGGTAGGGTTTCCGGATGCGTTTCGAGGGGATGTATAGGAAAGCAGGTTCTTGCTAGGGGTTGAAGGGGTTATGCTGGCGGGGGGTAGAGACATAGCAAGCTTATGTGACTGGGGGGTATTAGAGGCGAAATCCCGAGAGGCACTCGAGCGTCTGGGAAGTGGGTTAGGGGAGAGAGAATGTATATCAGGCTGGGGTATTGTAGAGCCAAAGAACTCATTGCGTAGTACTCTGGAGTATGTTCGGTTGGCTTCCTCTGCTACAAAGAAGGACAAAGGTAAGCGGAAGTGTTATATAATAACAAGGCAGACGCGTTAATGCTTACTTTTTTGTGAATGGATTTCGCCGTGTGTTGACTTTTTCTTTGTTTTTGAAGGTGTTGATGGACATCCATCTTCATGAAGCAGGCTGAATCCGGCCTGTAGGTCTTGCCCCTCACGGTTGGGAATAAACCTGCATGCACTCGTTAGCAAATAGATGTATAAACAACAATGGAATAATATAGGTAAACAAGAGTATCGCAACATGACAAAGCAATGCAGAAACACAGGCAATTGCTAGTCTGATACATACCTATCACCATAAACCCTTTGTCGTTTCCGGCTAGGGCTACTGCCCGGAGTTCTTTCACGCTGGAGGCCGGCATCTTCAAAGTCCTGCAGCGCTCGAGCCAAGGCATCTGGGTTTACCGGCTCAGAACCAGGTCTGGAGCGCTGTCTGGTAGAGCGAGTCTTGCTCTGTGTCGACTTGGACTTGATCCCATGGCTTGGGGGCGGCGAGTTGGACGCCGGCGGGGAAATGGGTTTCCTGTCCATGCTGGCGGCAAGGGTATCTGCTTTGGCCATACGGGCGGCCGATGCGCGAGTGCGGCCTATCTTATGCCCCGTCTCCGCCATTCTTTTCCTCTCCAGGTGCAACTACTTCCCTGAGAGGGGAGGAGAGCTCTTCTTCTAGCCGATAAACACGGGCGATAACGACGACAACCGACAATGCGGAGAGGGCGTTGAGGCATCAAACGAGCGACCTTCGGGAACAGCGAACGAGCGATAGTTATCAGGCTTGGAGTCGAATGCGACAGGAGCGCAACAGGCGTGTCCTCCGTGGATGCCGTACCGTTCGGTTGGCGACCAGGTAGTTACAACTAGCTAGGCGCTGGGTGGTGGACTTGTCGCGACGGGGAAAACGAACATCGAAAAGGGGGCTGGGGACCTCTATGTACGACCGTGCGGCTGGTCGGTTCCTCGAGTATCGGCGGACGCAAATCCCAAGGGCCGCCCGTCACTGGCGCCGGCGAGCTTTTTGGAGGGCGAGAGATAAGATGGGCCGTTTCGTGACTATCGGGTGTTGTTGTTATTTATTTTGTTTTATGTTTCTTTCTTTCTTCCTTTGCTGCTGGTCAAAGCGAGCGAACTTTCGACATCAAAACAAGCTTCGTCGTCCCAAAGGGGAAACCTGCCTAAAGGGGAAATGGATAAACAAAAACCCGCGAAGTCACGCGTGAAGGGCGCTAGGCCTAAAAGGTTAGTCACATGAGTACCCCGGATGAGTCAGCGTCTTAGTCATGTTAGCCTTAGTCAGCCGAGGATAGACGAGAGAAAGCTTATTACGTAACATCGCCGAACCAGACGTCCAGGATAAACACTTAGTAACAAACACTTAATGCACCAAACATCCATAAGTGAGCCTATATAAAGCGCCAGACGGAGACGCTGTGCTTGTTGCATCTTCTTCCCTTTTCTTCTTCTTCTTTTCTTGGTTTTGACATCTGGATGTCCCTCGCTCTGCTGGACACTGGTGCTGCTGCTCGTTGCGTCTGCCTGTCTCTGCTTCGTCTGCCGGCTGCTTCACCTAGGACTCGCCGGACTGTTACTCTGCTTACCCCGTCTTTACGGACCCTAGCCACGATGATCACCGCTGACGAAAAGGCGCGGGCGCAGGACTTTTTGTCCTTTGTCAACGCCTCTCCCACCCGTAAAAGACTGACTGCCTGCTGATTTTACCATTGGAACATACTGACGATCGGAACATAGCATTCCATGCCGTCGCTTCTGCGACTAAACGCTTTACCGATGCTGGATTCAAGGAGATAAAGGTAGAGTTTCCCCTCTTTTCCCCTCCGGATAGCATTACCGTGGGTTGAAATTCTCTGTCTGACACTGCAATTATTAGGAGAAAGACTGCTGGTCAGAGGTCTGCAAGCCCGGAGGCAAGTACTATGTTACTCGCAATGGCTCTACCATCATTGCATTTGCCGTCGGTAATAAGTGGAAGGTCAGTTTTGCTCATTTCTCAGTACCAACGAGATGAAATGTTACCATTGTAACAATACAAAACGAAGTGTAACAAAAAAACAATGATCTAACATCCGCTCAGCCCGGTAACTCCATTGCGATGATTGGTGCCCACACGGATTCCCCATGCTTGAGAATCAAGCCAGTTTCCAAGCGAACCAACGAAGGGTTCATCCAGATAGCCGTAGAACCCTATGGTGGTGGTATATGGCACACTTGTATGCATTAATCTTCTACCCAATGACAGTTCTGGTAGTTCGTTACTAACGAATAGGCAGGGTTCGACCGTGATCTCGGCATTGCAGGCCGTGTGATGGTTAGGCAACAGGACGGTACCATTGCCTCCAAATTGGTTCATGTTGACAAACCAAGTATGTGGACAGTGTTAAGCAGCTACCTATTTTGAAACTTATGCTAACTTGGGTGTAGTCCTCCGTATTCCAACTCTGGCCATTCATCTTGACCGTACAGAGACCTTTGCCTTTAACAAGGAAACCCAGCTCGTTCCAATTTGCGGAATGGTAGCTGCGGAGCTTTCAAAGACTGCTGAGGGCGCTAAATCTGAGGAGGCTGATGGTGCAGTCTCTCCATTCAAGAAGATCACTGAGCGTCACCACCCTTGCTTGATTGAGCTCCTAGCTTCTGAACTCTCTGCCAAGCCAGAGGATATCATCGATTTCGAGATGCTTCTCTATGATACCCACAAGTCATGCCTCGGTGGTATGATGGATCAGTTCATCTTCTCCCCAAGACTCGACAACCTCAACTCATCTTTCTGTGCCACTGTTGCTTTGGTCGAGTCTCTCGCAAAGCCATCTGCCTTGGAGAACGAATCCGCTATCCGCCTGGTTGCTCTCTTCGATCACGAAGAAATTGGCAGCAGAACCGCTCAGGGCGCTGATTCAAACATCCTCCCAGGCATCATCCATCGCCTGTCCATGCTTCGTGTATCTGGAACCAAGTCAGACGAGGATCTCTCTACTGCCTACGAGCAGTCCCTTTCGACCTCCTTCCTCGTCTCCGCTGATATGGCTCACGCCGTTAACCCAAACTACGCCTATAAGTACGAGAGCGAGCACAAGCCAGAAATCAACAGAGGACCAGTCATCAAGGTCAATGCCAATGCCCGTTACGCTACCAACTCCCCTGGTATCGTTTTGATGCACGAGATTGCTCGTGCCGCTGAAGCAAAGAGCGACATCTCATCAGACTCCATCGTGCCAATGCAGTTGTTGGTCGTTCGCAATGACTCTAGCTGTGGCAGCACCATTGGACCCATGCTTTCGGCTGCTCTTGGATCCAGAACGCTTGATTTGGGAAGCCCACAGCTAAGCATGCACAGTATCCGTGAGACCGGTGGAACAAAGGATGTTGCCCTTGCAACTCGACTCTTCACCAGCTTCTTCGAGAACTACACCACCTTGGCTCCCAAGATCCTAGTTGACTAAGTTATCTCATAGTTGGTCTGAAAGATGGAATAATCTAGCTTGACGATTATTTCGGATGTCCATAGCTTTTTCACATATACCCGCTCTCTCACACTGCTGGATGCTGCTAGTGCAGATTGGTAGATTGAACATAAACAACAAAACTGATACGATATATCATCCTCCCGTCCTATTCTCGTAACCTATTCAGAGCTAGTCACATTGTATCATCCTAGACAGTCTTCTCTCCCGATACTTCGTCCATATGCTGGGCTGTTGGCTCCTTAACGTCTTCATCCTCCAGCACCTTAACGTTGGCTAACCCTGCCCGTTCCCTCCCAATCTCCTCCAGGGTCTTACCATCTCTTCTCTGTCGATCTAATTCCCTCGCTGCCGTCTCTTCCTCATCTCTCTCTTCCTGCGACATCTCTGGTCCTAGGAATAACAAAACTAACAAAAACACCCATACTGCTCCCATAAATATCGCCATGACCTTTCCGTAATCAAACCTCTTTTTCCCATGCGGTCCATCAGGCAATGGGAACCTCTCGCCAATGATAGCCTGGATAGTAGCAGAGGCGGATGAAGCTAGGTTACCCAGTTGATAGGTCAATCCAACCAATAAGCCTCGCAAAGATTGAGGAGAAAGCTCTGAAAGGTAGATAGGGATAGGTCCCCAAACCCCACCGATGAACCATTGCTGCCAGAAGGATGATGCGATCAAGGCGTCAGACCTGGGCAATACGTATGCGGGGATAATCGCTGCACCAAAGACACAGCTTATAATCATTGCCAACCTTCTCCCGAGGAATGTGCTGATCCATCCTATAAGTGTGCCGCCGATAACTCCGCCTAGGCTGCCAGAAACAATAATGACAGTTGTCTGTGTTGCTGTTTTCCCTACTTGGTCCTTGAGGAATGTTGGATAGAAATCTTGGCTTCCGTGAGAACAAGAGTTGAAACCCGTCATAATAACCACGAGGTAGACCATCAAGAACCAGTTTTCCTTGAGTCCAGGGGCAGATTCTTTCCAAAACGCACGTAGTCCATTCATTCGAGATTTTGGGACAGTGTTAGAAGTGACGGACGGTTGCAAAGCGGCCTCCTCTGCCATTATTCGGCTTTCTCGCTCTGCTTTCATGACTTGGAAATGGTAGGTCTCGGGGAGGCTCCATCTCCAAATGATGATGAGGATTGGGGGTGCGGCGCCAAACCAGAAGAGACTTCGCCATCCATATTTAGTAGTTGGTACAAATGCCCGATAGAATATAGCTGCAAGCATATAACCTGTGCCGTAGCCTTGTTGGAAAAGCCCAGAAGCGATACCTCGAGCGTCGTAGGGTAGGTCTTCCATTGCGGTTGCAGCGGCCGGCCCAAAGAGACCTAATATATCCGCAGTTAGTACATTGCGTTAACTACATACAGCAAAAATAGTAACCTACCTCCCATAGCAATCCCATATAGAGATCTAACAGCTAGAAATTGGGACAAGTTCTGGCAAAACCCCGAGCCTAACTCTAAGAAGACAAATAAGGCCAAGTTGACAATCATTGGCCATTTTCTTCCATACCTGTCTGCAAAAAAGCCGAAGATGATGGCACCAACAGAACGCAGCATAAGTGTCACGGTCAACCCCTATGAAAAAGAAACTTAGACACATTTTCCAGGGCTGTGAATATATGGGCGCCAGCTTACCCACGATACTTCCGAGTTTGTAACTCCAAATTCAGTGGCTAACTCCGTTATGGTGAGAGAGACAGTGAAGAAATCGAATGCATCCCATACCCAGGCGACAAAGCCAACACCAAACATAAGCCAGTGATGGCTATTCAGCTCGCGTAGGACGCGATAAGGGTTCTTCAATTCAGTCTTTATCAAAGCTAACATCAGCAAGACGTCCTTTTTCTTTCAAAACCAGGTATTCTCCAAGGGGCAGTAGTTCAGGGGTCACCTTTGGTGGCTTAAGACTGGACACTCGCGTCATGAAGTAACGCCGGATCTGTTCTGGCGAGTAGAACCATCCTGCCGCCATATGATTCTTCATGTTGGCTTTGGTGCTTATCACAACCCTTTGTCAAGGTAATTGAGATTATTGATTGATGGGATAAAATCACAACTCCATACTAGTTATAGGAAAGGGATATAATTTTGGGGCCATGCTACGAACCAACATCGAGCGAAGGCTGTGCTTAATATAAGGTACCCCCAAGATGCCGATATCGCAAGTGGGTAGCTCACTTGTGCAACACCCAAAGTGGATATACCGTTCTCCACGTTGCAATGCACAATCCGGGGACCCCATAAATCTGGGGTTAGCCGAACTCAAGAGGGGTGGTATAACAAGTATTTGGCGAAAGTTTCTATGATATGAGATTTCTCCCCCGCAGCATACTGCGGCATATAACTTCGGGATATAGCAGAGACTATCGTTTTCAGGGTATCCCAGCCCAAGGCGGGCAACAAAGTGACGCGTACCATGTCCATGCGAATCCTCACTAGCGAGTTGGGGTTGCGGGGAAGAAAGATAGCTGATAGTAGAATGGTAGAAGGACGAACAGCTTTCCACAGACCGCCGACTAGCTAGGTACTAGATAGTTAACTAGTCGACCGGGGTTTTAGGCGGCTGGGAGCGAGATGTTCTTCCAATCGGATGTGCATTTGGGACTAGCTCCTGAAACTGTTGTCAAAGAAAAGGCGTAGGATTAGCTTGTCACGACGTCCCAAACACAGGCATCCAGGGAATCAGTCTTGATATTGCACTTGGGCGACAGCGTGGTAACCGGTTAACTCGTCGGTTAACTCACTAACTAGCCTCCGATATGCTCCGAGCGGTATTCGTAGGCCAGAAGAGCGGTGATATCTGATACTGGACGCAATGAAGTATCCAACTAGAAAGACAAATCGTCAGCGGTAGCCCCATGATCCTAGACTTACAAGGAACAGATATCCCCGTCGCCTAATCGTGGAGAAGTTGTGGTTGCTGGGCGCGGCGTCGTCTAAGGTCGGCTCTTTAAGCGCAGAATAGAGTTTCCAGAGGTGGGATTAAAGTCGACGTCAGTTTTCGGCTTCGGCTTCAGCCATCAACAAAGACACCGGGATCTCAGTAGAGTAGCCGGAGTCAATTGGCCTCGATAGATAGAGAAAATGGCGTCTCTTCAGTATCTGACTGGTGACAAGTCTGGCATCCAGCAGTTTGTCGACAAGTTTGACGTATGTATTCAATTCCCGCCCAAGGCTGCAGTTACGCAGGGACTGATCTCGGTACTTTATAGACTTTTCTATTTGATTGCGATGGTCCGTTACCACCAGCTAGCCTATACTTTTATTCCTGGCAATTGGCGCATATGTTCTAAAATCATGAATAGGGGTCCTATGGTCTGGCGATACTCCATTCAAAGGAGCCGTTGAAACGCTGGACATGCTTCGGAACAAAGGTACACAGACATTCCCTCAGTGTTCGCATTCGGTGTTGCTAACAAATACTTTTACTCTTAGGAAAGAGAATCGTCTTTGTTACGAACAACAGCACCAAGTCGAGAGTAGACTATAGGAAAAAGCTTGATGGCCTGGGAATCAAGGCTGGAATAGTGGGCTCTACCCCTCTCAATACGGATAACCGACAGGTACTGACTTAGCCACAACGTAGGAAGAAATATTTTCCTCGTCATACAGTGCTTCTGTATACATCTCGCGGATCCTGGAACTGCCAGCGGATAAGCGCAAGGTCTTCATTCTCGGTGAATCCGGTATAGAACAAGAACTCGCCGCCGAAAATGTGAGCTACATTGGAGGGACCGACCCGGCATATCGACGAGAAATCACACAAGAGGACTATCAGAAGATTGCCTCTGGTGATTCTTCATTTATGGATCCAGAAGTCGGCGTGGTGCTGGTTGGTCTGGATTTCCATATCAACTATCTCAAGCTAGCAACCGCATTGCACTATATTCGCCGAGGTGCCGTGTTCCTTGCGACTAACATCGACAGCACCTTGCCAAATTCAGGCTCTTTATTTCCCGGAGGAGGTTCCATATGCGCACCCCTTGTTGCTATGCTCGGAGGTGTAGGCGTACCTGGAGCAGAGCCCCTCTCACTGGGAAAACCTAGCCAGGCGATGATGGACGCTATTGAGGGCAAGTTCAAACTTGACAGAAATAGAACTTGTATGGTCGGCGACCGGATAAACACAGATATCAGATTTGGTATCGATGGAGGCCTTGGTGGAACTCTTGCAGTCCTTACTGGCGTTACCTCAAAGGATGAACTGATGACATCGTCAATAACCCCCACGGCATACGTTGATGCGTTGAGTGATTT
Organism: Nannizzia gypsea CBS 118893; assembly: GCF_000150975.2. Lineage (NCBI taxonomy): Eukaryota > Fungi > Ascomycota > Eurotiomycetes > Onygenales > Arthrodermataceae > Nannizzia > Nannizzia gypsea. The sequence goes on from NW_003345196.1 coordinate 97,733, forward strand.
GTTGGAGGGTGCATAGAATATTATAGATGATATATCTCCCACAGCTTAGATTTTGTATAGATCAAATAGACTCGCTTCCGATTATTCCTAAAACTCCTATATGTCAATGGTGTTATTATTGTACAGGTCAGCCACTCAACCACAAGGACATGGCTGCACAAATCGCTGTATTAATTAGGGCCAATCAATGACGGAAAACAGATTCTTCCTGTTCATTGCGTTCCATAAGGAACGACTTCAGGCGCCAGAGGTCCAAAGCAAATAAAGCCGACTTCCTCGATGCAGGTATAAAATATAAAGCATCTCCCTGAAACATCTCTCCAAGTTGACGGATTTCTCGAAGTTCCTCATCCGATAACATTTGCGTAAGATTGAAGACAGGAACTTGGGACTCGTGGATCGCTAGTTCAACCAGATCAACCGAGGGGTTGGGGTTGTTGGAGGCTGTTGAAGGGGTGGCATTACAATCAGAATTCTTGTTCATCTCAGCGGTGCGATTGTCAGCACGGAGAATTAAAACCATCCCACTCTTTATATCTCTTAATTCTGGGAGTTTGGTCAGAGACCTTTCCAATGCGTCCCGGGTAATGGTTTGATCGGCGATATTCAACGGCGTCCATGTATCTCGCCTTCGTTGTTTCTCTATTTTCGGTGTAACTCGCAATATTGTCCTAAGGCTCCTCAAAATTTCCCTTCTCATCGCGTTGAGTGCGTAATTGGACATATCCCCCCTCCAGACGAGCGTTTGCATAGAGCTTTTAGTGAGTGGGCCTTGTGGCAGCTTCCATGAGGGCGGAACCAGGCCTTTGCTGATATTCGAAAACTTTGGATTTGACAACATATCAAAGAGCGTTCCACTGTTTGTAACTCTGACCGAAGGGAATGCCGCCCTTCGTTTTGGCACTTTCGCAGTGCTGCCCCCAGGAACTTCACCGTCTGTGGGAGAGTTGTTTTCTCCGGCACCGACCTTAAAGTCTAGATCAATTTCCATTTCATTCAACTCATTTTCAAGCAGTGATGTAGGAAGTAGCCACAAAGCTGATGTCTCGGGGTGCTGAACAAGGCCAAAATCTATCATGAGCTCCGTGGGGAGCCGGGACATGGTTGCATGGCACAATCGGGGTGGACTTGCTAGAGCTAACGCCCAGGGGTTGCGTATCAAAGAGGAGTCTGTGTCCCACTCTTTGCTGCGTTCAATGTCCTTATTTGAAGATGCTCGTTTCTGGGCTCTTCTCAATATTACTGGCGACTCCACCAGGCCATCCGGTGCAGTCACGTCCGGGCGTTTGACTTCAGATGTGCTAATATATTGCCTTTCCGATTGCCTCCGAGAGGGTTGACAAGTAAAATAGCGAGCTCCTGGGTATAAGGGAGGGTATGCATAGAAGCATGATTGGAGGTGATGCTTTTGATACTCTATTCTTCGGCATCCCGTTGAAAACGTTGTATGTCCAAATATAGATTTTCCGTGCATCAATAATTGAGATGAGAGAAGGTTGGGTCTCATCTTGTGTTCACTATCCTCAGCTCATATTGTAATTTGAGATTGGTCGCAATGTATAACAAGGTAACGGATGAATATCAAATCGTTGGTCGCAGCTTTTTAACATCTGAAGTTTGAGCAAACGGCTGACTAAGCAGATCAAAGCGCGAAACCGCAAAAACAAACGAAACTGACGTTTTGCGCTTGAAGCTGGCAAACGCCAACACAGCTTTCTGCGATGGGAGTATATGAATTGTGCAGTGGCATCCCGGAGCGCTCGAGGGGTGTTATTTACTCCACTATCTCGGTCTTTTTTCGCTTACCTGTGCTCTAGCCTCCTCTGTTTCCCACCCGAAACATCTCTATGACAACCCAGGCTCCTATCACGGATGCCGAGTATATCACAGACGTCCTCAATATACCTAGCAGCCCAGGCCTGGAAGATGCCGAATCTATTGCTTCAGGTGGGGATCAGCCTGACCTCGACAGAAGAAGAGTCACCTTCGCAAAGTCCAAGTCCGTATTTCTCGACCGTCTGACTCGTGATTTCGACTTGCTGATATATTGCGAACTATCGGCTCTCTATTATATGGAGTAAGCTAGCTATCCCCTATGCCAACAAAGATCAAGTAATGAAGTTTGACTAATTCTTATCTCCCTACTAGTTGCTCTATCATCCATTTCGCCGTACGGGCCATAGTTCAGTTTCTATTTCTTACACCAAAAGCGGCCAACTTCCCCGAGCCACCGAAGAATCAGCCATATATTGGAGCAATTATTATAAGTAACCTAATCTGTATATTTCTCCACATTGCTTCAGCCAATCCATCCGCAGGAGAAGCATCCAGAGGATACCTTCATGGCGGGCTATTCATTGATTTTATCGGCCAAAAAGGACCTACTTCAAAACTTCAGTTGCTTGCAGTGGACCTATTGGTTGTATGCCTCCAGATCCTTATGGTGGGGGCCATCCTAGAGAAAGAAAAGGTCTCTGGGCTGATTTCATCGCGGCGAACTGCCGAACCCATTGCATCTTCGACAGTGCCAGAGCAGGATCATGATTCCGAAGAGCAAGGACTTCTGAGGTCGTCTCAAAATTTGTCCAGCCAGGAGGATGACATGGAGAACCGGCAAGTAAGTGGCGTCGAACTCTCAAGCCTAGGTGGTGACAGAGGTGTGAATACAGCCAGCGGTATGCATCCGCGCGATTATTTTCACTCGGGGGAGGCCCTTGTTATGAACTTGAACATCAGCCGTACGCTTCGACAGCAGTGGCATAACCGAACATCCGCGCTTGTGACCCCCCACGCCTCGTTGAGTGGTACCAGAGTCCCTGCAAGTACATTCATTAGGCATCAACTGGGCCTCCAAGCCGAACGCGACTCTTAACAACTTCAGTTTACATATATATTTTCTACGGGATGGTTTGTGCCTGTCCTGGCTTCCATCCAAGCATATGGCTCTGTATATATCTATTGTTTACCATTATCAATATATAATATAATATAATATTATATAATAGTGGAATTATCGGCATCTAGGACTGAGGGGATTACGTCTATATAACAACTCTACGCACATAACCACTATAAAAAATATCATCAAGGTATTGTTGAGATCGCCTATCGTACACCATTATTGTGATTCCATGCTTCATGACGTTGACTCCTCCTTTGAAGGCACTCGTCGGTCAAGTATAGAATCTACAATACCCATTTCCAGAGCTTCCTTTGCGCCCATGAAATAGTCTCTCTCCATCAGCTTCTCTATCTCGTCGAGAGTCATTTCCTTCCCTGTCAAATGGCGTTTGTATATCTGATTTAATTGGTGTCGTACTCGAAGGATCTCCTTCGCGTGTATGGCGATATCCGTTGCCTGGCCGAAGTACCCTCCCGAAGGCTGATGGATCATAACCGACGAATGCGGAAGGCAGTATCTTTTCCCAGCCTCACCACCACATAATAGAAGGGACCCCATTGATGCCGCTTGGCCCACACATATTGTACTAACAGGAGATTGGATATATGTCATGGTATCATAGATTGCCAGTCCTAGAACGAAGTTATTTAGTTGTTTATACTACGTTATATCGGAGCGAAAAAATTGAAGCGAAGGTAGCGTACCAGCTGTTACCGATCCACCTGGTGAATTGATATAAAGTTGAATGGGCTTCTCTGGGTTATCGGCTTCGAGGAATAATAGTTGCGCAACTATTGCGGCTGATAATGTTTCGTCCACCTCGCCATTGAGGCATACAATGCGCTCCTAACGGATGTGTCAGAATAGCTTATATTGACTCAAACAGGGAGGACAGCAATGCCTACCTTTAAAAGGCGGGAAAATATGTCATCTCCAGGTGTTTAGGTTGTTAGTGAGCTCGATGAACATATGACTGGGGAATATCGCATACAGGTGTGCCAGCCACCTCCCTATATATCACAAAATTATCAGCTTCGTATTCCAATATAGAAAGACCATGCGCAACGTACCACTGTCTCAGTCACGAATGGAGTTGGAGTCCAGTTTCGCGGCGGAGTTGGAGCAGAGTGAGAGTAGCTTCTTGAGAGCGATCGAGAGCTGGAAATAGCCAAGCGATTGAGTATCCGTAGTCGGTTCATAGCTGAATACCAATACCAAGAGGTTCAACTCCTTGAGTGTAAGAGTTGTTGCTGGTAATATGTCTATTCAGTTGGCTGTTGTTCGCGTGCTTCTCTTGAGCTGTAAGATGAAGTCGAAAGAGAGCCCCAATTAACTCGCAAGTTAGTTGTTTACGTAATCACTTTTTGAGCCGCAACGTTCTACTACACAGCGCAAAAACATATGAAGGTCAAAGTAGAATGTAAAAAATTATGGTATAACCAGTAAAGAGTGTACTGGACGCCTAAATGGACTGTATTATGCCCGATATTTGTAACATGAAATCCAGAGTCGAAAGGTGCTCATCAGCCCCATCTACTAACCGCTTATCAAACTCGGAGCAGACCTTCAATATCTGATTCTTATGTGCATCTGAAATAGATTCATCTTGAAGTACTGCTTGGTATGTCTTGAATTCTGTTAACAGATTTTCCTTTAAGGTCCGTGGGAGTTAAGAGACATACCTGTGACAGGACCTGAGAGGCACTCCATCCATCAGCCACCAGGTCAGCTACGAGATTTGAGATTTGCTCGTAATTTGAGGTACGCTTGTTGGGGCGAAGAGCCGCAATAACTTGTTGCATAACAGTTTCTGGAACTAAGCCAGATACTTCTTCAATACTTCTGACCGTAATCCTGGGTTTGGTATCATCAAGTTCCATCTCCTTATCAGACGTGTCCTTTTTTTTCCCTGAGCCATAGCGGGCCAGTCTTGCGGAGCTCTGCATAAATGTTATAGCCTTTCGCAGGTCACCATCGCTGCATCGAAGGAGGGTCTCAACAACATTATCCTCCAAGTCTAGTTTCTCCATTCTTGCAATCTCAACCAGCCGGTTTTGGGCAGCAGAACCATCTAGTACTTTGAACCGGAATTTGCTGCATCTACTCGCCACAGGATCGATTATTCTGGTGACATAATTGCATACGAGACAGAATCGAGTAATGCGGCTGTACTTCTCCATGGTTCGGCGAAGCGCAGATTGTGCGTCGTGTGTCATACTATCTGCTTCATCGAGAATGATGATTTTGAACGGCGGGCAAGGATATTGCGAGCGGTAGGCTGGGTCTGGTGGGGGTTGGGATAGGTGCATTCGAGCAAAATCTTTAATCTTTTCACGAACAATGTTTATCCCACGCTCATCCGAGGCGTTGAGCTCAAGGACTCTCGAGCGGACAAGAGCAGGCCCAAAGAGGGATTTGGACATGGCAAGGATGGTTGAGGTCTTTCCAGTGCCTGGAGACCCATAGAAAAGCATATGTGGAAGCTGAATTTGTGGTGCAATGTGTCAGAAATAATGTGAAGTTAGGGAATTTGAACGGGCGATATTCCACGGATTACATTTGAAGCATGAAGATTTCGCTGGAGAACAGAGATTGTGTGGTCTTGAGCTGTCACATCATCGAGAGTCTTCGGTCGACTAAATATCATATCCTAACGATTAGTCTCTGTGCAAGCTTGAGTTGTGGATTTGACCTACTATTTCTCAACCCACGGTTGGGCCTGCTGGTCGGAGTCCTGGTTGTTGGTTACATTGCTTTTGGCCGCAGAAGCAGCCGCAGCGCGGGCTTTATTGTTAAAAAAGTTTGCCGCCATGACAAGGCAGTTATAATGGCACAGAAGAAATGCTTGGGATCCGTGGTGGGATGAGACGTTCCTAGAGGCGTTGAAAATAAAGTTGCAAGTCGCGTCGAGAGAAATTGAGGCGCGTTAAAGCGCGGTTGACTAATTAGTTTATTAGCCGCGGAGTGGCGCCAGATTGCGCTAACTAAAGAAAGATTGGCGGCTGAAAGCGGAGCCGCGGAGATCACGGGACACTTCGTTTGCCCAAATTGCATGAAGGATTCGATTCCGTTTACGGCGCAAGGCTGCACAGCTTTTGGCCCCCAGTTCCAATCAAAACGGTGTCCAGGGTATATTTTGTGTGGTTACCACCCTTTTTCACCTATGGTAAAACCATTACAACTCTTTCTCCTCCAACAATTGAGGGACAGTGTGCCAAATGGAATCTTCTGCCCCGGTGGGTTACTAGCTCGGCTTTTGGCGAAAGCAGCCCTGGCGCTTGACATGGATTAGAAAAGCGCATATAATGGTGTAAAGTCACATCTCCCAATCGCTCTCAGCTGCAAGGTCTAGCTCCCCATTTGCCAACAGGCCCGGATTTTCAATTTTCATTCGCTCAGGGTTTAAAATGCCAATGCAAGGCTATCGATCCTGCAGGGGAAAGATCATTCTCCATCTCTCATAGTTATATAATGAAATGAGCGTTCTCATTTTCCTTTTTTTTTCATCCTCGCAAAAAGTCATAGTACAATGTCACCTCATGACTCCCTCAATATGAACCAGAGTGGCCCTCCCTCTAAATCTGGTCATACAATCCAGTTTTGGGGCATTTTTGTCGCTCTATGTATTCTTTCTTTCATCTCGGCCCTCGATGTCGCTATTATCACCACAGCCCTCCCCACTATCACGGCCGAGATCGGGGGTGCCAATATATATGTTTGGATCGCGAATTCTTTCGTGCTGGCTTCGTCGGTGTTACAACCACTCTGTGGTCAACTTGCAAATATATACGGGCGTCGCATACCCTTCATAGGCTCCATTGTGCTCTTTACGCTGGGTAGTGGCATTGCCGGTGGTGCAATAAACGCAGGAATGCTAATAGCAGGCCGCACAATACAAGGTATCGGGGCTGGAGGTATATATGTGCTGATTGATATCGTTTGTTGCGACTTAGTCCCTCTTCGAGAACGTGGGAAATATTTAAGCTTGATGTTTTCATGGTCTGGAGTGGCGGCTGCATTGGGGCCAGTTGTTGGTGGAGCTCTCGCTGAAGCAAACTGGCGTTGGATATTTTACCTGAACATCCCAATTTGCACCGTAACGCTGGTGATATTACTGCTCTTTATGAGAGTAAAGACTACAAAACTTGCCGACTCTGGATTAAGCCAAATAGATTTTCTTGGAAATCTCATCTTTATCCCGAGTATGATATCTCTCCTTCTTGGCCTGGTTACTGGAGGTATCGAGCACCCTTGGTCTAGCTGGCGCATTATTCTTCCATTGGTACTAGGTATCGCAGGCTGGATCTGCTTCCATATCCAGCAAAGCTACTCCAGCCATCCAAGCGTACCTCCACACTTGTTTAGCAACCGTACGTCGGCCGCTGCGTACCTGTTAACATTCTTGTCGTCCGTCCTAGTCCAAGCTATCTCATATTTCCTCCCTATTTACTTTCAGGCAGTCCATGGTACAACAACCTTGCGCTCTGGTATCAACTTTCTCCCGTTTGCAATCAGTACCTTAGGCTCAGCGGTTATATCCGGTATACTGTTAAGTAAATTCGGTGCTTATCGACCAATCCATGCAGTATCTTTCGCTCTGTCTGCTATCGGGTTCGGGCTTTTGACTCTTTTGAACGGCCACACGAAAGTTGTATCTTGGGTTTTCTTCCAATTAATTGCAGGTGCAGGCTCAGGAACAATATTATCTGCCTTGTTACCGGCCATTATGGCGGCTCTTGCAGAATCCGATGTCGCATCATCATCTGCCACGTTCAGCTTCGTTCGAACCTTCGGGTACATCTGGGGAGTAACCATCGCCTCCATAATATTCAACGGACAGTTCAACAAGAACCTACCATTGATATCCTCACCAGCTCTGAGGGATCAGTTGAAGAATAGCGCGGCATACTCGTTTGCAAGCCAAGCCCATAGGCTTCGAACAATTATTCCTGAGTCCGTGTGGAACGAGGTTGTGGGAGTGTATGTTAAAAGTCTAAGAGCAATCTGGTGGGTTGGGTTAGGATTTAGCATTGTCGGCTTGTTTGTGGTTGCATTGGAGAAAGATTTGAAACTGAGAGAGGACCTAAAAACAGAATATGGCATCGAGGATGAGAAAGATAGCAGCTCACCTACGGATGAGGAAAGTGGCCTTGAAATGAATTAATGACTGGCAAATTTATATAGATATAGCGCTGACAATAGATAACATGTGGTTGGCTTTAACCTAAACACCCCCGCGCTTCCCTAAACAATATTATTGTAAAGGCGACAGGGCATCCAATTTGGAATATACCTATGGGCTCATACCTTCTGTGAACCTCTTGGAGTTTCTTCTTACTTCTGACGCTGTAGTATCCAATAGAACATTACGGCAAGAATCCCCTTCATCCTCCTTGCTATCCCAGTCAGTGAATCAACGCACCAACACAAAGAGGGCCATAGGCCTGGGGAATTACCCCCCTTTTCGGAAGTATAAGGCGTATGGCTGCAAGCTAAGAAGGGAAACAAGGCTTATCAGCGTTCTTAACAGGGTGAGAACAGATATATAAATATCAAGTATATCCAATAAAAGGAATATTCCTTTCAGAATAACATCTTGCCTTGTATCTCGTCCCAGAGGGCCGCAATAACTTGAATGGTAACTTGATCGGATAATTGGCCAATAGATTCAAAAATTGGCTATCTAGTATATGTAGTAAACCTAACCTCGTGTACAGATATCAACAAAGTTTCCGGCATATCATAGGTATCGGGACGGACGCATCTTCGTCCGTAACATACCGGGGGCGGGATAGGTGTAGCCTGGTACTCCGTATATATCAACCGGTTACTTAATTGCCGGGGTCCCTTGAATTGTAATATTTGCTGGATATTGGGTATTTGGCGGGGATCATTTTCCCCGCCCTGCTAGTACAAGTCCAAATGATAATATGTCCCAGCACTTTGGGACTTCAGTTGGGACGGGACAATTTCTCATCTTATTCCATGCATAACGTCGATCTCTAGCACTGCCCCGAATACTTGGCCTGTGATTCAGCATCAGCCAACATGAGGCAATATGCCACATCGAGGTGGTGGAGAAATAGCCCTAGTAATTAAATAATCTAGCTGGCGTGCATTTCTTGTCTCATCGGTGCTAAGGCCCACTCAAAGAGTTGCTCGGTACGTGGTAAAGGAGAGCAATGGATGTAAAAAAGAGAGTAGTTAATTGTCTTGGAATAAAGTCATGATTGCGTTCGTTTATATTGACTAACGACATTAGAAGAAAGGATCGCCAACCAGGGCGAGTAATGAGTATAGATCGCTAGAGTTCATCCCCATGCCCATGAGGACCCTCCCACATCCTCTTTTTAGGATTAGGATATACCTTTGGACCATTGGGTATGGTTGTAGGCCGCTCATTCTCCTCCGCTGCATTATCCGCCCCCGTCCAGCTTTTAATATCTTCGGCCATGTCAGGTATACCATTAACATCAGCTTTCTTAGTAGTGTCAGGGTTCCAAAGAGAATTAGTCGCAGTCGCGCCCATGTTAGTTGTCATCAAAGGCTTAGTCGGTACAACAGACTTAGAACCTGCCATCGATACACCGCTAGAAACTCCAAATATAGTAAACGTGATTCTAGCAGCGATTTTGAGAGGGAGCCAGACTATCCACCAAAGTGGGCCGTAGAGCCACCGTCGAAAGATGAGCCATGATATGGTTCCTATTAAAATATAAAATGCCGTTTCGAGATACCATGTATCTGACTTTTGAGAGCGAACAAGTGAGCTCACGAGAGATTTGGATGACGCAAGTAACGTATCCAGGTTGGTGTACGATTCTGAGAGCGAACTCAACGCTTTATTTGATTGTTCTGAACTTTGGATTAGCAAACCGCGGATATGGATGTTTTGGGGATGGAGCAGCCCACCTAAAGCCTCTTGAGCAAACTGGCTCCTTGAAAGCTCCGCCTGCATGAGATGATGTGTTTGTCGTAATGCAGCAGTAACATCCTTGGACGAGCTTGCAACAAGGTCGCCATGTGTAAACCTCGGTGTTCTCCTGTTCGGCACATCCTCCCCCTCCGCAGAGGGTTGAAAGAGGAGCTGTCTCTGTCTATTCTTTGCCTTTTCCGAACTCCGCTTAGCTTCTATCTGAGCTCGTCTGAACTTTGATCGAGCCCTATTAGGTTATGTTAGCTAACGTACATCTACAGCTATCGCAAAACAAGATCCATACATTTTTAAATCCTCCTCTATCTTCGCCATGAGAGCCATAGCCCTGCCTGCCTCGGCGTCAAAGAGGACACTCTCGCGGCGCTGATATCGCCTTCGATCAAGAGGATGAGTCTCCACGCGCAGAACCTCCATCTCTTCTTCTATTTCCCCGAGGTCCTGATGGATCTCGGTACTTAGATTGATACGTTCATCGTCATCATGGGTATCTGAGCTGCCAAAGGAGTATAGACGACGTATCAGGCCTGAGACCTTCTCGATAGACGCCTCAACGGAAGCAAGACGGGAATGGAGAGAAGCAGGCATTATGGGTATCACAGCATCGACTTTCTTTCTATGAAAAGAGGAACAATATCATTCATAAATGTAGATGTTCAAGTTGTTTGTATGGTTTGGTGAATGTTGATGTCGAGAATAGGCGACGTTGGTCTTTCGATACATCACGTGACACTTCAAATCATTTTGCGTTCCTCAGGATAAGCCGTTAATGAATCTTCAATCGCAAGCAGAACAAGCCATACAACATCTGTCAGGTGCCAATTACGTATATACAGCATTATATTTTCTATATCATGTACGTGTACCCTCATACCGAGTCCAATGCCAATTACTAACCCGTTCTAGACCAGTTATACCACCATCACGAAATATCAGAAACCAATTTAAAACGCAGAAAAAGAGAAGAATAGACGAAGACGAAAATGGCTCTACCACTACGATCAATAACCTCATTCCGAACCTCGTTCTCACCTCTCTCCCCACTTTCTCGGCCATGCAAATTGGTTCTCGCGCTTCTACAAACACCCATGACAGCCTCTCCGTCGTCAGCAGCACATATAAAGATCGACGTGAAGCATCTACCGAAGAACTCCAAACAACTGCCTGAGATGACTGTTGGGTTCCGGAACGGCAAGGAGGTGAAGTTGGAGGTGGGCAAGCTACGGCTTTCAGTAGGGGATGTTATGGAGGAAGTTGGGAGGGTAGGGAGACTTATTGAGAGGGAGGAGAGTTTGAAGGGTTAGAACATTGCTTGGTGAATGGGGGCAGTTTATGGTGTTGGGAATGTATGTATATTAGATGTGTTTATTACAATTGATTTTATTTCATGCATATATGGGAGAGAGACGTAGGAGTGTTGGGTGAATGGTATAAACTTGGTATTTATTTTCATTTATTTATTGGATGGCTAGATACAATGAGTGGGCATGATCAAGTAAATAGCTGGGGTGGCCGTGGGCTCTGCCCCGGATTATCTATGAACATCTACGGCATGAAAAGGAGGCTCGCCTCCTGCAAGACTTTTTTTTAAGTCATTGGACTGGTAGAAGACGGTTAGACAGCGGCACCGGAGATGAAGAACCACTTGTCAATGCTGCCGTCGATGGGGGCAGGTGGCAGGTTGGAGCCAGCGGGGATGCTATCGACCTTGGAAGGTTCAGCACGGTTCTTGTCGAGAGTGGAGTTGCAGCTGTATTTGTTAGCAGGTGATATGCATGCTAGAAAATAGTATAGGAGACACGACTTACAGAGAGATGCCGCCAGCGGGGGACTGGCCGGACATGAGCTTCTCCCAGGCCTCGGCACACTCGTGGATGACGTCCATGGCGTACCTGTAAACATGTTAGAATACCAATAACCTAATGTAAAGAGAATAGACGAGAAAGACGTACTTGGAGTTCTTGCACTCGCCGGAGAAGGCGAACTGGTTCTCTGGCTTGCCGTCCGGGATCTTGTAGATACGGAACCACTCGTTGGTGGCTCTGAGGAGGCCGGGGAGGTGGCGTTCGACGTCCTCGATGTCCTTGAGCTTGGGAGCGAGAGGGTCGTTGACATCGATGACGATGATCTTCCAGTCGGTCTCCTCCTCGTCGAGCAGGGCCATGACACCGAGGACCTTGACCTGCTTGACCTGGCCGGGGTAGCCGACGAGCTCACCGATCTCGCAGACGTCGAGAGGGTCGTTGTCTCCCTTGGCCTTGGTCTCGGGGTGGACAACATTGGGGTCCTCCCAGGTCTGTGCCCGTCGTGTTAGCTTATCTGTCCTCCCCCTCCTTACCCCTTTGCATGGATGACGGAGAGTGCACTCACTCGTGGGAAGGCACCGTAGTTCCAGAGGTAGCCCTTGTGGGGGAAGCAGTTGCGGACGAAACGCAGCTTGCCCTTCTTGGTGTCCTGCTTGATGGGGTTCATGAAGTCGTCCTTGGAGATCTGCCATCGAGTCGGTCAGTACAATCCACTACCCCTCCACGGACAGAAACAGGACGAGGGGGACAAACCTCCTGCTTAGCGTTGGTCCAGCGAGGAATCTCGACGACCATGTTGAGGATGGTCTTGCTCTCGTCGGCGTAGAGAGGGATGTCGTGGAAGGGCGAGATTGGGACGCCATCCTTCTCGATGTATGCCCGCCACTCGAGGGTGTTGAGGGCGCCGACGTTACGGACGGTGTAGGCCATGCTGGACGACGGTGACGGTGACGACGAGGAAGAAGTAGAGAGGTGCCGTGAGACTAGGGCTGTTCGACTGATGCTTGCTGGCGCCAGTCTGGATGGTGAGAGAGCTGAAGACCTGAAGAAGCGAGAGGAGGAAGAAGACGAAGTGGCGGAGGCCCGAGAATAAGTAGTGAAGCGGGACAAGCAAGAGACGCAGGAGTCGCTGCGGGCAGAAGAAACGAGGGCAGAACCGGAGATTGTGGGGGCGATTCTGCCGGCCATCCTCAGACACCGCTTTCACCTCCTGCTTTGACTTTTGACGCAACGACAACAGTAAACACGACAGTGATAACAACAGCAACGATGACGACGAGATACTCGAGGAAGTACCTGATGATACCTGACGATACCTGACGGATGCCGAAGAGGACGATAGCGACGGGAAGACCTATAGACGGCCCGAGTCGGCTGAGTCGGTTGAATCTCGATTGACGACCGCGATGCCGAGTGAGATGTCGTGCTTCTGCAGGCAAGGATCGCTGCTGGGATGAGACTCGCGACGGTTTCAAGCCAAAACACGGTTGGCCAGGCTCAATTGATGCTCGTGCTGCCTCCCGATGTGATATATCTGTTCTCTCGCGGTCCCTCTGCCTCGACGCTGCTGCTGCTGCTGCTCGCGCTGCCGGTTCCTGGTGTTCCTGGCGCGGCCGCTGAAGATTTTCCCGATCTAGATGCCGTGATTAGGTAAGCCGCTGAGAAATCTTCGATCTCGCCCTAGGGAAAAACTCCGCTCACCAAGGATTGCCAGACAGACAAGACGCAAGATAAGGACGCCAGTTAGATACGATACCAGCCTGATAGACGACAGGCAGCCAGATACGGTCAGAGCATGATATGAACAGGCTGGTCCGCTCCGTCATGGCCCTGGGATCGTCGTCGGTCGCGTCTCAGGCCAGAGTGCCCATCCCCAAGCATGGAGTCGACTACCGTGGGAAGGTCGTCCTCGCCCCCATGGTGCGCTCCGGCGAGCTGCCCTCTCGTCTGGTCTCGCTGAGGTACGGCGCAGACCTCGTCTGGGGCCCCGAAACCATCGACCGCTCTCTCATCGGCGCCGTCAGGCGTATCAACCCCCGCAACAACACCGTCGAGTTCACCCGCGTGCCCTCCCACCCGGCTCCAGATGCAAAGGATAAGGTCTCCGTCATCTATCGAATCGACCCCGCCAGGGAGAAGGGCAAACTCATCTTCCAGCTGGGCACCGCCTCGCCAGACCTCGCCGTCGAGGCTGCCAAGGTAATCGCCGACGATGTCTCTGGCATCGATGTCAACGCTGGCTGCCCGAAACCCTTCAGCACCCTCGGTGGCATGGGTGCCGCCCTCCTGCAGACCCCGGACAAACTCGTCTCGATCCTTGAGGCTCTGGTGCGCGAGGTCGGCCAGCCCTGGCAGATCGGTATCTCTGTCAAAATACGACTCCTCAAGGACCCCAAGGATACCGAAAGGCTAGTCACCGCCCTCTGCGCAACCGGTATCACGGGACTTACCATCCACTGCCGCACCACGCCCATGCGGCCCCGCGAAGCCGCCATCCGCGACCAGCTGCCCATGATAGCTGCCATCTGTCGCTCGGCGGGCGTGGCGGTTCTTATGAACGGCGACGTTAAGTCCAGAGACCATGCTCTCGAACTCATGAGCCAGTACGACGTCGACGGTGCCATGATTGCTACTTCAGCTGAGTCAAACTTCTCCTGCTTCCGTAGTGCTGCGGATGGAGGGCCTCTGTCGTGGCGTGAACTGGCGCATGAGTACATCTCCGTGGCAATGGAGTGCGAAAACAAATGGGGCAACACAAAGTACCTTCTCAACATATTCTTACCCGGCAAGGACAAGGTTGCTCAAGTCGTCAAGTCTTCACGGACATATACACATTGCTGCACCATACTAGGATTCACTGACCTACTCCCTGCTGCAAACAAGATTGATGCTATACTCGGCATATCGGACAGGACGGAAGCCGGTCTAAAGCGCAGTGCAGAGCTTCTTGGCCCAGCGCTTATGGCCCCTGCCTTTTCTGCTTCCACTACTCAAGAGGTCGACATACCGCTTGACTCGAGCGTACTGAGAGGTGATAGCCTCGCTAACCAAATCGTCGCATGAACGTTCCATCAGCGGGACTTTGCATCTTCTTCACTCTACTACACACGGCCGGCGTTATGGGACGGAGCATCAATCATGGTCAACCTACTCAATACATCTTCCTAGACTATTCAGTGATAATACACTTTTACATCTTCTATTTCAAGAACACTCAGTATATAAATTAAAAATGGTATATATTTCTAAGCTATCATTATCATGAGCTGGTATGGTAACATTTAACATAAAAATAAGTCTTTACATGGAGACAGTGTGCTGTCCGCATCCACCACCGGACATCTTAGCGTACTTGGGGTTAATCTCACGCTTAGCAGTCTTTGGGCGGGTTGGGAATCCACGGAGGGACTGAGCATACTGAGCAACAGCATAGGCGATGGCTCGGGTGTTAAGGAACATAGCGAAT
>NW_003345196.1:112939-115021 GCF_000150975.2 Nannizzia gypsea CBS 118893
ACGTTGCGCTTGATAAAGGCCTGGTAGTCGGATCGGCCGGTGAAGGCGCTGGGGGCGTGTGGGAGACCCTGGTCGTCATAGAACTTCTCGAAGAGGTACTCGATCTCAGCAGAGCCAGCAGGGCCGGTCATGTTGTAGGCGGAACCATCACCGTCGTAGATCATGTTGGCGAAGTTGGGAGAGCCGATCATGTCGAAGTTGAGGTACAGCTTGACCTTGTGGAGCTCACGGTCATCGAGGCTGTTGACGTAGAAGGTGCTGCCGAGAAGACCGAATTCTTCAGCGGTCCACCAGCCGAAGCGAACGGCGTTGCGGACCTTGAACTTGGTCAGGGCTTTGGCAACGGTCATGATACCGATGGAGCCAGAGCCGTTGTCGTTGATACCTGGGCCGGCATCGACGGAGTCGGAGTGGGAACCAAGCATGATAACGTTGTTGTGGTCTCCTCCCTTGGTCTCAGCAATGACGTTCCAGCTACGAAGCCAGTTAGTATAATTGTGACTATCAATGCCGGGACAACAAATGGCGAGTCTACTTACGTGGTTCGGTTCTCAAACAAGCTAACGACGTTCATGGTGACGCTAACCTTGCCAGCGGCAACGAGGGCAGCAAGAGCATTTCCATCCTCCTGAGAAATAGCAGCAGTTGGGACATGGCGCTTGTCAAGGCCACCAAGGGTTCCAGCAAGGGATCCTGGGGCGTTGTTGAAGATAACGGCACCAGCGGCCTTTGCATCACCAGCCTGAGCGGACTTCTCGCCGAAGCTGCAGATACCACGCTGGACGAGAACAATCTTGCCCTGGGTGTTCTCAGGGTAATCGGTCTATTTGCAGCTGTTAGCTCTCCTACATTCCTCCATACATATACAAAGGAAGTCTAGCACATACAGAATTACAGCCGTTGTTCTTGGCAACAACAAGCTCAGCAGTGAGCTTCTGTGCGGGAGGGCTGTAGGACATGGCCCTGGTATCGTAATCCTTGCCATTGGCACTGATGGCTGCCTCGGCGTGAGACCACAGGTGAACTTGCTCCTGCTTCTTCACGTCGTAGTAGCCAGTGGACTTGATCTCATTGTAGATCCAGTCAATGGTGTCCTTGTGTCCCTTGCCGCCGAACACTCGGTTCTTCTCAGGATGAGCATCGCCAAAGCTTTGTAGCTTCTGGAGACCACCCATGATATCCTTGAGCTTAATCTGGTTTTGCAGGTCATCCTATACATTTGCATCAGCACATAAGAATTCCCCAGGAACATTGTGGTTTTTTGGGCATTTTTGTGGAGTTATAAGTGACAGGGACGGGGACGATCGATCGATCGATTTATTGATACTCACTTGCGAGACCATAGGCTTGAAGGGCCATCCGATGGGGTCGGTGGCAGCAACGCCTTGTGAGATGGTCGAGAGGCCCACGGCCAGGCTCAACAATTGCGACTTCATGATGAATTCTGTGCTCTGCTTAACGAAGGAAAGAAGGGCAGCTTTGGGATGAAGGAGGCTAAGTAGATATGGGATTTCGTCGCTGTCGAAGATCCTGCCGATCTCATAGAAAAGTTGGGTCTGGCACTGCTTAATATATACCAGCCGCCCGAATGCTGAGGTCAACAATTATCATCCCCATCGGCCTGTACCTCTCCCTCTCATCCTATCATGCAATCTCGCTCGGCTCCTTGCGGGACCAATTTCCCATCTCCATGGCCGCAACCTGCCGGTTGTTCGTGATTTCGCTACCTGAGCACATGGATGTGCATCCCAAGAACCCAGAGAAAGAGCCTAAACTTTGCTTCCTTCGGGTTGGAAATCTCTCCACGGGGGATTTGACTCAATATTCTCGCGCGCAAAGTTGAGGCTTGTCTTCTCGTCCCCGCCCCTTCCCCCGCAAGTCAATTGCTGAGCTGGACGCAGGAAAAGCGTATAACTTGCAGGTCAGGCATCCTCCCAGCTCAAGCCCCCTGCAAAGTTGATTTTCTTCCGCTGTCGATCCCTGCAGGCAGGGTTCTCCCCGATGATGCCTTCACTCCTCGCTTCAGCTGTCTAACTTCCTTGGCGGCAAGGGGTGTCACAGAGCGAGATAACGGTGCGACGA
>NW_003345196.1:115912-119434 GCF_000150975.2 Nannizzia gypsea CBS 118893
TATAGAGGGGGCATGATCACACGAAAAAGGTTTCAGTCGGAAGATCGTGCAGTTGTACCCACGTCTTTTCTTTACGGGCGAAAGGATTAAAACCTTGCAGATCCCAGCGCAGCAAAGCATGTGGGCGAGAAGATAAATTGTACCAGCCACAGACAGGCTAGGGTTGAACAGCAGCAGCAGTGGCGACAACTACCCCGAAAAGTGGAGTGCATAAGCATACAGTAAGTATCAACCAGTAGTGGATTCTCATATCGCCAGGGATCGATTAACGGTAGCATGCGTATGGGCTTCCCCTGTCGTTGTCGCGGTGTTGTTGCTGGTGTGAAGTTGAGAAGACGTCAAGATGACCCAAAACGGCTTTTCCGAGAATCTCCGCCAAAACATCCCGTCCCTGCATTTAGTAACAAGAAGATGTATTCTCCGTATAGAGAGCGCAATATAAGAATCTGCTGCCAGGGGTAACAGACGAGCTAAGAAGCTAAGAAGGAAGCCATGCTTACTTGTATAAACTAATATTCCGGTCTTATATCATTGACACGGCTGAAAAGTATGTCCTACCGGCCATCTAAGAGGTGTCTCTCTGGCCGCAACACCTACTCTTCGTGCATTTGGACCGGCGCCATTGAGGCGAGACATGGCTTGGCTGCATTTGCGAGAATATCTATAGAAGGTTCTGATATCGGCCTGACAACCCGCTTGGTCAATGTTCAATTAAGTATGGAGATTAGACTCTCGGACGTATATAGTTATCTATTTTCATATAGTATTTTAGGCCCTGATAATCTTCAGCTAGAAGGTTCAGGAAGGGTCAGGAACACCGCTAAAGTGGCATTCTGGACGGTAGTTAACTCTAAAGGAAGAGAGAGAGACCGGATGCCGCAGAGAAATTGCTGATTGGCTATCAGGCAGCACACCAGGCAGAAGTTCGCCCCAGACATACGGAGGGGATGAGAAGAACCGATATTAGCCAGGGGTATCACCAGCCGTCTCACATGAACACTTTTGTCAATTCGTGGGAAAAGAAAGCGAAGGCGATGGCCTTCATTCTAGATGGGGCTGATATGATGTATGCTCTGTGTGTGTGTTGTATGCTGTGGAGCAAACGGGGGGAAAGTGACAAGTAAGAAAAGAGGTGACTGATTGTGAGATGGTGCATGAAGATAACGGTGCAGTGCATGGGGATGACATTCAAGAGCTATCCTCTGGTGCTTTCTCTAATTCAAGGGTCGACATGACCAGATCCTCCACGGCCTGGAGGTTTTCATCGTCCCGTTTTCCGCCGAACTGTGCGCCTTCATCTTCCCCTGCCACTCTCTGGTCCAGAGCTAGCTTCGTCTGCCCCAGTGCATGGATCTGTTCTTCGATTGTCCCTCTTGTCACAAGGCGTACAACCTCGACTTCACGGGTCTGGCCGACACGGTGCGCACGGTTTTCTGCCTGGATGTCTTCCTGGGGATTAAAGCTAGAGTCAAATATTATCACTTTGTTAGCGCAGGCCAAGTTGATCCCTGCACCGCCGGCCTTCGTGGATAGCATAAACACCGAGATGTCCACTTGTTCATGAAAGGCATCAAGAATAGACTGGCGGTCTTCAACGCTAGTTTTCCCATCGAGGCGGAAGAATTTGATCTTCTGTGTCTCAAGGACCTGTTCAAGAATGTCCATGACCATCGTGAACTGGGAGAAAACCAAAATTCGGTCCCCCTCCGCAATATATTTATCCAAAAGCTCGCAAAGCTTCTCGACTTTTCCAGAATTCATCCATTCCTTATTCTTGAGCGCAAACCTGCCAAGCGCGGCGGGGCTGCCTGTACAGAGAGTATGGCATTCAAAGTCATTATACTCGCGTAATTCAATGTAAATTTGATCAGGGTCGGAATGTGTCCACTTCTCGTCCTTCAAACATGCTTTCGACATTCGACTTAGCGTCTTGTCATCATAGACTCGACGGGAGAAGAGTGGGTGAATTGCAGCTTGTCGCAATTTCATCAGAATATTTGACGACTTGTTTCTCGTCAATTTCTTCCCCGCCGCCCGGTCGGCTATATGTTGCTTCACTGACTCAATCTCGCTATGATAAATCTCTTTTTGAGATTCATTCATTTCGCAGTACTCAACGCGGGAAATTTTAGCGGGCAGGTCAATCACCTGATGTTTCTTCCGCCGCAATACAAATGGCATGAGCATGGATTTTGCTCGAGCAATTCGTTGCGCGGACAGCAAGGCCGAATGTGTATCATCCACCGTTCTGGCCTTGGCCC
The DNA here is from genome assembly GCF_000150975.2 of Nannizzia gypsea CBS 118893. NCBI lineage: Eukaryota > Fungi > Ascomycota > Eurotiomycetes > Onygenales > Arthrodermataceae > Nannizzia > Nannizzia gypsea. The sequence goes on from NW_003345196.1 coordinate 118,174, forward strand.
TGAATATGTACTCAAGATCATCCTTCCGCTCTCTGAAAACCGAAGGTAAAATGAATCCAAGGAGCGATGCGAGCTCCTGGAGATTGTTTTGCAGAGGCGTACCTGTCAGAAGGAGGCGGAATTGCGCTGGTATACGAATAAGTTTCTCGTATAGTTGAGATTTGCTGCTTTTTAGCATATGGCCTTCATCATAAACGCAAACGTTGAAGTTCATGGACCGAAGAAATGCGGCATCGACCTTCGCTTTTGCAATGGTATAAGTAGTAATAACAACATTGATATTATCTCTGTTGTCTTCTATCTCAGTTCGAATTTCTCCTCGAGCGGCTTGCCCTGCATAGTATGGCATTGTTTTGAGCTTCGGGCAGAAGAGCGAAAACTCGCGAAGCCAATTCTCAAGGGTCGAAGCTGGGACAACGACCAGGTGAGGCCCAGTGACACCAACTTCAAGGAGATGAGAGAGAAAAGCAATGACCTGACAAGTCTTTCCCAGTCCCATGTCATCAGCAAGGATACAGCTCAGCCCTTGGTCGTAGATTAATTTGAGCCAGTTGATCCCAACAACTTGGTAATCCTTCATCGTGATAGTATCACTCATAATGGCAGGCTGGGATATAAATTTCCTGCCCCGGGACTTATCTCTAACGTCATCTGCATCGTCACTTGCACAACAACGGCTGGACGGGCTTCCGATCCCAGAATCCTGGATCCCATCTGGCGGAGCCTTGTCAAGAGAAACTAGCTCCAATTCGCCACCGTCCCTTTTCGACCCGAAAATGTCGACTCCCCAGCGTTTTATCTCTGTTGCTATTGGTTTCCCAAGAGACTCGCATTCAGCAACTAGCGCATCAACTGCCTCATATCCTGTCCACATATCCAGACATTTGTCAACTATTTTGTCGCCCAGAGGTTTCTTGGAGGTTTTCCTTTTGTTTCCAGGTGTTTTCTCCGAAGTGTCGGATTGCTCAATGGAAACACGTCGAGCCGAAGCTAAAGATGAGAATGGTCTTTGTAAGATGAATTCGCTTGCAATGTCAAACGTAATTTCTGCGATATCGGATAAATCATCAGGAGAACATGAATTGAAAAATTCCAGTACTTTTGCTTCCTGTGTTCCATCATCAGGACTTAGATTTTCAGCTTCTGAGTCGGACGAGTAGTCATCTTCAAGGGGTATTCTCGGTGAGGCTGCCCGTGCTTTTCCACGAGCGACAACCTTTTTAGAGGGTTTAAAGGGACGTCGATCGGTCAGATACAGCGG
>NW_003345196.1:119599-167178 GCF_000150975.2 Nannizzia gypsea CBS 118893
TTTTTCTTCCAAGTTCGCAATGTACTCCAAAGCATTTTGGTAATTTCCACGATGCTGCATGAGAGTATCTAAACAAAATCGAACGGATTTATTAGGGTATACCGAGCATAACCTCTGAACCTTCGTCCTTAGAGTGAAATCGTCTATTTGGTTCAGTGAAAAACCCTGGCCGTCCGAGGCTGTAGATGCTGTTCTATTTCGTTTATTCCCCACTTCCGAAGCACCAGTTTTCGTTATATTCGCATTCTCTGCGGATCGTTTTTGGCCTTTATTGCCATCTGAACTATAGAACGCTGCAGCAGTAATTTCACGAAATTTGGCCAGAGAGTTTCCCGATGCTGAAACGGGTGATGAGATATATCCATCTTTTTCGGGACTATGGGCTGTTTTCGCAAAGGTAGATGGTCTTATATCTGTGGTCCGCACGGTAGAGAAATCATCATCTGAAGATCCCCCGCAATAGGTAGGGCCATCGTCTTCGCTAAGGTCTATGACTGGTGTCCGCCTAACTGGGCCGGTTGAAAAGGCGGGAGGACGAAAATGGGTTCCTGGCGGTGCAATGGAAGCTGAAAAATTCCTGTTTGTACCCGATACCGAAGGCCCAAGAGGAGACGAACCGGCTACTTGTACCACAGATTCACGTTGAGGGGAAGCTTTAAGACGATTTGGAGGCTGAATTATTTGGGTGGGTTGGGTCAATAGTTGGGTTGGTTGCGTAGGCGCAAGGATGGAGTGCTCGCCGTTGATAGGAACTGTGGCAACTGTGTCGTGTTCCAAAGTCTCACGGGTATCAGAGACAGGATCAGGATCGACATTCAAAGCTCTGCGCGCTGCAGCCATATTCCGTATAGGAGTGTCGGGAATGCGGTCCTCCATACTTGCTAATCAGCTAGGTACCTCTCACGATGTTGAGAAGCTACTTCTGGGGCAGCCTAATGCCATAGCGCCCTGAGCATTCGGTATTTTGATCGGCGGGTAAGGAAAAAAAGGGAGTGATAGGCGTAATTACGCCTCACACAGCGCGAATATGGTAATAAGAAAAACAACAGCAGATGTAGTTATTTTGTTGTGAAGCCAAAAAAAAAAAGTATGGAGATACAATCTTGCAGGTTCTAAAAAATGGCTAATCGCCGGAAAATCTATCACGTGATATACAACACAGTAATCACGTGATAAAATTTAGGCTCAAACATTTAAGGTTAGCGGCTTAAAATTTAAAGAAAAAACTCAAAATATATAGTCTTAAATGTATAAGCAAATAAGGCGATAGGAGGGAAATATAAGATAAAGCATGGAGAGAGAAGCTGTGTTAGTACAGAAGTTAGAGGGGAAGAGGAGCCTACAACCCACCACTCTTTCCTCCGCTTCCTTTGATACTTTTGGCCGTAAATACTATTTCATCAATATGGCTTGACGGAGCCAGCCCAGCGCTGAAATAGTTCGAGCCGCGAGGATATCTACATAGTGATATCAAGTAGATTTAACTTACCTCATGGGCTGATGTAAAGCCCTAACCCCCTATAGTATCAGTATACCAATTGACATATAAATACGCAGAATGTGAGAGACAACTTAAGGCTAGATCATAAGGAGCTCGTCGATAGGATAGTGGTCATCAAATCCTTTCACACTATCCTCATTAAATCGAGACATTTTGAGCGTGAAAAGGTCGTTTATTTCATCCTTATGCTTATCCGATAAATTTTGAACACGGTCATCAATCGATGTGAATGGCCCATGGTGTTTTTCGTCGATAAAGGCCTAGTAAATTTCATTAAACATAGAGCTACGCCGCGCAGCTAAACAGACCCAAAATAGGCCCGTCTCCATAGAGTGTTCCATTTGAGGAGAAAGGCGCCGTTGTTCCGTGAGGGTTTGCAGCTCGATCATCTTGTCTTCACTCTCTCTAAGTGCTTCTAGGAATAATCGAAAACAGGATGTGTAGAGAGCTATGAATTGATTAAGATCGGATTCCCAGCCCTCCGAGCTTACGAGCAAAAGTCATCAGGGTGCTACATACGAGAATTCAGCTGGAGCAACGTATGTAAACTCCCAGTCGATGGCTCCCGAAACACAAAACTTTTCAATATCAATGAGGACATTGGAAAGGCGTGTCATCGCAATATAGCCTAAATGACCCTTCGTCAGATTTGGTTGAAAGTTCGTTGAGGACCTTTAAAAATAGATATAGAGCTGCAAATATCTTCCTGCAATCATCCTTTTGCAAGCGGAGGTGGGGTATATGTTCCATGGCAAGAGATTTGAAGTAGTCCGTAGCTGACCTAAAGGTGCGTATGGGGAAATTGCTTTCATGTATATTGCGGACAACATCAGCTCGTTCATGCTAAATGTAACAGGTCGACCGCCAACGCTGAAACTTCCTTCATTCTTCATTGGTGCACCAATGGTATCAAACTTGGGTTTCGAAAGTTCAAGGACAAGAGTAGCCATCTCGTGATATGCTCTCTTCAGACTCCGATCGCTTAGCTGGGTATTTAAAACAGGGCTCACTTCTTTAGAAGTTTCTTCAAGAAGCTCAGATAGAGGCACCCCTTCAACAAACGGCATGACAGTATATGGACCAGACCAGCAAGTACCAGAACCCAGGACTTCAGGAACAGGGATGGAGGTGTTGTGCCGAAGATTGTTCATCGTTGCGACTTCTTGTTTTACCTTCTCCTGGCGAAGTATAGCTTTCCCGAGGGCAGCGAAACGAACGATTAGATGAACTCCATCTTCATACCTAACGCGATAATATATGTTGAAGGCGCCACCCTTCCACCGACAAGCAGAACGCGGATTCCTAGGACGGTGCTGGTAAGCAACCTGCATCGATAGAATCTCAGGCTATTTGCTTAAAAAGAGTTTCAGCCAAGCAGCGAACTTTTGCTCCTGTTTCTGGCTAACTGTGCAGTCAAACTCCATACTTCCAATAGAAGAGCAGCACTCTAGGGAGCCGTAGTGAGTCACGAGCTCAATGTGCTAAAGAGGTATCTATCGTAAGAACGAGGACGAGATGGTGCTCAAAAGCCGAATGAACGATACCTCCTAAATTAGCGAGGCCCCGTCGTTAACCAGTCACGTGAGCTCACTAAAATGGATCCATTGGTTAGTGTCAAACGGCTGAGCCAAAAAGGAGAGCCCGTGCTGATTTGCGCAGGAGGCTTGTTATATCGTTGACTCTGTCCCAAGGACCAGAGCCTGAGAGGCTATTTTAGCTGGAAGCTATGTCTAGCAGCTATATTTTCTAAATCTATTCAGATAAGTCTTCGTGAGGATATCTTGAGCACAGCAGGGTAACTCATGCGATATGAGCTCCCTAGCATGCCCAGCTATTATTCACATGAGCTCACGGGGTAGAGATCTGGAAACCTTTCGCACAGCAATTACAGAGTTCTGATGTTACCTTAACTATGCTTGGACAGTTGCCAGTGAAAACCTTTCAAAATCGTTACTGAATAATATCCCGTATAAAGTGTTTTATTATCAAAGACGCAGCATGATAGTCACCTCATGAACTGACCGCAAGAGGTGCATGTTGGCCGTATCTTCTCTTCAAGGATTGAATATCAACGGACAATTGTCACAGACGAATAGCGCCAATTCAGAACCGCAAATTCCTTCCATCCTCATCACTACCAAGGCATTAGAGCAGCGGCTTTCTGGTTATTGCGCCCCCACAGCTACTACATATCTAGTCGATTCGCTGACGGAAGAAGGCAGCTCTTTACTACATTTGCCTGGAAGACGAGGTCAGTCGATTATATATAGAAAGCTACCTCGGCCCACCATCTGTCACTTGCATACACCGCTTATTACTAGCCAGGTACCTGAGTAGCCACCTGATCTCTCGGATGATATCAGCATACACCCAGTACAAACTCTATGGTCTTCTCGGGGGAATGGGCTGCTTTGGCCCCAGTCAATGCATGTCATACATCCCCTCTTAAGACTTCAAGGGCCAATTTAAGACAAGGATCGTCAAAGGCGCAGGGCAATTTTATGATGACCAATATTCTCTTTCAATATGGAGAAAGATCCTGTCGAGAAAGTGTGCAAGTTGCAAGTCCGCCACCAGCAAGTATCTCTCGTGAAGTTTTTCCGAACATGTGCAGAAGCACACTGTTACTACGAGGCCCTGAAATTGTTGGCACAAACCGACTGAATGCAGGCTGCATATTAATTCTCCTCTCCACCTTGACGACCATTTAATTAGAGAAGTCAAGAAAGCTAGGGCATTTTATATACGTACCGCATCTTCTCACCCGATCATCCCCGTTCCTCTGCCGGTTCTCCGTTTTGATCTCGAATCAGCATTCTGGACACTTTTACTTATTTCTGTCAGGAGACGGCTTGCTCTGGGTCCATGAGAAAAGCATCATTCTAGAGAAAGGGAAATAATACCCATTTCCTGTAATATCAGAGCCACGGATTGACCGCTTCATCCATATCATCGACGGATGACTGCTACCGACGACCATATTTACATATCATGGGAAAGAAGCTGTGACCTTGGTAGGGAGAGTGCCGTCAATTCTTTCCTAAGCACATCACGCTATCTCATCCAGCCTCTTGGGGAGACATGCTGGCAGTTCAAGGAGTACCTTCAGCTGCAGTAGGTGTCCCATTGTCACTGCTTACATGCTACTACATCTGAGGGATTCTTGGTTGGCTCCCCTTCCCATGAATGGGGCTAACTCCGTAACTATTGGTACCTGGTCCCACAGCAGCCCATGGGTGCGTTTCTGGGTTTTTAGCACGGCTAGAACCCACTTCGAACCATGGCTAATATCTTGTTGAGAGCTTGTGTTATTGACAAGAGGCGGGGGGAAATGGTAACAGTCATTGTTGAGATAATAGTTGTCTTAATCGACATTTTAAGACTACAGATGCTCTCTTGGCCATCCAGGGACAGTTGATGCCAAATATGATCCTCTCGTCCGGCGTCTAGCTTTTCGCCCGATGTTCCGTGAAATATCCATGAAACTAGCACTCTGCAGCTATTGACACTAGGTACTTGTGGATTTCATTGGTGATACTTGTCCCGATCAACCGTATGAATCTCCACTGTTAAAGAGCCTCCCTCTTTTCGTTGTGCTCTCCTCGTTCATATAGTTGAGAGTGGCCTGGTTGCATTCATGCACTGGCGCCACGGTTCTATCTTTCACCTACTCTACAGGACGAGTATGTGATTGTGGTGTTTTCACCCAAACCCAGCAGCACATCGGTCAACATGCAGGTCCCTCCAATGTCGGTGATTAAATCCTGGCCTCACCCGAACTATGAGAATCCATCAGAAGTTCGGGGGCCTGGATTAATCATACTGACGGTTATATTCGTTCCCCTGACCGCCTTCATCGTTATGCTACGCCTGTTCACTCGTATCCGAATATCAAAAAGTTTTGGTGTGGATGATATACTTATAGTTGGTGCTACAATCCCCGCCATTGCCTGCGGTGTGATTACTGTTATAGGCACAATCAAGTTCGGCTGGAGTCGACATGTCTACGACGTCCCATTAAGCCATATTGTTCTAGGCTTGAAGCTCAATATGGCCATAGACTGCCTCTTTGGCATCAGCTGCGCTCTTACCAAGCTCTCCCTTCTCTGCTTTACCCGGAAGTTGACCGCTGGAACAAATTCAGTCATCATGAAGTGGCTTGTTTTTAGTTCTATAGTTATTGTTGCGCTCCAGGTGATCATATTCTGCATTGTGGTTATCTTCACTTGTCGGTATAGTTTGCCCTGATTGATATATGAATTGATATACAACCCCGTATATAGGGTCACGATAGCCAGCCGCTAACTTGTGTCGAGTCTAGCCCGGTCTCAGCCTACTGGACTCTAAGCTTCAAGCCCCAGGAGTGCATCAACGAAACGGCACACCTCCTAGCAGGTACAATAATAAATATAGTCACGGACCTCTTAGTCGTTGTCTTACCGATACCCACTGTCATGGGCCTCAAGTTGCCGTATAGGCAGCGTATCATCTTAGCCCTCCTTTTTGGTGCTGGATTCGCAGTCTGTATTGCTGGGACCTTCAAAATCTACTTTCTTTATAAGTATAATATCTCACATGACAAAACCTGGGCGTCCTATCCTGTCTGGATTTCAGGCACTATCGAGCTGTACCTCGGCGTTGTATGTCTAAACCTGGCCCCAGCCGCGATTATGAGGACCTATATAGCTAACAATCGCCAACCAGATCGCTGCTTCGCTTGCCTCTCTCAAACCACTTTTCGCACGCTACCTCCCTAACATTATGAGTACATGGTCTTCCCAACGAGGGACTGCTTCTGGCTACTCCAACTCCCGTGGACGGCGAGCTGACAACCGGTATCCAAATGATGGCGGGGGTGGAATTCTCAATAGCTACCATACCACAACGACGGTTGCATCCGCAACACCGAACGGTATCGAGTTTGTAGACTTGGACAAGAAGGGGGTGATGGTGTCCAAGTACATAACTTATGAAGCCAGGAATGTATCCAAACCTTCGAGCATTCAATCCGCGGACGCAACATCTGAGTCGGAACTGAGGCTGACTTGACCTAGATCTCTTAACTCTTTCTGAAAAATTCCTTTTTTTTTTTTTTTTTTTTTTGTTTCACTGTTCATTCATATGGGAGGTTAGGCGGTAAGGGATCGGGTTTGGTCGGTATCTTCTAAGCTTCTTTAATGTATTAGGGGCCAGTGTGATGAGTATTGGAGGTATTACACATTAGCAGTTATGTTAAATGCAAAGCATCGCGGAATTGTCGCAGGCAACTAGTTAACTGGATAAGTTAGTTATTATGATCCGTCTAACCGAATCCAACTTCAGTTTTAATTTGATTGTAAGTCCACGTAGTAGTAAAGTAGATGTTTGTTTGGCTCGTTATCGACAGGGGAGACTAGATGCAAACATACTCCAAAGGGCAATTCGTTGCTGCAACAAGCTTCGGGCGGCGGATGCTTATTCTGACGCCGCACGAAGCGGACTCGATATTCAACCAGCAGTGGCTGTCTGCCGAGCAAGTGTCTGGCTACCAAGTGGTGGCAGGTAAGGTCTAGATTGCGTCAGAGAGTTTACCTGCAATGTTTACTATGCGTGTCTTTGTCCTACATGATACCTACCAAGCTACATCTTAATCATGAATTGTTTGGACGTGGGTAGAAAGAAGATAGAATGCAGATGGAATGTGGGTTGTATAGTTATGTGACGTGTTTATATGTATTAAAAGCTGACCTCTATCCGAACCAGACCATCTATAGACCAGGTAAAAATTGCGTTAAAAGCACAACCAGCGAGAGAACCAAAGTGTATCGCCATCCTCCATGGTTTCTCATGTGTGATGTGGTGTGTGGTGTGTGTTGTATTGTTCAAGCCCACCACTGCTTCCGCTTCGCCTGAAGCTCGACAAGCTGGTCCTGGAGCTTCTTCAGCTCATCTATCCGGGAAGCCTCGCTCTTCAGAACCCGCAGGTGTTCCTTTTTGAGGTCCTCGAAAGCATCGTCGAGCTGTTTGTGCCACGGGTATAGGACGAAGACCTGGAAGCCCAGGGCGGAGGAAGCGACGAAGAAGTTGGTCAGACTGATGCCGCGAGTGAAAATCATGGTGGCTAGCTAGCGAAGTGGACGTTTCCTGCTGGCCGGTCAGCCATATATATGCATACATATGCAAACCGAGGGTCTTGTCTCCGAGATGGAGCAGCCTACTTACGTTGATACAGGGGTTCTTTCCTGGTTATCGAGTTCTAGGGAAATCTGCAATCAGCTCCGTGGCTAGAGAAGACAAGACGATGAGACGACGAGACGATGAGCTCTATGGTCTATGGTGAAAGGCGCAAGTATCACTGTCCAGGAAACGGGCGCTGGTCATAATAGGCGAGCCTCCCGAATAAATCAGCTGCGCTGTCAGTGTGTGTGTTGTTGTTGCTATCGAAATGAGCGCTTTTACAGAGAAAAACCAGCGAATACAACCACAAGAGAAGAGAAAACTCTGCTTGTCCTCTGTTAACTAACTGCCTAACTCGTGCCTAGGTAAGTTGCTTTCGAAAACGGCCGAAGAAAAAGGTGAATGCCGACTTTTCTCCGAGAGGCGCCGGCTCCAGCACCAGACAAGCCCCACGGCTGACTTGCTTAAGTAACCCCTAAAGCTCAAGGCAAGGGCGCCTGTCGACCCTTGCTCCGGCGCTGGTTCGCTGTTGGGAAGCATCTGGCAGTTGGCAGTCAGATGCTGCGGGCGAACTGCTGGCGAACTGCTGCAGGAGGCCTCGCTTTTCGCCTGACCGCCGGTTCGTCGAGAGCTGCCGGAGCCACAAATATAGAGTCATGGCTGTAGGTAGTTTTATACGGATCACTTGAGTGTGACTGCAAGTTCTGCGGAGAGACTTCGAACCCGAAAATCTCCGTACCAGCTCTGCACATCTTTTGCTTCTCTTTTCTTCCTTATCGCCTCTTCTCTTCCCTCCTCCTTCATCTTCATCGTCTTCGTCGTCTTCTCGTCCATTTTTTCCTATAAAAATTGCCGAAAGCCATGGCTTCCACGTGACTTTTTCCCGTCGAAAAGTTAAAAAAAGGCTTGAAGAGAAGATGAAAAATAGAAGATGAAGATGAAGAAGAAGAAGAGAAGAGACGAAAGGAAGAAATGGGAGTTTAACTCTTCTTCATCTTCTTGCTTGTCATTGTCAGTCTTGACGTCCTCTCGTTCGTCCCAGCCGCTACCTCGATGCCCTTTGCGCAGGGGCCTTATCGGTAGCAAGAAAAAGGGGCTGCCCGCTCGTTTAGTCAACCAATTTACTGGCGGGACGTTTATTTACCCCTGAGCGTGTCTCTATACTTCCCGTCGACCGCTGGAGTGATATCCGCTGGATTCATTTCTTCCTGTCGAGACAGGGTAAAACTCTTCATCTCCATCCATTAGAGAGACCCATCGCTCGCTCGTTCTTGGTCGCCTCATCACTCATTCAGGCGTCGACACACTCGCTTTTACCACCGCCGCATCCCTTATACCGCACGCCCGAAATACTTCCCTACGCCCTTAGCTGCATGTACCGCGATTGCGTGCCCCCTGCTGCTCCGTACATCCAGCCTCGAGCCAGGAGGGAAATCTCCGAAGCGAACGTCATCGGCGGCAGCTGTTAGTTATCCTGGCCCCAGGCACACCAACCGTCCGTAGGAAATAATGGCTTCTCCTTCGTCGACGACGCTCTTCCACATTCCTACCAACCGGATATCTTCAGTGACGAACGGGACAGGCATTACACGCAGACGACGGACGCTCACCAGCCCTTCCAGCAGCCATATACTACAGTCCATCGAGGAGAGGAAGCTATGCAGGCTCAGGGGGACGACGCCTTCTCTGCTGCATCGCTGCAAGCAGCTTGTCGTCAGGCATACATGGACGGTCCCTCTCGTCCCCATGCTCGCCATTCTTTTCTTATACGGCCTTAATCCAACTGAATCTAATGTCTTTCATCATTTCATATTTCTCTCATACAAACAACAACAACACCGATTATCAGATCCCATGAAACCGGTACAATATGGCAAGGGGCTGTGGGATATCGCGTTCGTTACCTTTTATACCATCGTTCTCTCTGTTACGCGCGAGTTCATCATGCAGGAGTTATTGCGCCCCTTGGCTATCTTCTACGGGCTGAAATCGCGGGGGAAACGGCTGCGGTTCATGGAACAGACCTATACAGCCCTGTATTTTGGCATAATGGGGCCGGCGGGACTGTATGTGATGAGCACGTCCCCAGTCTGGTACTTCAATACCCGCGGAATGTACGAGGCTGCTCCTCATCTGACGCACGACGCTGGCTTCAAATTCTACTACTTGTTCCAGGCGGCCTATTGGGCGCAGCAGGCCGTAGTCATGCTACTCGGAATGGAGAAGAGACGGAAGGATTTTAGAGAGCTCGTTACGCATCACATCGTTACTCTGGCCCTCATTGCCCTAAGTTATCGCTTCCATTTCACTTATGTCGGAATCGCAGTGTACATCACCCACGACATCAGCGATTTTTTCCTTGCCGTAAGTCTCCAACTTTGCTCCCAGCATATAATAGTTCTTTCATGAATGACGCACCTCTTCTAACACGGATGCCCTTATAGTCATCCAAGGCACTGAACTACATCGACAGCCCTCTGGTAGGGCCTTTCGTCGGTGCCACTATCGGCACCTGGATCTACATGCGCAACTACTTGAATCTACGCATCATATTCTCTCTCTTCAACGAGTTTGATACCGTTGGCCCTACCGAGTTCGACTGGGAAGCAGGCCAGTTTAAATGCACCTCCACCAAAATCTTCTTCCTTGTCCTGCTGGTTGCTCTCCAGGCTCTCAACATCTTCTGGCTTTTCTTACTTGTGCGCATTGCCTATCGCTTTGTCGTACACAACATCGCAAAGGACGAAAGATCCGAGGCCGAAGAGTCTGAGATCGAAGAGATGAAGACCAGGGAGGCTAAGGTAGCTGTTACCTCCGCTATAAAACAGCCTGCTAGCCTCAAAACCTCCTCATGAATCCGTTCTTCTTTAAACACCGCTTCTTTTACCTTTCTCCGTGAGAGGACGCGAAGAGAGTCTTTGAACCCTTGCCAGCTTTGAATTCGCTTCTCCAGTATTGATACCACTTTATAGATCTTATAATGTTTAATATATCATGGCAACTAGATAGATTCCACGAATAAATGCACATAGCCATCTCTCTTCAACATTATCTCCCTCTTTTACCCCTGAGCTGTAGCTTTATGCTCACTGCCTGCTGACCTAAGCCGCCTCGTCACATGAAGCAGCCCAAACGTCGAAACTCCCAAGTGGACAATTAGATATTGATCGAGATAGCAAACTACTCCTCGAACTACGTACACTGACACTCCTCCGGCCTCGCCTCGCCGAAGCTGGTTCGCTTTCCTTGTGTCCCTACCTTGCCTTGCGCAGGTAATGCAAGGGCTGTCCCGTTCGCTTAATTGCCTTGGTGAAGCTTCTTCAGCTTTGGAGCTATGCTCGCGCTTCTCACGCGAGAACCAGTCTAGTTAAAACAAAACACCCGAACTCTCTCCAAACAACGTCCCATTCTCTGCCTCTCCTCTGCCCGCGGACTCGCGAGGCTGGAATCTACCAGGATAAGCACGAGGGGAAATCCACGGTCATAATTGAAATGCGTATCATAAAGCCGGTTTGGCTCACGCATGGAGGTCTGGGCTCGCTTCATTCCTTATCAAGAAAACTCGACGATACTAGAAACCGAACATTTACTGACTATTTTTCTCCGCGACTGCCGGAGTTGTGGTTAAATAGGCGAACGGAAAGATTTCGAAGTATACAGCTGCGACGTTTCACCAGACGGGAAGAGACTGGTTACTGCTGCCGGAGGTGAGCTGCCACAACCATTTACCACAACACAAAGGCCACTTTGCTCCTCGCCCTGCACTCGGACGTTTGATATGTTGGAATTCGCGGCCTTTTTGCTCTCTCTTTTATGCAGAGGAAGGCTGACTGGTTATGCGCACGATGGATAGATGGATATGTTCGAATATGGTCTACGGAGGCGATATATAATGCGGGCGATCCAGCGTACGAGGATAAGCCTAAGCAGCTAGCTTCTATGAGCAATCACTCCGGAACGATTCATACGGTTCGCTTCTCGCCGAATGGGAAATACTTGGCTTCTGGGGCGGACGATAAGATTGTTTGCGTATACACTCAGGAAGCGAATGCCACAGCTCATGCAACTGCATTTGGTACGGACACTCATCGCCAACACCAAAAAGGCCTCAGACTAATTTGTTGGCTTTGATGTAGGATCCAATGAACCTCCTCCCGTGGAAAACTGGCGTACTATTCGTCGTTTAATTGGTCATGATAATGATATCCAGGACTTAGGATGGTCCTACGACTCTTCTATTCTAGTCTCAGTAGGCCTGGATTCTAAGGTCGTAGTGTGGTCAGGCCACACTTTCGAGAAGCTAAAGACACTTCTGAACCACCAGAGCCATGTCAAGGGAATCACGTTTGACCCCGCAAACAAATACTTTGCTACAGCTAGTGATGACCGGACCGTTCGGATATTCCGCTTCAACTCCCCCTTACCCAACTCCACAGCTCACGACCAGACACATAACTTCGTGCATGAAAAGACAGTTAAAAGCCCGTTTGTGAACTCCCCGCTCACCACATACTTCCGAAGATGCTCTTGGTCCCCGGATGGCAACCATATAGCCGCTGCCAACGCTGTCAATGGTCCAGTCAGCGCTGTAGCAATCATCAATCGAGGTTCATGGGAAAGTGATATCAACCTAATAGGTCATGAGGCTCCAGTTGAGGTCTGCGCGTTTGCACCCCGGCTCTACTCTCCCCAGCCAATTCAGAAGCCTATGCTTGATAGCCATGGAAACCCAGTCCACAATGCGGTGACAGTTATTGCATGTGCGGGAGGGGATAAGTCGCTAAGTATTTGGATCACCAGCAACCCACGACCGATAGTAATAGCGCAGGATATATCAGTCAAGGCAATATCTGACCTAGCATGGAGTCCTGATGGAAATAATCTGTTTGCAACCGCCCTTGACGGAGCCATCATTGCCGTTCGGTTTGAAACCGCAGAACTGGGCCATCCAATGCCCATAGAAGAGAACGAGAAATCATTGTCGAAATTTGGAACAAACCGAAGAGGTGCGGGGATGGTTGAGTCCACGGACGGCTTGCTTCTTGAGGAGAAGAGTAAGGCTGGTGAATTGCGCGGAGTAAAAGGCAGAATGGGAGCGTTGATGGGGGATAGCCAAGCTGATACTGACAGTACGGTCAGCGGAGAAGCGGACACTGCCGCAGCCGTAACCACTGCCCAGAAAAACACTCAAGCTGATAAAACGGCTAAAACTGGGGCTACGAACGGGACGGAGGCTGGCCAACCAAAGCAAGACCCGTATGCGGTGAAGTTGGATCGGTTGAAACAAAGACCAACGTACACCAAGGATGGTAAGAAACGCATTGCACCTCTATTGGTGTCCGGTGCAGTTGGGTCTCAGTCCTCTCTTCCACAGACAAAACTGGTTGCTGCATCAATGAATACCCAGGGCACGTCAGACGGACCTCAATCGGTACTGGACTTGTCTAAACCATTCGATGGTCTGCCAAAGGGCGGACTGGCAGCGTTGCTATTTGGCAATAGACGGAAATTTTCTCAACTAGAGGATGATGAAGAGGCCTCAGCAGAGAAACGAGTAGCCACTGCAAGGGATAACGGCGTGATACCTATTCTTTCAAACACTCCGGATGGACTTGTTCCCGCAGTTCCCACTCCCAGTGGACCGCAGGAAACGCCCAGTTTTATCAGGCCCGCGGTGGTCAACCCCTGCATGGCCATCAGTCAATTACGCCTTGCAGTTCCAAAAATAAGAAGCCATATCCTGCAAGGGATAGACTCGCTCGGGAACCCGAAGGATGTATCGGACGGCTCAAAGGCCAGAGTTGATATTGTCTTTGAGGCGCGGAATCCATCTCAAGCAAGTTTGACTGGACGCAGTGCTGATAAGGAACCCGTACGAATCAGTCTTAATCGTGGGGACCAGCCATTGTGGCAGGATTACCTCCCCAAGGCCGTGATACTTGTTACTGGCAACAAGAAGCTCTGGGCTGCGGCGTCGGAAGATGGCTCCATATATATCTGGACACCAGCTGGCCGACGTCTCATCAACGCCCTCGTACTTGAATCACAGGCAGTTGTGCTTGAGTGCATGGAGTCGTGGGTACTTTGCATCACTGCCGTGGGAATGTGTTACGTGTGGAATGTCGGTACTCTTTCATCACCCCACCCCCCAATTTCACTCCAGCCAGTTCTGGACGCAGCATTGCATACCATGACAGGCCATGCAACTGCCGTTCCATCCATAGTCGCATCACGAATCAGCTCCGAAGGCCGTATAATCGTCGGTCTGTCCACGGGAGACGGCTACAGCTACTCTCCATCCCTGTATACCTGGCAACGATTATCCGAGCCATGGTGGGCTGTGGCAAGTCAGTATTGGAACTCTACCGAAGCACCAGTAGGCAACGTCCAAGTCCGCGGCCAGACAGAAGGAGAGGCCGTAGCCCCCGTCTCTGCTGGCATCGTCCCGTTCCTGGAACGTAACACCACCCAAGAAGTTCTCGCTCGAGGCCGCGGACACTTCCTACAGCGTCTCATCAAAGTTCTTCTATCCCGTGAAGGATTCGAGGGTTTCGAAGCATCCGCCTCTATAGCTCACCTTGAAAACCGAGTTGCAGCTACTCTATCTCTTGCCGCTAAAGAGGAATTCCGAATGTACCTCTCCATGTACGCCAAACGACTGGGTGCAGAAGGGGCCAAACTCAAAGCCGAAGAGCTACTGGAAGATATCCTTGGTGGTGTCTTCGAGGACCAAGTAGTCAGTGATGAGAAGGCGAAACAGAACCGTCAGCCCGGCCAACCGGAACAGAGGTCCTGGGTGAACGAGTCGGAAACTCTGTGCGGATGGCCCCGCCGAACACTCCTCAAGGACGTGATTCTAGCATTTGGTATGTTACTCAAAGTCTTCAGTGTCATTTTTTCAATGCTAAATATCGTATAGGCAAACATCGCGACCTGCAGCGGGTGACTGTGCCGTATGCCCAACTTCTGGGTATACTCGACGAGAGTCAAGACGACAACGATACCATGGATGTTTAAGTTGGTTTTCTTTTCCTTTTCATGTCTTCCGCTTGGAGTTCAGGGTTGGGGCTGTTTTCAACTGGGGCGGCGGACGGCTCTCTTATCTGCACTATGTACTCTACTCTCTTAGATTGTACTTCTTGTCGTCTTGTTTTGTATCTTGTCTCACATTTTCCTTATATCTGCGTCAAAAGAGGCTACGTAAAGTATTGTAAATCAAATAATACATGAAAACATAAGCTACTGGATATAATGAAAAGAAGTCACAAAAGGTAGTCATTCCTGCATATTGATAGTCGTCGTTAAACTGAAACGTCGAAGGATGAGATAAGCCATTACTAAGCCGGCTAACTTCCGTCGGAATAACCCTTTTCCGCCTCTAGGGCAAAACGCGAACCTTGGAAACTTTTTTTTCCGGCCAAACAGAACGAGAGAGAAAAAAACCAGCGAAAAAAAGTGACAAATATAAAAAGCATCGTCAAAATTTATGCAGCCTCTCTTCTCCCCCTCCCGCTCTCTGGTGCTCTTCTCTTCTTCTCCCACTCGGCCCTTGACACAACTCGCAGCTGGTCCTGCTTTTGGCTCTCTCACAGTTCTTCTCTTCAGATCTTCGCCGTCGCTTGTGAGCACTCGCGGCTTCGCAAGCAGGAAGAAGAATATGCCGCCCAAGAAGCCAGTCAAGCGGGAGAAGGTCCTCCTCGGACGGCCGGGCAACAGTCTGAAGAGCGGTATAGTATGTGCGAACCCTTCTCATGGTCTGTTCTGTCGTTCTCACTTTTCGCCTCGTCTGCTCTGACTCCCTGGTTTCTGGTGGCTAACGAGTTTTCACGCACAGGTTGGTCTGGCTAATGTTGGAAAATCTACTCTTTTCCAAGCCATCACCAAGTCCACACTGGGAAACCCTGCCAATTTCCCATATGCCACAATTGACCCTGAACAGGCTCGAGTTATTGTTCCGGATGAACGATATGACTGGCTGTGCAAGCACTATAAGCCCAAGTCAGAGGTCCCGGCTAACTTGACAGTGTATGATATTGCTGGTCTCACCAGAGGAGCGTCCACAGGAGCTGGCCTTGGCAACGCCTTCTTGTCTCATATCCGTGCCGTGGATGCCATCTTCCAGGTTGTACGATGCTTTGATGATGCTGAGATCGTGCACGTAGAGGGTGATGTCGACCCTGTTCGTGATTTAAACATCATCAGCGAGGAACTTCGTATCAAGGATATTGAGTTCGTCGAAAAGGCCCTTGACGCCTTGACCAAGCAGACCAGACGAGGCGGCCAGTCGCTAGAGATGAAAAAACTCAAAGAAGAAGAGGAGATTGTTGGCAGAGTCCTCGCTTACCTGAAAGAAGGTAACGATATTCGAAAGGGCGACTGGGGCCCCAAAGAGGTAAGCCTTCTCTTCTTCTCCTTTGCTCCCGCCTGCGTGCATGAATACGGTATCTCCTATGATGAATAAGAGCTATAACGCTCGACATTTAACCCAGCTCGTCGAATGGCCAAAGGCCCTCGTGAGATAAAATCCAAAGCTGATTGCTGATCCGTATTCAATCACTGCATTACGTTACCACCTTATTTTATATTTGGAAAAACGTCTAACTAGTGGTTTTGTAGGTCGATGTGATTAATCCACTCTTTTTATTGACTGCCAAACCTGTGGTTTATCTAGTCAACCTCAGCGAAAAGGATTATATCCGCCAGAAGAATAAATATATTCCAAAGGTTGCTGAATGGATTAAAACTAACTCCGCCGGTGACCCTATCATCCCTCTCTCAGTTTCTTTTGAGGAGCGTCTAACGCAGTTCGGAGACGATGCTGCGGCCGCTGAAGAATGTGAGAAGCTAGGCACCAAGTCTGCTTTGCCAAAGATTATTGTCACCATGCGACAGAGTCTTAACCTGGGCAGCTTTTTCACCACTGGTACGGATGAAGTTCGACAGTGGACTATCCGCAAAGGTACCAAGGCCCCCCAGGCCGCTGGTGTCATTCACACAGGTACGTCCATACCATACCACACTACCCTCGATCGACGTGACGGGTAACTAACAGTGTTGTGCCTTTAGATTTTGAAAAGACCTTTATCCAGTGTCTTGTTTTTAACTTTGATGTACTAAAAGAGTGCGGCGACGAAGCGGCCGTCAGAGCAGCCGGTAAAGTCCTCACCAAGGGTAAAGATTATGTGATCGAGGATGGAGATATCGTCCTGATCAAAGCCGGTGCGGCCAAGGCATAGTTGTGCCATATGAATTGCGTACTTAGCCCTCCCCCAGCCTTAGAGATCTAAGTGCTGCAGACTGTAGTAATAACAATACTAGTCGAGGGAATCAACGTGCGAAAATAATGAGATAAATAAATAATACAAAGCTTATGAGCTTGTTTAATATGTAATTCTTTTCTTCTCTGACTTCCATCCAGCAAGTACGCAACATCGCGACCTCGAAAATTGCATCATGTGACTAATTCTATCAACGAGTTTTAAAGCAACCAAAGCTTTCCATGAATATTTCTCCCACAATTTGATACATATCAAATCCTTCTACAAACGATAATAAAGATGTTTAAGAAAGAGTACGTGGTCTCCTACGGATTCCAGAGTTTTAGTGAAGAGAAATATGCTACACTACCATCTGCAATAGCTACCCCGCGGTGTTGGAGATGCGCGGGGTCAATTTTATATTCTGTAGCTATCGCCTTGGGACTATTCAATAGCTGACAAGATGGTTGACTTAGTATATCTGCGGGCGCACGATCAAAAGTAAAGTCATCAGTGCAAAGATCGTTACGGGCCAAATTCCTAGAGACCCATCCGGGGTTCGAGCCATATATCGATGAAGTTCTACCAAAAAAGGCTTCTTTAGAAGCCATGAAGCTGTACGCCATTCTTCCCGTCAGACACCTGGATATAAACAGCATGGCTGACCTCTTGTTTTTTAATAGCCCGGACCGAGTAACCCTCTACATCGCAGACTCCAAGCCTGTTTTCTTCCAGTCCATGGACAGCCCGCTAATCCCCCACCTGCGAGTTCTCCATGCGTTCCCCGATGCCATGCCTACAGTTGGAATCGACAGAGGAGCTATTAGATTTGTTTTATCAGGTGCTACATTGATGGCTCCTGGTCTCACATCCGCAGGCGGCAAGCTACCTGATGCGGAACATGCGCTAGAGACCGGCACAATAGTGGGCATTAAGGCAGAAGGAAAGGAAGAAATATGCATGGTTGGCGAGCTTAAGGTGGGAACCGAGGAAATTAAGAAGAAGGGTAAAGGCGTCGTCATGGATGAGGGTCATTATTTGGGCGATGGACTCTGGAGGCTGAACTTTGATTAACATTTTCATTTTTTTATAGCCAAAGGTGGATGTATAGGCGCCTCTTCCCCTGTATTGATCAATATTTGGTTGCCGGTCTGGGTGCATTTGTGTTGGGCAGGTCTAGGTTCTGTCAACGAGCTATATAAGCTTCATCAATTCTATTATATACAAGTCGTTTGAGTTTCGTAGAAATGGCCGGGTATCTCCCTTATCTTGGTGTAAATGGAGTGTATTCGTGGGAGGCTGTCATATAAGGGGAAATCCACCAACGATACGAATGCGTGATCTGTGTGTGTAAAAATTGACCCTCATCTCAGCATTTGAGCTTTGCAAAGAGCAACTCTATGCCAAAATCACGGGCCGATGTCTAGCATTCCAAAACGGGGAACGGGACCTTCATCAATATCAACCGGGCTGCCAGGACCATCCCTTCTCAAGCCTACTCTTACAACAGCCCGCTTCAACACCTTGCCGGAACCATCTAGTGCAATGAGGAATTGTGCAATCTCGCCGCATAGTTCCCAGTCTCCTCGTTGTGATGCCAACCGCAAGAGACGGACAGCCGAATCTTCAATTTTGTCAAATCCATCCCCGCTATCTTCGTCATCGACGTCATCAAAGGCCTGCAATACAAGTAGGTAGCCTCCGGCCGTTTTCAGCGAGTTAAACTTAAGCGCTTGTTCAAATAGCTCGTTGGGGGGAGGGAGGTAAGCGAAAAGAGTTCGCCACGATCGTAGCTCTGTTTTTCGGATACATTGAACAAGGATATCAAGGTATAATTCGGGTGGATTGGCAGCTTGGAGAAATGCCAGTACACCAGGTAGTAATTGCTTTCCCTTCACAGGGGTCTCGATTATGTCTCCTATGCTATGGTCATCTACAGCCTCGTCTAAGACGTGATGCAGTAGAATCTCCAGAGCATGGGGGAAGTATGACAGGTGTGAGAAATGGTGGCAGATTGAAAGAGCCGACGGTGTGTCAAAGTAGGATAAGTTGTGTTGTAGAACATATGGAAGGAAAAGTTGGGTCTATACACATTAGTATAAAGGCAGCTAGAGTATTTGAATTTGACGGCAAAGAACTTACTCTAATAGCAAACCTCAATAAGGTAAATGTAACATCACGCCTTTGAGTAATTTCCGGTTCAATACCAAGAACTATACCTTTATTCAGCAGTATGGAAACAGGGTAAAAATCAGTAGGGATAGGCAAGTTCTTCGGCCCTTCAATAGATCGACCTGTTGGGCGAAGTACATCTTGCATGTCACTCCAGACAAACAGGTCCTTCCCACCAAAGACCCATAAGGAGTCCCTCAGTGAGATATCCGAAGAGGAATTGTTAGGCGTGATTTCCGGAGTTTGACCACCCGATGTGGGCTCGTCGTTCGGAGGCGCAAAATTGAACGAGAGTTGGTCACGCATGAGGATGTAATACTCGACATCATGGGCAACCACGCGCATGTCATATTTCAATGCTCCGTTTGGAGATACCGATGGTTGAAGCAAAACCAATTTCCCGTCGACAAGGAATAGAACCGATGCTACAGCAACGTCCTGAGACGGGTCTCCATCGCCTAAATTAATGCATTAGAGAAATTCTAGATAAAGGAAATGAATGAGGGGGTGACATACGAAGTTGGTCTTCAGGCAGAATCCAACTAATAGCACGAACACGAGCCGGTGCTCTCACGATTCCATTGAAAGTTATCTGCCCGACTTGAACCAGGCTAATTCTTGTCCCAACAGCATTTATAACATAATGGTATAGTATATTATCATAGGTGTACACCAAGAGAGAGTCCTCGCCTGAAGGCCCAATAAATACTGCGGGGGCCGGTAAAGGTTCTGAATAGAGTATCGAAGAATTATTCAGAGGGAGCTCACGAGAGTACATCCGCAACTATCTCTAATTAGCTTCGAGTTTTGACCAGCGAGTAAAGTAGTTTGCATACCTCGTATGAAGAATCACCCTCAACTGCGACAATGAGAATGTGACCATACCAACACATGCCTCCTTGAATAGCGAAAGAATTTTCAACCTTTGGATCATCGAAAGTCTTCCATCTATTACTATGAACGCTATAATGTGCCAGGCCGCGCCGGCCTGCCACGGCAACGTATCTACCATCTTGTGAGGCACAGCATGTACGTATAGGCCACTGAGCATGGAGATATCCAGGCGGGTATTGAGCATGGTGCCAAAGTGAGTCCTTGCCTGATATAGTTGTCAAGTCAGGAAGGTCATGGCCACGATATAGGATTATTTCGGTGCCTGTTTGAAGAAGTGCTCGGGCAAGATTTGCGGAAGAAAAACATCCGGTTAGGGCACTACGTGCAGCTTCTAGCACCCATATTCGCTTATCTTTAGAGGATGCAAGCAAGATGTCGGAGCCACCACCAATCCATGCACCCATGGAAACCCCTGTTAGCCATGTTTCCCCATTGCTCTCCGCAAGCGACTTGTCTGCAGTGAAGCTAGTGCCGCCTGGCTTTCCAAATACGCTCCACGTTGTCCATCCATTTTCGTAGCCTGCAAAGAGACAGTATCCATCATACGAGTAGCTCATAAAGGATACCTTCCCCATTGTGGCTGCAGATGCTGGCATCTGTAGTTTGTGGGATAGTGGAATATTTCCCGAGTAGTCCCTTGCTGCATAGATGCAAATCTCACCGTTAACACAGCTCACAGCGAAGAGGGAGAACCTTGCATTTACAGCAACCTGAAGTGCGCGTTGCCCATCATTCTCTGGATTATGGAACCTGTGTCCGGTGAAATTGACCTTGGATGAACCAGACTCATCAACCTCACGGTAACTGTATTGGACCGCATAAACTCGGCCATCACTTGTTACCCACAACTGAAGATTCATAGCACGGTCATAGACCATTTCGACGACAAGTGACTTCTTCGAGAGCCATGGAATGCGGCTCAAGAGCTCCGTGCTGGTTTGATTACCGCTATTATCCGGAGTCCAACGGATTAATTGTATAGCAGCAGGTTTCGTTGTGGCAACCATTAGCTCGTTGTCTAGTGCAACAGCTTTGCTAATCCCAGCATCCACTTTGATAGCTACTCTGAACCGTAGGCTTACTTCGCGGATTGCCTGGGAGCCACTGGAGGGAAGATTGCGTCTTGCCAGCGGCTGTAAGAATAGCTGTTGGTATACGTGGGAGTGTGCATCAGTTGCAATCGAATATGTTATCAGGTAGCCGTCCAGCGTCTGTACAACGATGATACCGGAATCTGGTCGAAGTAGGAGAGCTACATTCGGGCCGTAGTTCGCGATAGACACGTGAGACCGCTTGACTGCCGCAACAACAGCTGTCGGCTATAGGGGCATATTAGCATAGATTCCACAGATATCCCGCGTGTGAGAGAACATGCCTTGGTCTGCCAAATGGCCAACGAGGACCTGGTCATCGTTGCAAACAAAGCTCCGTTCTTGGAGACACATAGCCCGGTAATCGGTTCATCCGCCCAAGCATCGCCTCCATCTTCCGCATACTGTGCAGCTATCTGCTGGTGATCATCCTGTAGCAACCCATTGCTTTGCTCCCTCTCATCTGCAGACTCTGCAGTGGTCTCTGTTCTGCTGTCATCCTGCTCGGCCTCCTCCTCTTGCTGCTGCTGCTGCTGCTGTCTTTTCAGCTGCTTCTGTATCTCCGGGCCGTTGACTGCATAGACTCGGGGCACTCCATTTGGCCAGTACATTGCTGTGGCTGACTACCAGGCGCTCATGTAAAGCATTGGCTCATCTTCCACTCAACGCCCCCCATGCCGCATCTCTGCCAGGTCGTCCGGGTGCTGTAAATGTCGTTAGGATGTCGTTGTCAGTTACACTGGCCGTTTGGCCTCTTCCTTCGACGTTGAGCATCGCTGGCCGAGGCCCCGGTCATGTGACGCCCTGCTCGCCCAAGCTATCGAGGGAAAAAGAAACACCTGGAACAAGCAAGATAAGAACGTAGAAACATCCCACCACCACCGAGCACGGGAAACAGCAGGACACTTATCTCCTCTTCACGATGGTATTGCCGCAGCCCTCCTTGCTAGACACGGTCGCATTATGCTAACCTTGGACTGTAGGCTCCTTCAGACTCGCAGAAACAGCTAGCTTTGGCTATAATAGACTTCCTCAACTCCAGCCTCAAGGATGGAACGCTTACCGCAGAGCATTCAGAGTCGATAGAGATCGCTACCTCATGCCTGGGAGACACATTTGGCGTCGACCCGTCCGATGAGGCTGCCATGAAAGACGCTCTGGGTGGGCAGTCTCTGCTGAACATTTTCAGCGTCTACCAAAAGGTGAAAGGCACCAGGAATACCGCTCCCGCAGCCGCCACCAGCGAGGAAAAGAAGCAGCCTAGCAAAACTGCTTCTCAACCGGCTGGCGCTCCCACCCCTGAATCTGATAAGCTAAAGTCTGAGGGAAATGCTGCTATGGCTCGCAAAGATTACCCTGCAGCGATTGACTGTTATACTCGCGCACTGGCCGTTGCGCCTGCTAACCCTATCTACCTATCCAACCGTGCTGCTGCATACTCAGCGTCTGGAAACCATACAAAAGCTGCCGAGGATGCCGAGGTTGCCGTTGCTGCTGACCCCAAATACGTCAAAGCCTGGAGCAGACTCGGACTTGCTAGATTTGCTCTGGGAGACGCTAAGGGCTCTGCTGAAGCTTACCAGAAGGGTATCGAGGCTGAAGGCACCGGCGGCAGTGAAGCCATGAAGAGAGGCCTGGAGACGGCCAGGAAGCGCATTGCTGAGATGGAGAAGACTGAGAATGAACCCCCAGCCGAAGCAGTTGATGATGCTGCGGGTGCCACTCGTGGTGCTCCAGGCGGCATGCCAGACCTGGCCTCACTTGCAGGCATGCTTGGGGGTGGACGCGGAGGTGGCGGCGGCATGCCCGACTTTGGCGCGCTCATGAACAACCCTATGTTCGCAAACATGGCTCAGAATATAATGAGCAATCCCGATATGCTGAATAACTTGATGAGCAACCCAGCCCTGAGACAGATGGCTGAGGGCTTTGGAGGTGGCCGTGGCGGAGGATCTAGCTCAGGCGGTCTCCCTGATATGTCCAGCCTCATGAACGATCCCAACATTGCTGAGATGTAAGATTTTCCTTGCTTTCTATTTTCATCATTCAAAAATCTTCTCCTAGGACCTTCAACTGCTAACATATAATATTAGGGCGAAGAATCTCATGGGAGGAAGAGGCGGTGGCCGCGGCACCGGTCCAAGCCCTTAAAGAATTACATCCGGCTTGGGAAGTGTTGTTTCTTTTTGGTTGCTTCTAGGACGCCTAAGGCTTAGATGGTATCGTTATGAATTAATGTCACTCCATGCTTCTTTTTCCTTTTCAACATATATGAAAATGTCCCTCATGGTTGTTCAAATTATAAATTGTATTCGTAATTTGGTCCAAGAAATTGAAACATATATATATACACAGTAGGTGAGAAGAGATAGGGCGATATGCGAGTTAATCAAGGTATTTAAACAAAAGACAAAAAAAGGAACTTGCTCGCGGTCATCAGAAAATGGATATCGTGTATCTTTCAGACACGTTGTTCCGCCGTCAGCACGTCTATTGGACTCCAAGTAGTATACAGCCAGATTTTTAAAACATTGGGATAAAAAGGAAAAAGTAAGCGAGGCAGGCAAATGGGGCGGGATAAGGAGAAGGGGGATGTTGTAACAGGAATGCTATGCTGGAAGAGAAATGTCGCACTGGTATAGAGTGGTATTTTCACCTGTCCCGAAGATTGGAATGAGGTCGTTTCCAGGCAGGAATGGCATGAGGAAAGGGGTAATTATGTATACATGGTTAGATGTAATCTCTGCCAGACTTTTGCAACTCGATCAATCTCCAGCCACGAGTCTCGGGGTTATTGACCTCATCTGGAATTCGTGTAACACCGATGGCGTAGGTGACCAGTTGCACCTTGTCTTCCATACCGGCGGCGAGTTCACCAGTTTTCTCCTTTCGATAGACATGGACCTCCTGGCTTCTGCATGTAATGATAAAAACCGGGATATCACCGGGCTCCAGCATACGGGCATGAGAAATATCGACATGTCGGATATCAAGGATTCGGCCGTCAGACTTGAGGCCAGCGGTCTTATATTGTTTTGTAAGGGCAGCGTAAACATGGAACTGGGCATCAGATAGCCATAGCTTAAGGGTTTCAACATCTCCCTTAACATAGGCATCGAGAACTTCCGGTAGGATATATTCTCGCATCTCACGTAGGAATGGCTCAATCTGGAAGTTTGGATCCATTTGTCGGAAGGCTTTGATGACCATTGCAGTCTCATTCTCCGCGAAAAAGCCAGCTACCCGGTCCGATATGCTTCGTGCAGTGCTTATAAGGGGGTTCTCCGATTCCTCATAGGTGTTCTTCAAGGTGAACAGGCGCTGCATCATGGGGCTGGTATCCCTGAATTCACGCCACGATTCTTTCCAAGCTGCATCTTTATGAAGCGTAACATTGGTTCCGGCACTGGCAGTTCAGATGGTTAGCTCAATATATTGACATAAAAGGGTGGAAAACCAAACTGGCAAAGAACTTACTTTGGGTCTTCTTCCATGTGCTCCACCTTTTGAGTGCCTTCCTTCAGTTCCCGCTGTTCTCTTCGTTTCCGTCTCTCTTCCTTCTCGACCCATCCACCGTATCGAGAACTGCTTCCGTCATCTATGACCTCCTTCATATTTCCCACAGCAGTTTTATAAACTTTTGTCTCACGGACAGGTCGTGTGGCCTGTTCAATCCCCCTTCCGGTTGCAGCAACACCGCTTCTTATTCCCTTAACAGCAGTGGTGTCCCAGGTCCAGGCGGCACCTTTCCCAATCGCGGTTCCAGTCTTCTTCAATGCCGAGGATGTTGTTGAAGACGCAGTACTGGTTGCGGTTTCATAAGCAGACCTGGCTTTCCTTACAGACTCGCTCTCGGTAAACTGGTGGGCAGAAGAGGCAAGTGCTTTGGTAGACTCGTTCCACTCTTTCGAGGCCTTAAACTCGGATCGTAGAGTCTCCGTAAAGACCTGCCATGGAGTTTTGTCACCATGGGGTGGGGGTGGGGGTGCATCTTCCTTTTTCTTTCCATCTTCTTTCTTGGAGTCAGCGGATTCCTCTTCGCCCTCTTTCTTCGGTTCTTCCTTGGAATTTTGATCTTTTGCTGAGCCTTCAGCCGAAGAATCTGTAGGGTTTTGCTGTTTCTGCTGCTGCTGCTGTTGTTGAAGGATACATGCGGAATGGAATGATTTCTTGGTAGCAAGAATTACCCACAAAGGGTCATTAGCATGTCTCGATAGGCGGGAGAGCCCAGTAGTCGAAGGGAGAAGCGGGTTCGAGGTGGAATGAATGGTATTTTGGGAGCTGAAATGTCGAAGGGCGGTTGGGGTAATTATCCGGCGTCCAGCGAGGTGACCTCGAGCGCCGGCTGTAGAGGCCAAAGGAGAGCATCCGCGCAACACTAACCGCGCTGCGGCAGGCTGGGACAATGCTCCTGTTCCAATCATGCTCTGTATTCCTCTGGATCGTGGACGAAGGGGTGTTTTATATATCGCAAGATCGTGAAATCTTTGGGGGTGCTTCCAATTTTCCGTTGAATCCGACCCGGAAAAAAAAAGAGCGTCACAGCAAATAAACCTTGCACAACTATCCGGTGCTCTTAGATGAAATCCCCCTTCGTGTAGATAGCTCGACTTAGCCGTAGAGGCTCGGTGCTGTTTGCTCGACTTGTTGTTGCGTTGAGAAAAGCTGGATAAAAAAGAAAGTCGAGAAAGAAAATATTTTGGAGCTTCTTTTTTTTTTTGCCTTTTTGGGTTTTACAAGCGCCAAGCGCCGGCAAAAGGAAGAAAAAAACCTCGAAGAAACATCGACAAAAAGCAGCAAGAAGACGAGAAGACGACGACGTTTGAGCATTTAACTACGAGTTATTGAGTTGACAGGCTGGTTTGACGGCTTGTTTGTTATGAGAAGTTGGCTGTGATAACATCTTTCGAGCCATTGACCCGCCGGGACGACCTTTTTACCTACTTTTTTTACGGCCTCCGGACCTCAATCTTGATCACCAATGAGTGGAAGAATACCACTGTTGACGGCCTTGCGGTCGTTGACTCTCTCCGGAGAAGCCCAGAGCTGTTCTAGTCGTCTTATACTGCGACGGCCGTTCTCGTCGACACCGCAATGCAGTACAGTCTCCAAGGATACACAGACACAGGCAAAAACCGACCGCGAGCTTGAGAACCGCCTGCTAGGAGGCCAGGGCAAGAACACTGGCCCTTCGCGACTCGCAGCACTATCCCAGACCACACGATCGAAGGCAGCAGCCTCGTCTAGCTCCAAGACGACGGAAGAAGTCATCTCCAGAGTGTCCAACCTGATCAAGAACCCACAGCGATCAGCCGAGCTGCCTCACCACCTACATATCTACTCTCACAGACGGAACGTCCATGCTACCTTGACAAAGCCCAACGGCGAAGTGCTAATGTCCCTGAGTACCGGCAACATCGGATTCCGCAAGAGTCACCGAGGAGACTTTGATGCCGCGCACCAGCTCGCCGTCTATACCATGGGCAAGATACAGGAGAGAGGGTTTTTAATGCAGATCAACGCGCTGGAAGTGATCCTTAGAGGTTTTGGGCCCGGTCGAGAAGCGTTTACCAAGGTCTTACTAGGAAAGGAGGGCAAGGTCCTTCGCGAGAGAATTGTCCGGGTATCGGATGCAACGAGGTTGAAGTTTGGCGGCACACGAAGCCCAGCTGTAAGACGTCTCGGCTAGGCGGTCTCTGAATGTCTCTCCGGCTTCTTTTTTGCTTTATACTCTCTTGACTCCCAGGCTGCCTTGCCATATTTTTTGATGATGTCTTTGGCTATGTTGTCCAGGCTGTCCGAGTGTTCTATGTATACTACCATGTTCAATACTGTTATAACTAGCATCTTATACATGTCCTACCCTGTCTCTCCTTTTCCACTGCTAAACTACCTCTGTTCTCCTATCACTGCTAGCTTAACGGCCGCTGTCACTCACTGTCTTGCCTTCACATCTATGGGCCTGGGTATAATCACGTGAAGCCCTTATCGCTAGGCTTCTTTATATCTTCACAAGCTTCAGATAAGCGGAAGAAAAAGCAGAAGAAGAAGCTCAACTTCAAACAACTACAGACAGGCAGACAAGCAGACAGGCAGACAGACACACAGAAAGGAGAAGACCAGCTGCAGTTGGTGGTGTCTACCCGAATAACACGCGGTCCGGACCTGTGAAGCTCATCTTGCTGCTAAACGCCGCTGTTTGCTCCCTACGTCGCGCGCCCATCGACCTCGAGCTCCCGGCCTCAACCCCCCAGGGCCCAGGACAAAACGGCCGTGGACCGTTGCCGCTGCGTGAGACTTTTGACGAGCGGCGGGCCTCCGCCAGGCCGTCCGATGTTGTGTGAATGCACCCTCTAAACCCTTTTCTCCGCTCTTTTTTCCGGAGCTCTCTGCCGTCGCAATGTGTTCCCGTAGAGAGCCATGTATGCTGCCCCCTCCAGATCTACACAGCTATACGACCTCCTATACAATTCACCTAGCTAACCATATGGCAGATCCTCCTGGTCCCCCTGACAGAATCTCTTATTAGCTCACGGGACCGAGAGTCCGGCGCGCAGTATGCTGACCTGGTCACCTCCGAGGACTTTCTCGCCAGCCATGTCCTGCGGATTACGGGCTCGCCGGGTTCGTCTGCGACCAAAGAGCTGTCAACACTGAGGGAACAGAAAGGCAAAGCATGGCAGATGGCAACGGCAAATGGACGGACAGTCGTTATCAAAGAGTCGGTCGTCTACAGCAATAAGGGGTTCAAGATGGTCAACCATGCCCAGCTGCTCAGTGACGTCCTATACTCCTCGCCAAACGACAGCTCCCAACAATGGCTCATCTACTACATCTCAAAGCCTTTGGTTGGCTCCTATGAACCTGGCCAAATCGTCCAGGCCATTGTTCCGGGTACTTTGGACAATGTCTCACTTCGTCACGGTCCAGGCTTGGATGCCTCCTCTAATTATCACTCCAGCTATCAGCGCAATGAGATATCCTCATTTAGCGACCTGCTCTCAAAATTCCCCTTGATTGCAAAGCAGATGAAACCCGGACTTGACCGTCTCTTCCGCGAATTTGGCAAAGAGCTAGGCAAACCCCTTCCTCCTCCACCATCTGAATCCCCTGTGGTATCGGAACGGCCAGTAGAGGGGGGTGAAGTTTACTCCTCCTCACAACACAATTCCACCCACTCGCTGCCATTTGGTTCTTCAGAGCAGTATGAAGATGAAGAGGATGTAATGCGAAATGCTCTGGATACAGCAGTCACCGCAGCAATAGACATCTTTCGTCTTGTGGACAAACAGCAACTCTCCCTTCTTGGTGCCACCACTGATCTTACGGGCCCAATGGTCGAACGTCTGATTGAACGCTATGTTCTCGAACAAGTTCATGATAATCTTCTTTTCCCTCGCCTCCGCGAGTGCCGCCAATCCGATGACCTAGACCTTGACCTGCGCGTTCGCCAGATGGAGAATATCGATGTATCCCAGGTAGGGATACCTATAGAAGGCGGTCATGAGGGTAGAGAAGATCTCAGACGCCGTATCGCAACAGCCGTCGAAGAGTTCAGAAAGATCTCAGATGCAAGGTGTCCTCAGGACATGCTTGCAATACTCCTCAAGACTGTAAAAATTGTCACCGTAGATCAGGCTTCAGTTGCATCAGAAAACCAGAGCGAAAAACCTTCTGTTCTCACTATCAACGCTGATGTGCTGGTCTCGCTCCTGCTCTTGGTTGTCATACGGTCACATGTGCGAAACCTGTACGCCAGGCTTTTATACATGCAACGCTTCATCTTCGTAGATGATGTCGAATCCGGCGAGTCTGGGTATGCGCTTAGTACGTTCGAAGGGGTCTTGATATACCTTCAAAATGACTCTGCAGGGCTAAGGAAAGCTAGCTCGAGAAATAAACGCCTTTGGACGGCCACTAAACAAGGGAAAATACCTGAAATGACTGCCATACTACAACCAGACCTTCAAGCATCGAGCCCTATTGCTGATGAAAATGGCTGCGAAAATGAGCAACCAACTAACTCTGGCTGCCAAGAGGAAAATGAGCGTCAACAGACGGTATTGAACGGGTTTTCAAACAATAGGCATAAGCTGGACTTTTCAGAACCTAGCTGTGCCATTCAAGACGACGCGCCGGAAACGCCTAGACTGGCTCACGTCTTCCCCTTCCAAACATGGGCTCAGCCTACAGCGACCATAGAACGGCCTAAACCTCGGAAGAAGGTATCAATGGATACCAGGAGCATGTCAGAATCATCTACGATATCTTTCCTTTCTCGCTCTACAACCTTTGGATCGATAGCTGGTGGGATTGAAGGCGATACATCAATTCAAAGTTTGACTACAACCAAAGATCCGTCTGGACACTCGGTCCTCATGATGGCTGTCGAAGCTGGTCAGCCAAATGCCTTGAGATACTTACTGGGTTTAAGCGAGTTCTACCCTCGAGAAAGCATTCTTCAAGATGTGAACAGCGAGGGAACCACACTTTTCAGTGCCGCTGTTCAACTTGCACATGCCGAAATCATTAACATCCTCATCGAATACGTTCTCCAGGGGAGCGAGTCTGAGGTGGTTTCGTACCTTAGAAAAGCCGATAATAGAGGCCGCACTGTTGGGCATTACCTCTTTAACTCCCCAGCTTTACTTTCACGTCTAGGAAGAGCTCTACCTTGGACTCAGCGGGACAGAAATGGACAAACACCTCTATTCGCCCTATGCAGGTCATATGATCACCCTGATTATAATTCCATGGTCAACAATGCACTGACCTTAGCGACTCAATCCCAAGGTGATGGGAAACCACTCCGACTGGATGATCATGTCGATGCGAAGGGAAACACCCTCCTTCATATCGTCAGCGACCCCCAGATACTACTAAGAATCCTTAGGCAATGTGACGGAGACCCTAATTATACAAACGACAGAAGATTTACACCGTTAATGGTGGCTAGCAAGTACGGCCGAATTGATCTTGTTAGGACTCTTTTTGCCGACCCTCGCGTTGACGTTCATCTTCGAGAATCACGAGGCCTCACCGCAATAGAACTTGCCAAAGACGATGAAATCAGGAACCGGATAGATGATTTGGTTCTCTGCTCTACACCAGTTCCATCCTCCCCTGATGCAAGCAACCGCACAACAAGTGTGGTTAGGTCGCTCTTCGTCGAAGACTTTGGAATACGGTTCATAATCAAATCTGGTGCACCTTCCACCAGTCCACCTTCGCCCGATCAAAAGGGGCCTCGTACAACTACCTACACCGTTACTACTTGTCGACGCAGCCTCAACGACTTTGAGAATCTCATTCGCTTTCTGCGGGTAGAGCACCCTGCGTCATACCTCCCCGAGATGCCTTATTTCCGATCTCCGTTTCAAATACCTTCAAAGCCCTCGAGGGCTGTTTTGCATGATATCCAGGAGCGTTTAGACAGGCTATTGAAAGTTTTATTGGCTCACCCGACCTTTTCAACTCACGAATTACTTTGGGAATTCTTTCTTGTTCCCGAGATACAGACCGAAATGATTGACCAGCGCTCTGCACGCAAAGCTACTGTACTTGCTGAGTCGATAATGGATGACTACGAGCCTGCGTCGGCAGAAGTCATACGAAGCACCCAGCAGATTCTAAGCCACGCCGAAGACGCAGTCCAATCTGTTAGTGAAGGGACTCGCAACTTGATCTGCTGCGGGTATTTACTGCAAAATGCATCGACAGACTTTGCAGATGCTCTTTTCCTCTGTAGCTCTATGTTTTCGTCCCTGCAACCTCCCGCCAACATTCTCCCTCATCAATACGTCCGGGCCTTCCACCGCTTCGTTTCCTCTTACAACCTCTCGTCGACGGATTCCTCTCCCTTGATACAGTTCTTGGCCGCACTCACCTCATCCCAAAATACCACAAGGGCAATGCTGTCTTCTCTCTCTCGCCCCAACAATCTCATTTTAAGACTCAATTCTGCCCAGAGGTCACTCTCCCGTGCTCGTTCCGCAGTTGCCTCCTCGTCCCTACCGCGCAAGTTCAACTTCTCTGTCCTTGAAGAATCTCGACAGCGCTCTATCCGTGAACAAGAGAGCAAGATCGCCACGCTGACGACTGAGATTGATGAAGTCAGAAAGGAAATTTCATGGAACAAGGAAGTTGTTGTTGGTGAATTGGCTGGATGGAGTTCTTGGAGAGAACAAACTGGAAGAAAAGCCATTCGAGACTTTGTCAAGACAACGCTTATACGAGAGAAAGAACGCGGTAAACGCATGGAGCGGTGTTTGCGGATGATCAAAGGCTAGATACTGGGTTCACACACGTATGAATTCCTCATATTCCAACTTCTTCGATGTTCCTCATTTAATTCACCATTTGAACCTTCTTTGCTGCTCTTCTTGAGTAAATAAAGGGTGACATAACCTGCAAGTCAACTGGTTTAGTCGCAAAATTTCCCATTTCTTTTCAACGGTGGCCGATTCTATATAGCGTTATTTGCTGGCTTTTTTT
Source organism: Nannizzia gypsea CBS 118893 (assembly GCF_000150975.2). Classification (NCBI taxonomy): domain Eukaryota; kingdom Fungi; phylum Ascomycota; class Eurotiomycetes; order Onygenales; family Arthrodermataceae; genus Nannizzia; species Nannizzia gypsea. The sequence continues at coordinate 151,165 of NW_003345196.1, forward strand.
TTCTACTGTACGAATATACCTTGATTTTGTTTTCAAATACTTCTTCTAATAAGAGATTCCCAAGACAGCATCATGGCCATGGGCTAGTTGCCGGAAGATGATTCACTCCAATTTCGCCCTGTATCTACCGTCTTGAAATTTACCTGGTGTGTTTTCGTTCTTTAGTTTCCATCATCATGTACTGGCCTTATAGAAGAAAGTGGTGGTGATTCAAACAGAAACCCATGGAGTTAACCCTTTATTTATCATTCATCTATAACCAACAGGGTATAGGGACTCAGCCATCGTCGCATCTAATTGCTAAGAAAAGAAAAATTCTGAAGGCTTGTCAAAAAAGCAGCGCCAACCTCCAAAAGCGTAAGCACAAGCTCACATAGAGGAACGGTCAGCTAGTAAAGTGAAGCAAGTCTAACAGGCTGGGAGCAGCTGGTCAAAAAGAAGAGAAAAGAAAAGAAAAGAGAACAGAAGGTGAAAAGGGAAACAAAAGCATCCAGATCACGGAGTGAGTGTCTTGTCCTTGGGATGGAATAAGGAATCAGTATCCAAAGTGCTGAGGAATTTCATAATACAAGGAGATCAAAGAGTGATCGGATATATAGGGAGGAAACCACTGCCTGTGCACAAGTAAAGAAAATGAAAAGCCGAAGGAAAGAGTGTCGCCTGGAATGAAGGTTTGAGAAAAAGATAACCAGGAAGCGAAGTTCACCTGGAGTATGTATCAAGGATTTTGATGAAAACGGCAGCCCGAAGAAACCAGAGGCTAGGAATGAGAAGAAGACAGTGAATGAAAACTCATTAGATATGTGGTTATTGCGAGTTGGCCGGGTATACAGCGCTGTTGTGGCTCGTAAGTTGCATGAGGCTGTTTCGTCCTGTTTGATGTGAGTTCACGGCACTGTATCTTTTCGGTATTGGCCGTCTATATTCTTCTGACGGATTGTGTAGATGTAGATTCTCCTGAGATGACTCAGGTAGTGGAGCAAGGCCAGGTGCCCCAAGGGCATGGAAGCTGGTCTTCTCATCTTCCATAAAATCTGGTGAGTATGCCATGTATTGGTGTTGATGGTCACTCGAGGCAATGAGTGAATTGGATTGCGTGGTATTACCCATGTTACCCTGGGGGAGATGCAATTCGTTTTGTCCCGATTGGCTTAATGATGCCTGGTAGGTGGCATCTTGATTAGAAGGGTATGTAGAATAGGCAATGCCCTTTTCCTCGAAGCTAGGAGGATATGTGTCCCCTTGAGAAGGACTTGATAGAACACCAAATGAGTTCATGTGTTGATCATATGTCATTGACTCATTGTGGTCTACAATTCCAGCTTGAGTCTGCTGGATATCGCCTGTTGGAGGAGTTGGCGGAAACGGAGAGAGCCGCCTGCTGGAATTCTCATCAGTCTGGTTTTCCCTCGTATGTTTCCACCGTTTGTAGTAGACGAATGTCAGGAATACTAGGGATATAACGACGAATCCACCAAACACGGCACCAGCAGCGACACCGCCCTTGCTTAGGCTGCCGCCTTTGGATTTGGGAGGCTCGGGCGGAGTGGTAGAAGAAGTCAAGGGAGAAGACGAGGATGAAGACGAGGATGAAGACGAAGTTGGAGCAGGCGGTCCATTGGAGGATTCAGCGGGTTCCCCAGTTGGTGATATTGTTTGCTCTGGGGACTTGGGCGACTCCGATGGTTCTGCAGATGTTGGCTTTGGATCTTGGGTAGAATTGGGGGATTCGGTTGGTTCCGCGCTTGGCTTTGATTCCTGGGGTGGAGGCTGTGAAGAGGAAGGGTGTTCATCTGTAGGTTGCGGGTCAGCTGGCTCGTTCGTTCGAGTCACAGGTCCCTTTTCCGTCATGGGGTCCCGGGGAGGAGATGAGGCTGGATCTGGCTGCTGGGGGGTCATTGGGTCCGGAGGAGGCTTGTTTGGCGGAGGATCTCTGGACGGACCTGGCTGCTGGGGGGTCATTGGGTCCGGAGGAGGCTTGTTTGGAGGAGGATCTCTGGTCGGATCTGGTTGCTGTGTTGGAATGGATGGAGGAGGGTCATCCTTTGGCGGAGGGTCATGCTTGGGCGGATCATGATCTTTTCCTGGCTTGTTTCCGTTCCCATTTCCTCCTCCATTTCCTCCTCCATTTCCTCCTCCATTTCCTCCTCCATTTCCCCCTCCATTTCCCCCTCCATTTCCTCCTCCAATTTTATCACCGCCGCCTATACCACTGTCTTTGCCCTTTTCTTTATTTTTGTCTTTATCTTTTTCTTCATCATCATCGTTTTTATCACGGGTAGGACCTTCTCCATTGCCTGTGTTAGGAGGACCAGTGCGTGGATTATTATCGTTTTCACTCCCTCGACGAGGAGGACTGCGGTCAGGATTGCCAGGGCCAGGAGGGCCAGGAGGACCGCGGTCAGGATTGCCCTGACCGGGAGGGCCAGAACTCGGTGGTCGGCGTCCCCCTTCTCCTCTGCCTCCGCCTCCGCCTCCGCCTCCTCCCCTTCCATTTCCTCCAGAATCACCATCTCTCTTGGTCCTTGATATCTCGTCCCATATCCCAAGATGGTCAAGTTTCTGCGGCAGTTGTGAGTCTTCCTGCCTTAGACAGCCTAGCTGTTCCGAGCATGAGCGGGAACGAGCGGAAGAGTGTGTTGATGGAGCGGTTGCTAATGCAGCAGCGCATGATTGTAACAGTAACAGTTGAATGAATGTTGGTGGTAACATGATTGGATGTGCTGGCCCAAGGACGACGGACGTCCTTCGGCGACACGATCAACACACAATGCGCCAGTCGATGGCGATGCGCGTAAGGGAGCGAAGAATAATCAATGAGTGGTAAACGAGAGACGAGAGAGGTCGAAGGTTTTTTCTTTCCTGTTAAGAACTCGACTGCTGTTGGATTTGACTGCAAATTGGTCGAGGAATCGTTCTATTTTTACCTGGTTACAGGCAAGAACAGCGTCAAGAGGAGATTGATCTGCACGGTTGAACGAGCGATGGATAACGAGCGAGCATTGTCAAGCAATGAAAGGAAAGGTACCCGTCAGGCCTTTTTCTTTTTTCTCTTTCGCTCTTTGGCCGTGCTAGTTATCCAGGAGTTGGAGAGCAGTGCGTAAGCCCAGCCAGCAGCCGCTCCTCTGTGATATATGTATCTCCGAAGGAAGGGTCGTCAAACGGTTTCTCTCCTGTCCTGGTGATTGGCGTCCGCCAGGAGAAGCAAAAACGAACGAAAAGGCTTAAAGTTCTTTCGCAGTTTTCCTTTACGAAGCGCCCACATGCAGGTGGATGGAGAATTTATTGTTTTATAAATTGCACAGTTTTTACGCGGGCGAGGGCTGCGAAAGACCTGGTCCGTATCAGCTTGTAACGACTGGTATCGCTGGTCGACCACCGCCGAACCCTTGGTCCGTTGATTCTTGGATGGCTGGCCTGCTGGTGTCCGCAAAGGCTCCAGGCTTCCTCTGGAAACGGCAGCTGAAACAGCGCATTATAAAGAGCCCTGCATGAAGGCCCTGACAAACGCAAGCAGGACGGACTCCATCGCCCTTCCCTCTCTTCCCCCCGCCGATGACCAGCAGATCCAGGGGCCCCGGACGAGATCGTATGCCCTGTGGCCATCATTGGTGCCGTCTTGGGTAATCCGTAACAGGGGGTCGACCCCCTTTATCCGCTACTAGTGCGCTGTAGCGTCTTCTTGTCTGCACACCTTTTCGAAGCCAGATGTGCGCTGCGTCTGTTAGTAAGGTGGCTGTCCCGTACGGACATGTTGGCTTGACGACTTACTAGCCGTGTATGTCATAGTGTGGCCGGTGATATATATGCCATGGCATGAGGCCCGTTATCAATCGCGTCGGGCAACTAAACCATGTCTTGCAAGGTTCAAGTCGAGTTCTTTCACCTTGGTACGGAGTAGTTGGTGAAGGAAACAAGCTGTGCTCCGTCGGGCAGTGAATATGACGTTGAGAGAGGGCAGTTAATTTGTAAAAATGCTGATGCCTGCTGAGGTCGCATCCAACTCGCCACAGGGCAGCTGGTACATCATCTTCCGTATATAAATACCCCCCGCGGGGTTGATCTCCTCCTCTCCCTCTGCTTTATTCTTCATCTTCATCTTCATCATCCATATCAGACTTCAGTAAGACGATAGCAAAGACGGCGCATCATCTCAAGAAACTGCTGGCCCCCGGACGGTTCACATCTACATCATCGACCATGCCTCTCGTCGTGCCGCAAGTGTCAGAGGATGACAAGGCTGCCTGGGCAGCCAAGCTGATGGGCAAAACGATTACAGAGTCCGAGTCGAACGAGACTGTAAGCTTGAAGCTGCTGATGCATGCTTGTTACTCGGGTGCTGACATTGCTTTTTCCTTCCTTCTCTTTGACAGTGCTTTGCAAAGAAGGATCTTCCAGAGGGACACCGGGTTCTCAAGCCTGGCGACATGTCTACAATGGACTTCAAACCAGAAAGGTGTGTTAATAAATTGTCGATATTAATAGCTCAGTTGGTCGTCTAGAATATGCCTGCTAACCCTGCGGGTGGCATAGGATGAACGTCTACGTCGACGATAACGGAAAGGTCATGGACGTCAAGCATGGCTGAGCTTCCTGCATGTATAGATTATCTCGGATGCAGTGACGATATTAATGAAGACGGATTATGGGCCCTACTGCCGAGGTTCAAGGCAGCGGCTAATACCTGTAATTAATCGCCGTCCATGTATTGATCAATAGAAAATACCTTCATCGGCCTTTTGTCTGCGGGGTTGCTGTAGATGTAGCTGTAGCTCGTAATGGTAGCTGGATGCGCCCTTACAGGCAGATAGACGGGGCTTAGCCTGTGGATTATATTGTAATGTCCAGCCTCGATGAATAAGTATTTGCATTCCACTCTGGGAGTCATGCTGATTCACCGTCCTGCTTGCGGAAGAACCATGCGTGGAACACACAGTGCATGCTGCATGCCCCCTTACGGGAGACTCGCGCATCGTGCATCCCTCCCGCCACTCATCAGTCGTCTTCGTCAGAGCTATACGCACCCAGCCCCAGGTTTGACGTCTTCGTTTCTGTCGGGATGCTCGGCTCTGGCGTCTTGATAGGCGGAGCCTGAGTGGCTTCAGCTCTTTCACCTGCTTCATACTTGCTATCCTTGTTGCTGCTGCTGCTGCTATTATTGTTTTCAGTGGTTATAGAGGACCTCTGTCGTTTAAGGCTTAGAAGGCCACCATCCTTCTCTTTGGCCCGCCGACGTTTCCGCCCAGAAATGGCCCAGTTGTCGCCATCATCTGCAGGCCCAGCAAGCTCAGCAGCGTTCCCACTCTCTGCATCCAGAAGAGCCTTCTCAGCCTCCTCACGTTGCCTGTGAAACAGCTCCAGCTTCTCACTCGTCTCCTTCTGCAATGCCTCCTCCTTGGCACGCGTGGACTCGAGTATCGAATCGAGAAATTCGACTTCATCTTCATCAAGGGTTCGAAACTGGTTCTTCAGCCGTATGGACTCCTCGAACGCTTCCTGTTTGGCAGCTGGGTGTACAATTCCGTCAGCACCAATTGACAATGCAGTAGATAGCAGACTAAAGCTGAATTGAAACAGTAACTTCAGCATCCGTATTTAGGCCATACCCTTATTCTGCTGCAGCACCTCGTAGAGGCTCTTTCCACCTTCTTGCTGCCCTTCGGTAGCTCTCCTCTGGCGGTTGTCCTCCAGCTCCTGTTTTACCTTCAACCACTCGTCACGGGGCCTGCTACCTTCATATTCCTCTCCCTCCACGCCCGCAGATACAAACCCAGATGACATCTTGTCTGTAGCAGCCCGCCGTCGACCTCCTCTGCTTTCTTTGACGTCCTCTCAGCATCCACATCGTCGTCGCCGTCTCTTCGAGTTTGATATTATTGCTTAGTCATCTATCTAATGGATTATGGTTATTCCGTTCTCTCCGCTTTTCGCCGAGCTTCGGAAAAACTTCTGCCTATGACGAAAGCGGAAGTTCTTCGAGGTTCTTCTCCTTCTCTTCATCAACTCAACTTCGACTCGACAGTTGCTGTTGATGATATCAGTTTGATATCGGCTCTTCATAATGGCGCCGTCAAGTGGGCACCAGCTCATTCCGAAGGTCTGGCGGGTAGCCAGGTAAGTGATCCTTTTAGCCTACAGAAAGAGGAGCGCCAGGCTGACATCATATTATAGGTTTGCCTTCGAAAAGACTGCGCGAGCAATCAGGAACCGCCTTCCCGATGCCCCTGAACCTCGAGCTCTCCAGCTTCAACCAGCATATGTTCGTCCGTCTGCTAGGACTCCTGCAAGCCGGATTGCGGCCCTCCGGTCACAGACCCGTTCTTTCACCACTGGCCGGGTGTCAAGCCGTGCTGCGGCTATCAGAACCGCTCAGCCGCTGAAGATCGCCACCCAGGTCAGCCGTTTGACAACGAGGACCCCCTTTGCCTCGACCTTGCGTCCAAACCTCACAGGAGGTGCCTTTTGTCGGACAGCGGGAGGATATGCGATCGGTGCGGGCAGAATAGGCGGAGCGAGATACTTCTCTAGCTCCCCAACTTGCCCCGCTCAAGTTATCCAGAATGTCTCTGTGGCAATGCGTTCGTTTTGGCTGTCTGGCCAAAGAATCCGCTTTGACGGGATTGACAAGCGAACAGGCGCCAAAAAGTACAAAGTTGTAACTCCGCTACAGCAGGAGGCCGGCCGCAGGATGGACGCCATCTCCCCAGCAGCCTCAGGGTCCTACGTTGACTTCAAGATCTCCCCAACCATCACCGCCCTCGGATGCTTCAAGTCCATGCAAAAGGGATCCTCGGTTTCAGCTGTTGAGCAGGCAACTCTCAACTCTGCTGGTCTGCTAGATCTTCTATCCGGAGACTTTGCTCGCGTGCTCAAGGAACTTGCCGCCGTCCTTAACGATTTAAAGAAACTCGCCACTCTCGGCGACTTACCCATCTCGTTACAAGACCAGTCTACCATACGGGTGAGATTCCCGGGATGCGACGCAGAAACTGTGGAAAGTCTATGTATCGAGGCCGGTGTGCAGAGAGGTGTAGTCGGTCAGGACGAAGACTTTGAGAGCAAAAACGGGGCCGACATAGCACTCCTCTTCCCCTTTGCTCCTAGCCACCAGCATTCTGAATCTGGATCGTATCTTCGTGAAAGTCCGCTAATGCGAACGCCGGAGTACGTCAACTGGCAGGAGATGATGCTCTCGGACAACTCCATCTCCCCTTTTGGTACGCCTGATGGCGACTTTTCTCTCATGAACCCGTCAGAAGAAAATCCATGGGCTCGTGTACCCTCGGCCTTCTCTAGCGTAGGCATTAGCGAGCTGGGTGATCGAGCGTTCTTCCCTGACATACGCTACCCAACCCCTACCGCCTCTGACTATGGAGGCATCGAGGGAGTCTGCAAGTTTATCGAGGAATGCAATAGAGCCAGCCGCTAAACCTTCCCGCGTATACCTTGTCTTGCTATCTTCTTCCCTTGCGCTACGAATTTCCTTGTCTCGTTTGATTATATTTCATTGTATATACCTTGTTGCCCCTGTCCGTCTGGGGCGTTTCCATTCTTTTCGTCGGTGTATTTACATATCTCTTTTGTTGGACAGATACCATCTCCGCTATGCTACTGGCTACTTCGCCATCTATTTCTATCGAGTACATCTATACACAATAAATAATAGACCCCAATATCTACATAGATACGCAATAATGCAGTGGCTACAGGCCCTGAGCCAACCAGCATCACGTGGAAGCTCCGCCACAAGAAGCTCTTTTGGAAGAAAAGAAAAAAAGCACATCAAAAGCCACCAAGTTTGTAGATGCAAGATAATTGACCACGAAGAACCTGCGTTTTTGTACGTTTCTAGCTGCTAACACGCTTGTCGTACCCCTTTACACGAACCGTCTCCTTTCCTCGCTACCGATATTCTATACGACCAACCTCGCCGTCGACCGCAAAGCGGGGGTGGGAGCTCGCTACAAAAAAACACCCCCCCAAACTTCCACTACCCGCCCAGTTTGTTCAAAGCCGCAGACATATCTATAGCGACTCCGCATAGGCCATGGATGAGTTTAACAATACGGACACGGACAGCGACTACACGTCGTTCTGGAGAGATTGGGTGAGTGGCTGGTTCAAGGTAGAGAATAACCACCCTCAACTAACGCATTGCGAGCACAGTTTATATCTTCCCGGGGCAATGAATATTTCTGCGAGATAGATGAGGAATACTTAACAGACCGGTTCAACCTGACAGGCCTGAACACGGAAGTGCAATACTACCAATATGCGCTGGACATGGTGACGGACCTGTTCGACCTGGACGCAGACGACGACCTTCGAGAACAAATCGAGAAATCAGCCCGGCATCTGTACGGTCTGGTCCACGCACGTTACATTGTTACTACACGCGGATTAGCAAAGATGGTATAAACACCTACCTCGCACTTCCGTATCATATCCTAAGCTGACTGTGCCAGGTTGAAAAATATAAAAGCGCTGATTTCGGCAAGTGTCCTCGCGTGATGTGCGAGCAGCACCCTCTCCTACCCATGGGCCAGTCCGACATCCCCGGGCAAAAACCAGTCAAGCTCTACTGCGCAAAATGCGAAGACATATATAACCCCAAATCATCCCGCCATGCCGCCGTCGACGGTGCCTACTTCGGCTCATCCTTCCATAACGTGCTGTTTCAAGTCTACCCCGATCTAATACCGGACAAGTCACGGCAGAGGTACGAGCCTCGAGTGTTTGGGTTTAGAGTGCATGCGTGCGCTGCGCTGGCGAGATGGCAGGATCGAAAACAAGAGGAGCTACTTGGCCGGTTACATGCGTTGGATATGGAGAGTCCGTTTATTGAGGATAAGGAAGGGGAGGATGACGAGGATGATCTGGAGGAGGACGATGAGGAAGAAGAAGAAGAGGAAGAGGATGAAGTTGGGGATTCGATCATGAAGGATGAGAGTATGCCTGTTCTTGCGTGAGGGCGAGTTAAAAAATACCTTTTTACTGATAATAATGAACATGGGCGTATACGGGCGTATTTTGGCATTGTAATGTAATCGATCGGTGTTTTGCTTGGATCGGCAGCTCAAGAGATATGGATATGATTTAGTCTCGGTTTATAGACGTGGCTGGTGTAGATGTGGTTAGATTAGAGTATCTATGCACAAAGGCATCGTTCAATTAAGATAAATTAGGTATGCATATGCATATGCATAACTGCGTCATTTCTTGAACCAACGTAGATCCTCAAGGTGCTCAATATCATTCTCATCGACTAGACTAGTTAACTAACTATAGGAGAGCTCATAGATAAAAGGCAACATCACTACCCAAACTGTTCCATATCTACCATAGATCAAGGCCAATATATCTGCCATAGATCAAGGTAAATAAAATCAGACTAGATCAGGCCAGATCAAACGGCAAAGGAGCGTCTGGTCCAGAACATGCTCAGCGCAGCCAGGATAACAGGCAAGACACTCACTATCTCACCCAGCCCAGCATACGCAGGGGGGATACGCACATACACAAACGCTCCAGCAGCCAACAGTATAGCGAAGACGTTATACAGACCTGACCAAATGAAGTTGAACGCAATACGTCTGAAAGACGCCCGCGAGACATCAAGCAATACCACGATACCTTCCAGTCCGCTAAGCAAGACAACATCCGCCGTTGCTCTGCTGACGTCTGACGAGGAACCGATCTGAACTCCCACGTCTGCCTGCGTGATAGCAACTGCATCATTGGTGCCATCTCCGCAGAAAAGTACTGTTTTGCCGTCTTGCATGAGCTGTTGGACGTAGGTCTGTTTGTCTCCCGGGGTTTGACGACCAGCTATATGAGCGGCAGATATACCTACTGTAGCAGCTATTTCTTCAACGGCTTTGGTTTCGTCGCCGCTGACGATATGCACTGTTATGCCGCGGGATTGGAGCTTCTGGATGACGCGCGCGGATTCGGGACGGGGATTATTCTTGAGTCCGAACACGGCGAGCAAGGTTGAGTTGCGGGCTATGCAGAGGGTTGTCATGCCTTGGTTGATGAGGCGGGAAACGTCTGGGTGGGCTTGGACATGGAGCCAGCGAGCGCTGCCGGCGCGGAAGGTGGTAGTGCCGTCTCTAACGCACTCTACGCCTGCGCCGGGGATGATGCGGATGTTTTCGAGGCGTTGGGGGGATTGGTCGGTGAGATGTTTGGCCACTGCAACGGAGACGGGATGTTTGTTATCGCGGACTAAGGCTGCGGTGATGGCGAGGGTATCTTCTTTGTTCTCCTCCGATGCAGAAGCAGAGAGTAAGACGGTCTCGACGACCTCGAGGTCGGCAGTTGTAATGGTTCCGGTCTTGTCGAGCACGACGTCTGTTACCTTGTATGCACGCTCAGTGGACTCGGCGGACTTGATAATGACGCCTCCACGAGCAGCGATACCACCTGCAACGACGAGGACCATGGGGACAGCCAGACCAACGCCACAGGGACAGGAGACGGCAAACACGGCAATGGTATATGTGATGGCAGTACCTATGGCACCACCGGCAGACTGGTTACGGACCAAGAGACAGACGAGCAGCCAGACGATCAAGACGATAGACGCAGCAACAGTAACCACTGGAACAAACCATCCGGCGACTCTATCAGCTAGATCCTGGACTTTTGGTTTATGGCTGGACGCCTCTTCGACCAGGTTCGATATCTCAGCCACGGTGTTCTTGCCCGGCAAGCGAGTCAGGAGAGCAGTCAGTGAACCCGAGCCGTTGATGGTGCCGGCTATCAACTGCGACCCCTTTTTCTTAAGAACGGGCAGACTCTCACCCGTCAGCATGGACTCGTCGACCTCGCTTGTGCCCTCCAACACTCGCCCGTCAGTGGGGACGGTACAGTGAGGCGAGACAACGAACCTGTCTCCGAACTGCAGCAGTCTGGCATCGATCTCTCTGGCCTGGGTGGCGTTGGGTTCAAGCAAGAGGGCAGTAGCAGGCTGTAAGGAGCGGGTAGACACCGCCTCGACGGCACGGATGCGAGCATAGGCAGCCACAAGCCTACCGAATAGCACAAGGGTGATGAGTAGAGTGCTTGTTTCGAAGAACTCAGACGTGGCGAGAGGTCTGTTAGCCATTGTGAAGCCAAATGCGACGACGGAGTAGAGGTACGCAGCCGTGATGCTGATGACGACCAGCATGTCCATCTCGACTACGCGGCTGTAGATGAGAGAGGTGATGGCCGGCTTGTAGAACTCAGGTATGGCTAGCACCTGCACTCCGGTGGCTAGAACAAGCGAGACGATAGCCTTGGTTCGCATGGAAGTCAGGGTATGGCCCCATGCTAGCACGAGGACTGGAATGGTAAGCACGGCAGCGTAGGTAGTCTTGTATAGCATCGAGTAGAGCCGTTTCCGGCCCGCGGCTGCAGAGGGATCCTTGTGGTTGATTGGCGTGAGTCCCGTGGTACGTTCTCCCATGGCCTGGATGATGTCTCTGGGCCCGATAGCCAGCGGATCAAAAGCTATACGGACGGTCTTTGCATCGAGGGTATCAACCTGGATGACTCCAGCGGGCAGAGTCTCAGCGGTGACTGTGGGTGCAGTGCCGGCTGGAACGAGTAGATCAACATGGTGGTCGTCGTTGGAGGAAGAGGACTTGACGCAGCGGAAACCAGTGACTTTATCCAGTCTTTCGATGAGAGACTCAACGGACAATTGAGTTGTGTCGAGATCGAACTCTGCGTTACCGAGGACGAAGTTGACCTTGACGTTGAAGACTGCGGGCGTCTCCTGAAGGGCCTTGGAGAGCTTGTTGCCGCATCCGGAACAGGTCATGCCGGTGACTGAGAGGAGGACATGTTCGTGGCCAGCGGACTTTTCCAGGTCAACGGTGTCTCCCTTTATGATGCCGTTTCCAGTGTTGTCGTGGCCGTGGCCATGGTCATGTCCATCGTTATCATGGTGATCATCATGGTCGTGGCCGCCAGAGCAGCAGCTTGAGCTCTCATCCAGCTCGCCAAACTTTTCATGATGTTCATGTTCATGATGACCCTTTGGAGCAGAAGAGGCAGGCTGGCCGGCACAGCAAGGAGTGAGGCTGTGGTTGGCAATGACACTGCGGCAGATGCACTGGGCCGTCTCGAGATAGGAGCTGAAGCGCTCAAGGCGAGACGGAGATGGCTGCTGCAGGCCACGGCCCCATGCTTCCCGTCGTCTCCATGCTCATGGACATGTTCGATTTCTAACGTTATCATCAGTATAAGCATATAATAGTACTACAAGTTGGTATAAGAAGCAGGAGTCTGTACCAACAGCTCCGTGAGCATCGTCGCAGGCTTTCTGACACTCATAAGCAGCCAACGACTCGATGCACGTCTCTACAGTCAGTCAGTCAGCAAGATATTCCGCTGTAACGTCACACAAGCGGTTTGACATGTTGAACTACCAACCGTCGCAACGTTCGTCGCCCTCCGGGTCACAACAGGCAGCATCTTTGGCAGGCAGACGAGCAACGACTTTAGTCTCAGCACCGACTTCAGCCGGCGAACAGGAGGAAGAAAAGGCCGTTTCCGTATCCTTGTCCTTGTCCACGGGCTTGTCCTGGGGCTTCTTGTCGCCAGAACAGCATCCGGCCTTGGATCCACAGGCCATTTTATCGAAGCAGAGTAATAACCTGATAGAGTAGAGAATAGAAACAGAACAGAAGAAACGGAGTATCAAGAGTAACTAACTACTCCGTAAGTGTGAGGATAAGAAGAATAAGAAGAAGATCCGAGCTGGGCTGAGCTGAGCTGGAGCTGGAGCTGACTTTATATCTCGGCTCTTTTTTATTTTTGTCTTTTTTGCCCCTGCAAATCGCTTCTTTGATCACGTACTTCTTCGGCGAGATGGAAGAAGCAGAAGACAAAGAGTACGAATAATAGTAAGAAGAAGAATAAGAATAAGAAGAGGCGTAGCTTTTGACGGGAAGATCCGGCTTGGGCTGGAGAAAATCCCAGCAGCGAACGATGACGCAGAACCAGCTAGAAGACGAGCTAAGCAGAGACTTCTCTCTCTCTAGCTGGTTTGCTCCGTCGTTCGGCTCGCCTCGTCGGCTCCAGCTGGTGAAAGTAGTGAAAGTGAGGAAAGTGACTCTGTTGGCAGCACCAGAGTCCACGATGCAAGCCATCTCCGTATCTAAGCAGCTGAGTAGTTCGTGCAAGGTGCATCCTTTGATGTGCGTGCATGCATAAGTAGTGAAGTGACTAGTCAACAGAAGACACGGAGAAGAGGAAGTTGAAGGGCGGCCTTGACCGCCAGGACGAAGGCAGCCAGTAGCCAGTAACTAGTTATTAGTAGCAATGTTGATCATAGAGAAGAAGATGAAGATGGAGATATAGAAGATATAAAAGGAGAAGAAGAAGCAGGAGAGAAACAGCCAGGCTCGTCTTTCTTATATCGCGGCTGACCGAGGACCTTGCGAGTCTGCTAAAGTAAGCTAAGAAGACAGCAGGAATAACACAGCAATAACAGCACAGCACAGCAGACAGCAATAGTAGACAACAGACAGTAGAGTCTCTTCTATGGTAAGCAAAGAGTCAGATACGAGCCAAGCACAGCCACGGCCAGCGACGTAGTCAGAAAGTCCACAGTCAGAGCCAGGGCGTCTTGTCTATCAATTATCTTGCACTCATATCAGATACCACTCTGCATAACCAACCACTACCACTACCACTACCACTACCAACTTCCACTCTACTACCAGTATTGATATGCAGTGCCACACCTGTCGCAAGCGGCGAGTACGCTGTGACGCTGCGCTGCCGGCGTGCCAGAAGTGCCGCGACAGGGGCCTCGAGTGCCTGGGCTACGGCGCGCAGAAGCCGCTGGTCTGGCTAGCGGGCGGCGGCAACCAGAACCTCTTCCTCCAGCAGGACAAGGACAAGCCCAGGCGGAAAAAGGGGCGGCCTCGCCTGATAGTAGACGAGACGCCTTCTACTACTACTACTTCTACTTCTACTACTTCTGCTTCTAGTGATGGCGCTGTTTCTACTGCTTCCTCTCGGGATGGCAGCCCCATGGCCGTCGTGGCCAGCCGCATACCAGAGTCCATGATGTTTACCTACCCGGCAGAGATACAGAAGGTCGTCCGCACTATTTGGTACTGTAAGTCGCCATATACACACTTATATACATACATACATGTATAAAGGTATAGATGTATAGGTATAGATGTATGCTGAATGTGTAGATGAACACGAGCTGGCGCCTGATCTGGATCCGATCAACCATCTCGAGCTCTCGGCCTCAGAGGATCCCACGGCCTGGCAGGACGACCTGGCCTCCATCCTCTGGCACATCCTCATCTGCGCCGTTGACACGCACAAGGCCATTCGCACGCAGCCAGACGACCAGGTAGAGGTCGGCCGCTCGGTCTACAGGTCCAAGTCGCACACCCTGCGGCGGCTGAACAAGAACCTCGCTGACCCGGCCACTCGCATCTCGGACGTCACCCTCATAGGCGTCTTGACCCTTTTCCTCGCAGAGGTAGACATATACCTGTACCCTTTACATGCATGAATACTGCTAATATAAAGATAGACGCAGCTGTCGGCGGTTGGGTCGTGGCAGACGCACTTTGAGGGTGCATGTCATATCATCCGCATGCGTGGTGGTGTCAAGACCGTCGCCCGTCACAGCGCTGCCCTCAACGGTCTACTCACTTACTTCATGATGTAAGTCTACTACCTACTTATAAATATATACCCAAGAAGACTACTAAGTAGAGGTAGAGCGGATGTGATGACCTACACTACTATATCCTCGTCTCTCCCCATGCTCGATGCAAGGAGACAGCTGGAGTACTCCGAGATCATACCGGAAGTCTACCAGAACGGCTCGGGCACCTGCGTTCCCTGTCCCAACGAGCTGTTTGATGCCATCATCCAGATAAACCACCTCAGAGCTGTGGCAGAGTCGCAGTCCCAGTCACAGTCACAGTCAGGCATAGTAGAGCTCGTACAGGACCAGGAAGACGGCTCCCCCGGCAGCACCGCAAGCAGCAACAGCAACAGTAACAACAACAGCTTAAAGGCGTCAGTCCATGCTCTGCTGCAGAATATACTGTCCTTCCCCATTGCCTCATGGGCGGATGCCATGCACGACCAGTCGGGTCACCACCCCGTAGGATGTAGCAAGTCGGATCCCAAGAAGGCCTACCTGCGTCCCGAGAGGGCAGACTGGGTACGCATAGCAAGCATCTACCATGCTGCAACTGCCATATACTGCGTCCGAAGCCTGGGTCATCTCCTCGACGCAGACGAACTGCTTCACGTCTCCGTCCCTTGTCCTGCCACAACTACTTCCGCTTCTTCCTCTTTCTCTTCCTCTCCCTCCACTTCATACGTGTCTACGTCTGATATCCTGTCCGTGGCGAAGCAGATACTCTTTGACAAGCTGCGGGAAGTCCTAGTCACCGTCACCGATCCTCGACAGTCCTTTGTCAAAGTCTTGCTCTGGCCTATGTTCGTGGCTGGCGTCGAAGCGGCCCTGGACACGGACAATGAGGCAGCCGAGTTCAGATCCTTGCTCGAGTCAGTCTTGCGGCGCCTCTGTCGATCCCTGGGTACACTTAGCATTTGTGGCTTGCGGAACTTCCTACTTGCCCTGTGGGAGCATCTCGGACAGCTTCAGTCGCAGTCTCAGTTTCAATCGCATCCGCATTCATGGTCATGGAGCGAGCTGATGATGCTCTCTCCCGGTCGAAGCGTCTTCTTCATGTAGGCCATCTTTCTTTGCATTGTTCGCAATATACCCTTGCATTTTCATCCATTTCTTGCATCTCTCCGCTTTAGACTGTATATATATCACTGGATAAGATAAAATAAGCTAGACACGCATGTCCTGCAGCTCCCTAATACCAACCGCAATAACACCCGCAACCTCCTTCCCATTAATCCACATCCCATCATGCGTATCAACCATATCCTCGACAATCTTCACTCTCCTCTCACTACCACCAGCAGCAACCCACGCATCCAATGCCTCCTTCATATGTGAAT